>NC_091079.1:42841666-43144696 GCF_032405125.1 Capricornis sumatraensis
ATTGTTCTTTTTCAGAGGATGATTCATATCTTTTCATTTGGCATAATGTTTCTTAAAGGGACAGACCACACCTTACACTTAGAGTATATGCATATTAGACTTCTGCATCTCAACAGAATCTGTTTAGCAGGAACTGGCATTGGTACAAGATAGCTGTTACTTTGGAAAATCTGTATCCTTTGAATTAAAACAAATGATGCAAACAAAACAATGATAGCAGAGGTCGTTCTAGTAAATTTAAAGTGAAAATAACAAGACAGTTAACAGACTATTTATTGAACTGTATCTATAGTCCAATATACTAGGACTGAGCGACTATCATACACACACGTGCATACACACATGCACACACACACACACACACACACACACACATACAGAGGCTTCCTAGGTGGTGCTAGTGGTAAAGAATCTGCCTGCAATGCAGGAGATGTGGGTTCCATCCTTGGGTCGGGAAGATCTTCTGAAGGAGGCCATGGCAGCCCAATCCAGTACTCTTGCCTGGAGAATCCCATGGACAGAGAAGCCTGGCACCATATTCCATAGGGTTACACAGAACTGGACACAACTGAACCAACTTAGCACACAAGCATGCAGACTAATATACAAAGTGCAGGTAATAAACACATAGAATTGAATATAATAGCTAAAGTCATTGAAACTTAGAGATGATGCTTGAGTGGGAATACTTAATAAGGGAAGAAAACGGCAGTAGGTTATGTTGGTAGAGCTTTTTATATTCAAACATCTTTTACATACATTATCATCACATTTCATGTTTGATAGGTCTCAGAGGAAATCAGGAAGCATTATAATTTGCATTTTAAAGATGAGGAAAGTGAGGATGAGAGGAGGAGGATTTCAAAGGTCACACAGCTGGTGAGTCTGTAATAATCTTGTTCTGTTCCTCTATAAGAATCCAGAAGGCACAGCCCTGATGGAAGGCCATACTTTCCAAGATGGAATCATAGTGTTTGGCATTTGAGTAGCCTTGTAGGAAAGAAGAGACAAGTTTTATTGAGAAGGGGTATATCAAAGACCCCAGTCAGGTAGAAATTTCAACTTAGAGATTCTCCCATCTCCCAAGCAGGGTGGACATGCTCTCTTAATTTTAGTTACATAGCTGACAGAGATAAAATGAGCCAGTACCAAGAGTTACAGATCTCTACAAGTAGCAGAATGTCTGATTAATTCTTGGTTGCCTTGATGGCATTTATGTTCTTAATATATGCTGAGTAAATTGTGATCAGAACTGCTGCTGTTATCATGATTGTGACTATTATTAATAGTTGACCTGGGGAAAAAAAAAGTGAATATGTCATAGAACTCACACTAATTGGGCAGAAATAAACTGACTCCGGAGACAGATATTTTAGATTAAAAAGAAGAAGAGACAGAAGACCATATCCTAAGAGTTCTCCAAAGTTCTGGGGTTAAGGTCCTATAGTATAAGCTCAGCTAATATATTGGATTGAATAATTTAGTTGAATGACAGAGTTTTACTGCTTGAAAAAATCCTCTTCAACAATAAGCTACTAGTTAAGGAAATGGAGGATATATCTTAATTGCTTTTTCTCCATAATTTATAGTATTTAAAACAGCCTTGAGTGATTCATGTTAACAAAATATTGTGGCATTATTTTAAAAAATAATGTGATACCTAATTATTTTTAGATCAAGTGATATTATATATTAATTTACATCAATATAAAGCCTTCTTCAGAGAAACCTGATTTTCATTCCTATTTGTTTCCTTATATGCAACACATTAGACTGTGTGTCCTTACCTTTATGTTAATAATATACAATTATCCAAGAGCAAAGAAAAATTAGTTCTATCAGTGATGATCCTTAGTTGCAACTTTGCTTCACGTTTCACAATAATAATGTAAAATTATATTTAATTTATTTTTTTGCTATTGCACACGTGGAGGAACTTTAAATGCAAGTAGATTTCAACTAAGTAACTAGACTTTTACTTTTCACATTTTAACCTAACCCAGAGTATTGTTCCTTGTCACTATAACAAATGACCACAACTGGGTGGACTTAAAAAGCAGAAATCTATCCTCTGACAGTTCTGGAAGCCTGAGTCTGAAGTCTGTCTCCTCTCATCCGTCTGTCTTCTAAAATACATGTGATGCATTTGGGGCCAAGCTGGACAGTCAGGAAAATTTCATCTCAACACCCTTGTTTTAATCACATCTTCTGTCATGTCCTACACACAAAATGCATCTTACTCATGTTGGTTTCTCTTGGATAGGTCTAGCACAGGGCCTGGCCTGCAGTAAGTACTCAATGAGTGCTAATTTTTGGTGAATCAAGTCCATCTGTACTATGGGAGAAAAATATGATGGATCCTTTTTTATTGCTCCATTGTTCTATTCTGACTGATTCTTTGAAAGTAAAAATTGCTCAGTCATGTATGGCTTTTTGCAACCCCATGAACTATACAGTCCGTGGAATTATCCAGGCCAGAATACTGGAGTAGGCAGCCTTTCCCTTTTCCAGGGGATCTTCCCAATCCAGGGATTGAACCCAGGTCTCCTGCACTGCAGGCAGATTCTTTACAGTCTTAGCCACTAGGGAAGCCCAAGAATACTGGAGTGGGTAGCCTATCCCTTCTCCAAGGGATCTTCCAGACCCAGCATTCTAAGTGGGGTCTCCTACATTGCAGGCGGATTCTTTACCAGTGGAACTACCTTTGGGCAGACTCTTTACCAGTGGAGCTACCTTTGAGTGATGCTAAACGTGGCCTGGATATTCCCTCTTTTTTTTTTTTTTTTAAATGTTTATTTATTTAGCTCTAGAGGAACCAGAGATCAAATTGACAACATCTGCTGGATTGTGGAAAAAGCAAGAGAGTTCCAGAAAAACATCTATTTCTGCTTTATTGACTATGCCAAAGCCTTTGACTGTGTGGATCACAATAAACTGTGGAAAATTGTGAAAGAGATGGGAATACCAGACCACCTGACCTGCCTCTTGAGAAACCTATATGCAGGTCAGGAAGCAGCAGTTAGAACTGGACATGGAACAACAGACTGGTTTCAAACAGGAAAAGGAGTACATCAAGGCTGCATATTGTCATCCTGCTTATTTAACTTATATGCAGAGTACATCATGAGAAATCATGGATTGGAAGAAACACAAGCTGGAATCAAGATTGCCGGGAGAAATATCAATAACCTCAGATACGCAGATGACACCACCCTTATGGCAGAAAGTGAAGAGGAACTCAAAAGCCTCTTGATGAAAGTGAAAGAGGGGAGTGAAAAAGTTGGCCTAAAGCTCAACATTCAGAAAACAAAAATCATGGCATCTGGTCCCATCATTTCATGGGAAATAGATGGGGAAACAGTGTAAACAGTGGCAGACTTTATTTTTGGGGGCTCCAAAATCACTGCAGATGGTGACTACAGCCATGAAATTAAAAGACGTTTACTCCTTGGAAGAAAAGTTATGAGCAACCTAGATAGCATATTCAAAAGCAGAGACATTACTTTGCCCACTAAGGTCCGTCTAGTCAAGGCTATGGTTTTTCCTGTGGTCATGTATGGATGTGAGAGTTGGACTGTGAAGAAGGCTGAGCGCCGAAGAATTGATGCTTTTAAACTGTGGTGTTGGAGAAGACTCTTGAGGGTCCCTTGGACTGCAAGGAGATCCAACCAGTCCATTCTGAAGGAGATCAGCCCTAGGATTTCTTTGGAAGGAATGATGCTAAAGCTGAAACTCCCATACTTTGGCCACCTCATGAGAAGAGTTGACTCATTGGAAAAGACTCTGATGCTGGGAGGGATTGGGGGCAGGAGGAGAAGGGGACAACAGAGGATGAGATGGCTGGATGGCATCACTGACTCAATGGACGTGAGTCTGAGTGAACTCTGGGAGTTGGTGACGGACAGGGAGGCCTGGCGTGCTGTGATTCTTGGGGTAGCAAAGAGTCGAACATGACTGAGTGACTGAACTGAACTGAACTGAACCGAGTCTTAGTTGTATGTGGGTTCTTTAGTTGCGGTATGTGAACTCTCAGTTGCAGCATGTGGGATCTAGTTCCCTGACCAAGGATTGAACCCAGGCCCTTGCAATGGGAGTACAGAGTGTTAGCCACTGGACCACCAGGGAAGTCCCTGGATATTTCCTCTTAATATGAATACATTTGAAGTGGAAGGAGAATATGCCATACCAAAATTAGTTATTTAGGACTTAATAACACTTAACTCATTTTGATTCTTTTATCCATTTTTCCTCTGCTCTTCACATGGATTACTCCAGCTACTTGAAATACTGTCTTTTTCCAAAGAAGACACTGTGCAAATGTATACACCTGGACATGTGTGTGTTTGTAGATACATTGAGGCACTGTAAACACATATAGGTTATTAAATCTTTACTTATGTTTCTATCTGATATGAAGACTACCAGGATGAACAGGCTTCAGAGGCTGAGGTCTATTAATCATGATAGACAGGAAGACACGAGTCTTCCCATGTGAGTTCTTTGAATTGTATTAATTACAGAGTCATTACCATGCTCTACGGTGCTCTGGGGCTCTGCTCTCTGTCATCCACAGCACAAATTCAAGCGTAGCCCCATCAGATGATTTCTGCCACCTAATTAGACCCTGTGCCACGGGTAGTATGTCAGCAAGTTGATCAATGAGAAGAGTTTGAGAATAAATTACTTTTGTCTAAAAAATATTAATATTGTCTATCTGGATAGAAACATAACTGTGATGGTAGAAATAGAGTAAATCAATGATGTCAAAAGTTATCATTGCCTTAGATCTTTCATAATGAACTCACTATGCTTGTTATTTGTAGAATAACAAGGAAACTCACCGTGGTGGTACATTTGTGAGTAGAATGGAGAAATAGGCTGAGAGGAGAAGCAGAGTAAACCCAGATTTGGGGATAATTTAAATGGACTGATTTTCTGTTTTAACTGTTTTAACATTAGCCAATATAGTCAAACATCTTGACAAATTTCACAAACAGAAAATAAAAAGTGAAAGGCTTAGTCACTCAGTCATGTCCAACTCTTTGCAACCCCACAGACTGTAGCCTGCCAGACTCCTCTGTTTATGGGATTTCCCAGGCAAGAATATTGGAGTGGGTTGCCATTTCCTTCTCCAGAGGATCTTCCTGACTCAGGGATTGAACCTGGGTTTCCCAAATTGCAGGTGGGTTCCTTACCATCTGAGCCACCAGGAGAAGCCAAACAGAAAATACATATCCAATTAGTGTCCATATCAGGAAACTGAACATAACCATGTCCCAGAACCCCACCCTCAGCCCCTTCCTAGCCACTAACCCACACAACATATACACTGTCTTGACTTCTAACCTCACAACTTTATATTGAGGCTGGCATTATTTTGGGGGTGGATAAAATGAAAGTGAAGTCGCCTAGTCCGACTCTTTGCGAACCCATGGACTATAGCCTACCAGGCTACTCTGTCCATGGGATTCTCCAGGTAAGAATACTGGAGTGGGTTGCCATTTCCTTCTCCAGAGGATCTTCCTGACCCAGGGATTGAACCTGGGTATCCCGCATTGCAGGCAGACGCTTTACCCTCTGAGCCACCAGGGAAGGGGGTGGATAAATGCAAGTAAAACAAAAATATAAAATAAGTACTCAGAGAGCTTAGGACCTAAAATCCCCTAGAGAGCAAAAATAATTTGTGAATTATGAGTTGGTTTTGGTTTGGATGAAGTGAGAAGCATAGAAGGAGTTGGCCAAGAAGAAAAGAGATCTACATCATGGCAGGATAAGATGATTCTTTTTAGAGGACAGATCTAAAACTAGATTTTGGTTAGTCTGGATGTTATTTCATAAGAACATATGTAAACCTTTTGATACACCATATATATTTCAAATGTGAAGGCAACTAGAAACTGTTCATACTAGGTGTTCCAAACAGCATTTGAGGACTTTCCAAGTGGTCCAGTGGTTACAACTCTGAGCTTCAATGCAGAGAGCACAAGTTCAATCCCTGGTTGGGCATGGCCAAAGAAAACATAAAATAAAAATGTAATAATAAATTTTAAGAAAGCATCTGGATGGTGCTGATATTTTCTTTGAATAACAGAGTAGTATGTTAAAAGATCATGGCATCAGGTCCCATCACACATCCAGTCCCTGGGCAAATAGATGAGGAAACAATCGAAACAGTGACAGACTTTATTTTCTTGGGCTCCAAAATCACTGCAGATGGTGACTGTAGCCATGAAGTTAAAAGATGTTTGCTCCTTGGGAGAAAAGCTGTGAAAAACCTAGACAGAATATTAAAAAGCAGAGACATTAATTTGCCAACGAAGGTCTGTCTAGTCAAAGCTATGGTTTTTCCAGTAGTCACATATGGATGTGAGAGTTGGACCATACAGGCTGAGTGCCAAAGAATTGATGCTTCTGAACTGTGGTGCTGGAGAAGACTCTTGAGAGTCCCTTGAACTGCAAGGAGATCCAACCAGTCAATCCTAAAGGAAATCAGTTCTCAATATTCATTGGAAGGACTGATGCTTGAAGCTGATACTCCAATACTTTTGCCACCTGATGTGAATAACTGACTCTTTGGAAAAGAAGACCCTGATACCCGGAAAGATTGAGGGCAGGAGGAGAAGGGGACAACAGAGGATGAGATGGTTGGGTGGCATCACCGACTCAACAGACATGAGTTTGAGCAAGCTCCAGAAGATAGTGAAGGACAGGGAAGCCTGGAGTGCTGTAGTCCATGGGGTCGCAAAGAGCTGGACACGACTGAGAGACTGAACTGACTGATGTTAAATGAGTCCATGGAAAAACATTTAGGGGAAGAATGACAAAGTGTGTTATTTGAAAGCCAATGGTAGTTGACCTATGGAGGTAGATAGCGTCTATTCTCAAAAGAAGTGTCTGAGCAAAGTGAGTCCTGGAGCCCTGGGTGGGGAATGAGAGATGAGCCAGTGAGCACTTAACACAAGATGAAATGAAGTTGCAGAGAGAGGAAAGTGAATCATGTAACTCTGCATCATGGAGTTCAAGGTTTAATTCCTCTGAGAAGTAAGCTGTGATAGACACTAAAAAGTTAAGAATGGAGAGATTCAGAATCTCCTTGCCAGATGGAGTTTCTATGGAATGGAGGTGGTAGAACTGAGGACACTGTTGGCTCTGAAGACACATCCATAGCAGGTGTATCGGGATCACTTGAACTTGGCTCATCTGCATAAAGACATATAAAGCAATTTATGTGGGTAAAATATCGCATATGCTCATGTCCTTTACTTATTCACATAGTGATAGCCAATTGTTACTTTTCCTTTGGAGAATATATTCAGTAACATAATGATCTGATGTACATATACACTGTGGAATAATTCCTGAGATCAAAATAATTAACACATCCATCACCTCATGTAGTCAATTCTTTTTTTTTGGTTGTTGATGAGAATATTTAAGTCTTCCTCTCAGCAACTTTCAAGTATTCAGTACCCTATGATTAATCACAGTCACTATGCGGTACATTAGATCCTCAGAATTTATACTTTTTCAAACTGAAAACTTATACATACATCATCCCATACTCATGACCTTTAAAGAGATAACTAACAGCAATATAATTACACAATTAAATAACAACACTTAGATTATTTTTCACTGGAAGGACTGATGCTGAAGCTGAAGCTTCTATACTCTGGCCACCCGATGCAAAGAGCTGACTCATTAGAAAAGAAAAAATCTTTTCAAGACAAAATCTTTCCCTGATGCTGGTAAAGACTGAGGGTAGGAGGAGAAGGGGACGACAGAGGATGAGATGCTTGGATGGCATCACTGACTCAATGAACAGGAGTTTGAGCAGGCTCTGAGAAGTGCTGAAGGACAGGGAAGCCTGGCATGCTGCAGTCCAAGGGGTCAGAGAGTCAGATATGACTGAGAGATCGGACATGAAGAAGAAGATTATTTTTTTGGTAACTAAATGCCCATTTGAAACAGTCTTACATTTGTTTTAATGTAGTTTATTTAATATGCATTATATAACAGCAGCATCAGTCAATGCAGTTCTTTTTTAAAAAATTTAGTTTTGGCTGAGCTGGGTCTTCATTGCTGAGCATGGGCTTTCTCTAGCTGTGGCGAGCAGGGGGTACTCTCCGGCTGCAATGCACAGGTTTCTCATTGCAGTGGCTTCTCTTGTTGGGGAGCACAGGTTCTAGGAAATGCAGGCTTCAGCAGTTGTGGCACAGGCTTAGTTGCCTTACGGCATGTGGGATCTTCCCAGATCAGGGATCAAACCTGTGACCCCAGCTTTAGCGGGTGGATTCTTAACCACTAGACCTTTAGGGAAGTCCTAATGCAGTTTTTTAAAGTATAGCCCATTGAAACCACCCCTGTGGTACAAAAGAAATATATCCAAGATGATTTAATAAAAAGACTTGACGTTGCCTGATGACTCTGCATCCTGACTCTCAGCATCTGGGTAATAAACTTGTTCAGACCTGTTCCCTCTAACTCCAGCTGGTGTTTTATTCTCATCACCACAGAAGAAAGTTAGTGAGGGGAAGTACAAGCAGCATGAAGCATGCTGCTCACCGCAGAAGGCCTGCCAAGTCCACAATCAATAATATGCCAGTTTGTTTTTAACTGGTTGTGTTAAAAGCTCCATAAGTGTTTCTTCACTGTGGTCTGAGTTATATAGGGTGGAGGCAATTGGTTAGCAATGGGTTCACAAAGTGTCTATACATCCAAGAGAAGGTGATATGGCCAGACACACTCCCTTGTGCAGATTTGCATCTGTGTGTGGTGTGCTCCTTAGAATCAGGAACATGAAATTCATTTAGGCATGAAGGATAAAAGATTTGGCATAACAGTGGGTCCCTGTCTCAGGATTTGCAATTCTACAGCTAAATATATTACCTTACCTATTGACATTTATCAAGTGACAAGTTCAGATGATCCAATATCAAAGTCCACTGGCCTGATATATGTAGAATCTAGATGATCTCATTTGCAAAGCAGAAATAAAGACACAGATGTAAGATTTGGGGTGATGGGAATGTTCTGTGTCTGATTTTGTCACTGGTTTCAGGATCCACTCATTTTTGAAATTCGTGTGTTTACTGTACATAAATTATACCTCAGTAAAGTTGATTTGGGGCTTCCCAGGTGATGCTAGTGGTAAAGAACATGCCTGCCAATGCAGGAGACATAAGAGACATAGATTCAATCCCTAGGTTGAGAAGATCCCCTGGAAGGGGGCATGGTGACCCACTCCAAGATTCTTGCCTGGAGAATCCATGGACAGAGGAGCCTGGCGGACTGCAGTCCATGGGGTCACAAAGAGTTGGACTTGACTGAAAGTGAAAGAGGAGAGTGAAAAAGTTGGCTTAAAGCTCAACATTCAGAAAACTAAGATCATAGCATCTGGTCCCATCACTTCATGGCAAATAGATGGGGAAACAGTGGAAACAGTGTCAGACTTTATTGTTTGGGGGGGAGGCTCCAAAATCACTGCAGATGGTGATTGCACTTACTCCTTGGAAGGAAAGTTATGACCAACCTAGACAGCATATTAAAAAGCAGAGACATTACTTTGTCAACAAATGTCCATCTCATCAAGGCTATGGTTTTTCCAATAGTCATGTATGGATGTGAGAGTTGGACTATAAAGAAAGCTGAACACCGAAGAACTGATGCTTTTGAACTGTGGTGTTGGAGAAGACTCTTGAGAGTCCCTTGGACAGCAAGGAGATCCAACCAGTCCATCCTAAAGGAGATCAGTCCTGGGTGTTCATTGGAAGGACTGATGTTGAAGCTGAAACTCCAATACTTTGGCTACCTGATGCGAAGAGCTGACTCATTTGAAAAGATCATGATGCTGGGAAAGATTGAGGGCAGGAGGAGAAGGGGACGACAGAAGATGAGATGGTTGGATGACATCACCAACTCAATGGACATGAGTCAGAGTCCAGGGTACTGGACAGGGAGGCCTGGTGTGCTGCGGTTCATGGGGTTGCAAAGAGTCAGACACCACTGAGCGACTGAAATGAACTGAAGAGACTTAGCACACAAAGTTGACTTTTTAAGAAAAGGATTAGTAAAAAAAGGACCCATTCCCACATGTTTACTAAAATCCAATAGATTTCTAAAGGAACACTGCTCATTGTTAGCATTTTGGATTCATTGTGTACCTGGTAAGCTTTATTCTTCTGGCTGAACCATGGCATGCAGGAATCTTAGTTCCCTGACCAGGGATGGAAACTGTGCCCCTCTGCAGCAGTGCAGAGTCTTAACCACTGGACCACCAGGGAAGTCCCCATGTGCAACTGAAATTTGGTACCTTGTAGACCTAGCTGTCCTGTGCCCCAGAGGAAAAAATAACAATGTACTGAGCATACCGCATTGTCTCTCTGTTCATCTCAGTCTGAAGTGGGCTCCAAACTGTCACATTTAGTTGAAGCTTTTCATCCTGTGGAATTTGTTTTTCTTCCATATTTCTTATGTGTGCATCTCGTAAGGTCAGAATCTGGTGTGTGTGTGTGTCTGTGTTTATTGTCATTTTCAGCAGGCATGTGGGAGGATAGTTTTCATGTGGCAGAGAAAGTCTAACAAGTGGGTATGCATAGCCTGGGAAAATCTGCCCATTCTCTGCAGAGGGAGGGAGGCGATTTGTAAAAATACAGTCCGAGACAGAGAGAGATACAGCACTGGTTAAGTGCCCAAGTCTCTCATTTTCAGTGAAGCAGAAATGACTAAACTCCATCCTCTATCTAATGATAGGGAAAAGAAGAGTGATAAAGGGCAAAGAGATTGTAACAATGTGGGTACCAAGCCTCCTTCTCGGCCTCGCCCACGGCCAGTGTAGTTGGATGAAAGACACTGCAGAGGGTTGACTTACAGGGGAAGACTGGCCAGAGGGGACCACCTGATGTGATTCCACGACATAAATCAGACTTTTTCCAGGTTTCCATCCGAGAGCTGTTTGCGGATCAGTCTTGGTACTGAAACAAGCAAGCTTTGCCATTCCTGGTCCCTTCCCTCTTCTCTACTCACTCTGTTATCATATTGAATGATGCTTGCTTGTTCTGTGGCTGCCTTCACCCACCTGAGTTTAATCTCCTTGAGGGCAGGGATTGGGTTTTTCTTTCTTTAAAAAAAAAATTAATACAGAGTGAAGTAAGTCGGAAACAGATAAATATCAAGTATTAACACATATATAACATATATATTAACACATATATATAACACACAAATATATGGTACAGATGAACTTATTTGTAAAACAGGAAAAGAGACACAGATGTAGAGAAGAAATGTATGAATACCAAGGGGGGAGAGGAGTGAGATGAATTGGGAGATTGGGATTGACATTTATACACTACTGTGAATAAAATAGATAACTCCATTCAGTTCAGTTCAGTCTCTCAGTCGTGTCTGACTCTTTGCGACCCCATGAATTGCAGCACGCCAGGCCTTCCTGTCCATCACCAACTCCCAGAGTTCACCCAAACTCATGTCCATCAAGTCGGTAATGCCATCCAGCCATTTCATCCTCTTTCGTCCCCTTCTCCTCCTGCCCCCAATCCCTCCCAGCATCAGAGTCTTTTCCAATGAGTCAATTCTTCACATGAGGTGGCCAAAGTATCAGAGTTTCAGCTTTAGCATCAGTCCTTCCAAAGAACACCCAGGACTGGTTGGATCTCCTTGCAGTCCAAGGGACCCTCAAGAGTCTTCTCCAACACCACAGTTCAAAAGCATCAATTATTCGGCACTCAGCTTTCTTCACAGTCCAACTCTCACAGCCATACATGACCACTGGAAAAACCAAAGCCTTGACTAGCCGGACCTTTGTTGACAAAGTAATGTCTCTGCTTTTTAATATGCTATCTAGGTTGGTCATAACTTTCCTTCCAAGGAGTAAGTGTCTTTTAATTTCATGGCTGCAATCACCATCTGTAGTGATTTTGGAGCCCTCAAAAATAAAGTCTGACACTGTTTCCACTGTTTCCCCATCTATTTCCCATGAGGTGATGGGCCAGATGCCATAATCTTAGTTTTCTGAATGTTGAACTTTAAGCCAACTTTTTCACTCTCCTCTTTCACTTTCATCAAGAGGCTTTTGAGTTCCTCTTCACTTTCTGCCATAAGGGTGGTGTCATCTGCATATCTGAGGTTATTGATATTTCTCCCGGCAATCTTGATTCCAGCTTGTACTTCTTCTAGTCCAGCGTTTCTCATGATGTACTCTGCATATAAGTTAAATAAGCAGGGTGACAATATACAGCCTTGATGTACTCCTTTTCTGATTTGGAACCAGTCTGTATCATTAAAAAAAAGTTATTAAATTAAAAAAATGAAAGATAAATAAGTAAATCACTATATACATTGTCTACCTGTGGCCTGGCACATAGGAACCCTCAATACCTTCCTTGAATAAATTTCTTAAATGAATAGACATATATAAAACAAATTATGTGTAAGTATATATGTATATATACACATATATGTATATATTTGAGGCTTCCCAGGTGACACAGTGGTAAAGAATCGGCCTGCCAGTGCAGGAGATGCAAGAGATGTGTGTTGAACCCTGGGTCGGGAAGATCCCCTGGAGAAAGAAATGGCAACCCACTCCAGTATCCTTGCCTAAAGAATCCCATGGACAGAGGAACCTGGTGGGCTACAGTTCATAGGGTTACAAAGAGTCAGATACGACTGAGCATACACACATACACATATTACACAATAAATATGTAATTTGTATTCTACTATCTGTCTGTTTTGTGTAACTGCTTTATTTTTATGCAATACATGCTTTTCTTTTAGAAAAGGTATGAGTTTTATTTATTATCAAAGCTAATTATTCTTATAGCATTATTTTTCAAGAGAAAAATAATTAACTTCTGTTTTTCTGTAACATTTACCTCTATGCTTATTTGAATGAGCTTGAAGATTTTTATGGATTGTCCCCACCTTCTTCAAGCACAGTAGAACACTTTTTCACCATTGTACTTTCTGATAATTTGACGTTAGCATAAAATTAAATTGTCAAGAAATCAAAGAACATTGACAATCTTGAAGTTGTCACTGAACAAAAATGACTGAGTCTAATTCATCTGTCTTTGGTTCCTGACTTACCAATTAATATTTCAGAATGAATTTTTCACTTAATTGTTCAAATCAAAAGTCCAGTCATCAAAAATTTTTCTGTTTATTGTCATATTTAATTTTCCCCAAAACAAAAATGCATACTGTGTAGATTTTTTTGAAGTCAAGAATCTTCCAGAAAAATTAGCAGCTGTCAAGAATGAATGCTTCTTGCAAAATAGTATTATTTATAACAGTACCAAAGAATGTTGTCTCATTTCTTCCCTGGGTTATTCCAAGATATCAGGAGTGATATTTAACAGACAAAATGATGAAGATTGCAATTAAAATCCTAACCTGTTCTAGCTGGTTAATTACAATGAACTATACTTTGTTTTTAATCTCCATCTAAAAAGCTCCTATTAACTTAGATTATGTTAGTGATTCTTCTATGTGGTTAAAATAAAATGAAGGATTTTGCTTCAAAAAATTAATTTGAAATCTTATATTAAGGTTTGTGACTTTGAAGCCTTTATTTTTTATATAAAATACACATGACAATTTATCAGAGGACTCAAATTTCTTTAAAAGAAAGCTAACACATCATTTAACTGTAAGTAGCTAAAGTACACACACACACACACACACACACACACACACACACATACATATTCTAAGACTAAAACAGGTTTCTAAATTTCATTAATATCTTTCCCAATACAGCAGTTTTAGATACTCATGTCCAATTGACTATTTGACATTTAATATACTACTTTAGGGCTTCCCAGGTGGCTCAGTGATAAAGAATCCACCTGCAGTGCAGGGGACCTGAGTTCGAACCCTGGGTTGGGAAGATCTCTTGGAGAAGGAAACAGTCCACTCCAGTATTCTTGCCTGGGAAATCCCATGAACAGAGGAGACTGGTAGGCTACAGTCCACAGGACTGCAAAGAGTCAGACACAGCTGAACATGCATGCACGCATGACCAGGTGCTCAAGAGACAGATGATAATACTTCAATGCCTCACAGGAGGATTAGACTAAATGTAATTTTAGCTCTCCGGCACCCTGTCTGTGCCTCTCAGGCTGGCTGCTGCATATCAGCAAACAACACCATCTATCAGGTTTTCCAGCCAGAAATCTCCAAGTCAGCCTTCCCTCCTTGCCGTTCCTCCATCGCAGCCAAGTAGCAGCAAATATGTCACGCTGTCCACTTCTCGTGGTGGCACGGCCACCTCCTCCTTCAGGTTGGTGGCTATTTACCTGGATGCTACTCTTTACTCTTTCTGCTTCCCTCTCGCTCTCCCAAAGCCACCATCACACAGAACCACTTTAACAAAATGAATTAGGTCATGTTGTTCCTCCTCCTAAAACCTTTTAGTAGATTTCCATTGCTCTTGGAAAAAGGCAAAACATTTTCCTGGACTACAGTGCTTGGCTCTTACCTGTCCATTGTCTCTCACATCCTTTATCCCTTGGTTACACAGGCCTGTGATCACCTTCTCAAACAAAAGGCGATTCTCACCCTGGATTCTCTGCATATGTTGCTTCCTTTCCATAGAATTCCTTCCTAGACTCTTTGTATGGCTGAGTGCTTTTCTTTCTTCTAGGTCAGATTAAACAGGAGGCAAAGATGAACAGTAGCAAAGGATGGAGGACAAAGACAATGTACCGATCATCAGACTAGGACTCAGAACTCTCCAGTTCTGTCTCCCCTCCACTTCCACCTCCGTCTCTGTCTACATATATATATATCTGTAGCTATGTATCACCATGTTAGTTACTCCATAAGGTAACAAGGAGCTACTATTAGGTGCAAGAGTCAAGATCAATCTACACATTGTAAAAGTATTTTGAGACTACATTTGAAACATAAATATTTTCTTGTTAAACTGAGTTAAAACAGACTATTCAGTTCAGTTCAGTTCAGTCACTCAGTTGTGTCCGACTCTTCGCGACCCCATGAATCGCAGCATGCCAGGCCTCCCTGTCCATCACCAACTCCCAGAGTTCACTCAGACTCACGTCCATCGAGTCTGTGAAGCCATCCAGCCATCTCATCCTGGGTCATCCCCTTCTCCTCCTGCCCCCAATACCTCCCAGCATCACAGTCTTTTCCAATGAGTCAACTCTTCGCATGAAGTGTCCAAAGTACTGGAGCTTCAGCTTTAGCATCATTCCTTCCAAAGAAATCCCAGGGTTGATTTCCTTCAGAATGGACTGGTTGGATCTCCTTGCAGTCCAAGGGACCCTCAAGAGTCTTCTCCAACACCACAGTTCAAAAGCATCAATTCTTCAGCGCTCAGCCTTCTTCACAGTCCAACTCTCACATCCATACATGACCACAGGAAAAAACCATAGCCTTGACTAGACGGACCTTAGTCGGCAAAGTAATGTCTCTGCTTTTGAATATACTATCTAGGTTGCTCATAACTTTTCTCCCAAGGAGTAAGCGTCTTTTAATTTCATGCCTGCAATCACCATCTGCAGTGATTTTGGAGCCCCCAAAAATAAAGTCTGCCACTGTTTACACTGTTTCCCCATCTATTTCCCATGAAATGATGGGACCAGATGCCATGATCTTTGTTTTCTGAATGTTGAGCTTTAAGCCAACTTTTTCACTCTCCTCTTTCACTTTCATCAAGAGGCTTTTGAGTTCCTCTTCACTTTCTGCCATAAGGGTCGTGTCATCTGCATATCTGAGGTTATTGATATTTCTCCCGGCAATCTTGATTCCAGCTTGTGTTTCTTCCAGCCCAGCATTTCTCATGATGTACTCTGCATAGAAGTTAAATAAGCAGGGTGACAATATGCAGCCTTGACGTACTCCTTTTCCTATTTGGAACCAGTCTGTTGTCCCATGTCCAGTTCTAACTGTTGCTTCCTGATCTGCATACAGATTTCTCAAGAGGCAGGTCAGGTGGTCTGGTATTCCCATCTCTTTCAGAATTGTCCACAGTTTATTGTGATCCACACAGTCAAAGGCTTTGGCATAGTCAATAAAGCAGAAATAGATGTTTTTCTGGAACTCTCTTGCTTTTTTGATGATCCAGCAGATGTTGGCAATTTGATCTCTGGTTCCTCTGCCTTTTCTAAAACCAGCTTGAACATCAGGGAGTTCACAGTTCCCGTATTGCTGAAGTCTTCACTTAACTAGAAAAACCTGAGCCTACTGGCTAATTGAAATTTTGGTGCATCAAGTACAGGACTTTATCTCCTGATGATCTGAAAGTCCAAGATAGACTAAAGATCGTGGATGGATCCTCTGTTCATTCAATGCCTTGAGCAGATATAGCTCTCATATCTATAATAATGTATGATGCTATATATGTTTAGCATATTTATTTATGAAAACCTCAATTATCTAAGTATGTTTGTTTTTATACTTAATTTCCTGATGATTTTTAAATAAAACGTGTACCTAAATATTGAATCTTATTTAATTCAAACTGAATTACAGACAGTTAAAAATAAAATACTGGATACTGTGCAATTATTAAATGGAATGAAAGTTGTGATTGATTTCGAAAGTGAACTTCAGGTTTTGAACAATCTGTGTATACTATATGCCTACATGGAGTGAATTTTAAACATTCGATTATCATTTTTACATAAACTTTATATAAACTGTCCCAGTGCATTATTAAATTAATAAATGTCAGGTCAGTGTATATCAATTGCTTCATGAAACCTGGATTTAATCTATTACTGTAAATGTTTTCTAAATAAGTCTGTGGAACACTGTGTTTATTAAATTATATTCATTAATCTTTGAAGAAAAAGATTATTTTCCTGATGTGAATTTCTAAATAATAATTAAAAGAGATTCTATTATAATTTAATAAGTGTTAAATTATGCATGGTTATAAAGCCAAATTTCAGGATAATTTCAGAACACAATGCTACTCTCCCAATTCATTCCCCTCTTCGCTTCCCCCAACTCTGTCCCCATATCTGTTCTTTGCGTCTGTGTCTCTATTTCTGCCTGAAAATTTTTTAAGAAAAAGGAATTTTTTCTGATTCAGATAACTGAAAATAAAGAAGTGGATCTGATGTCCTCAAGCATGGTTTGAATTAGAGTTCAAATGGCATCTTGTCAAGATGACCATTTTTCTATCTTATTTACATCCATAGTGTTGGGTGCACTATGAGGTCAGCTTTCTACGTAGTGGGTGAGAGGACCATCAGGAACTAAGGTATTAGTCTTTGTCACCTGTTAAACCCCAGATACACTCCATGGGAAACAGATGGGGAAACAGTGGAAACAGTGTCAGACTTTATATTTTGGGCTCCAAAATCACTGCAGATGGTGATTGCAGCCATGAAATTAAAAGACGCTTACTCCTTGGAAGGAGTTATGACCAACCTAGATAGCATATTGAAAAGCAGAGACATTACTTGGCCAACAAATGTCTGTCTAGTCAAGGCCATGGTTTTTCCAGTGGTCACGTATGGATGTGAGAGTTGGACTGTGAAGAAAGCTGAGCGCTGAAGAATTGATGCTTTTGAACTGTGGTGTTGGAGAAGACTCCTGAGAGTCCTTTGGACTGCAAGGAGATCCAACCAGTCCATTCTAAAGGAGATCAGTCCTGGGTGTTCTTTGGAAGGACTGATGCTGAAGCTGAAACTCCAGTACTTTGGCCACCTCATGCGAAGAATTGACTCATTGGAAAAGACCCTGATGCTGGGAGGGATTAGGGGCAGGAGGAGAAGGGGACAACAGAGGATGAGATGGCTGGATGGCATCACCACTAGATGGATGGAGTTTGGGTAAACTCTGGGAGTTGGTGATGGACAGGGAGGCCTGGCATGCTGCAATTCATGGGGTCGCAAAGAGTCGGACACAACTGAGCGACTGAACTGAACTGAACTGAACTGAACTGAAACCCCAGATAAATGTTTTCATCTGTTTCCTGATGGCTCTAGTCAAGATTCTGGTGATTCTGATAAGCCCAGTTTAAGTCATGTGACCACCCGTGATTCAATTACTAAAGACTTAATTACTGCATATATTATCTAATTCAATTCCTATTAGCCAAGTTTAGATCCTCAACCATATGTGGACATAGAGTATGGTGTCAATTTTCACAGGATTGCATGTATGGAGGGTGGAGATGGTTTGGTTATCAAAAGAAAATGAAATTTTTTTGCTAGAAAAGGGAGAAAGGGGAAAAACACAAAATTTTCTCTGTGGGATACCATAATGAAAGAAACCTAAGCATATTTTTATAAAATTTTTACAAAGGCTATAAGCTTATCATTTTGTAGTTTGAAGAACCTGGATGGGATTTTTGCTTCTGTATAGATGGTCAACAAAAACTTATGAAAAGAAACATAAACAAGGTGTCACTCTCCACCTTGGTGGAAAGTGGTTCTGTTTCATCAGCATTCTTTTTTCCCCCTAAGTTCAAACTAACATATTGTTTTCTGTGTGTTTCCAATACAACATGGAACGTTTATCAGGCAGTCATATGGTGAACTTGATGACGTGCTCCGGATGCATCGTAATAGAACACTGCTGCTTTTGTTATTGTTGTCTTTTATTTTCTTAGCTGTAGTTCACTTACTTAAATTGGATCCAAATTTCTAATTAACTGCTGCATTCACACTAACCTTCCTGCTCTGCACATGTCATTCTTTACTTATCTGCATTAGTGATGAACTGTGGGCATCTCAGGAAACTTGTGGCCGAGTGATAAGGGCAGAAAACAGGAACTCAGTTTAAAGGCTCCCATTTCTCTTCTACAGTCTTTGTAAGAGCACCCAGTTTATCTTTTAGGCATTTAAATTACAATGACCAAGTTTTCCAGTCTAATTCTCAGGCACACTTCTCCTGCAACTGATCTATTTAAACACAAAAAGCAAATAAGGAAAATATTTTAAGTGTTAGAAGACAATTATGATAGTAATATGAGTTTTCCTTGAAATGTATAACTTGAAATTTAATCCATGTCTGAGTTATTGTTAGATGCTAAGACTCTAAGAAAATTACAATTATTTTTGTGTGTGTGCTCAGTCGCTTACTCATGTCCGACTCTTTGAGACGCTATGGACTGTAGCCCATAAAAGGGATAATATATACAAACGCCCAAAAGAGGGGAAATCATATAACCCAGAGTTAGCCAAGTAGTCTATGAACTCTGAGATTTACTTTTATTCAGAGCTTTATTTAATGATCCTGCAGAAGGGAACAGCTACCTACTCCAGTGTTCTGGTCTGGAGAATTCCAAGGAGTGTGTAGTCCATGGGGTCTCAAAGAGGTGGACATGACTGAGTGAATTTCACTTACTTAATGAAAGACAAAGATTCTCGGTCAGATTTTTTTTTTTTTTTAATGACATGCCTATAAAAGTTACCTTGCCCTAAATGGCATAATGTCCCTTTCTGGGACATTTATATGTCAGTATCAGCTATTGTTTGGGCAACCCACTCCAGTATTCTTGCCTGGGAAATCCCATGGACAGAGGAGCCTGGTGAGCTACAGCCCATGGTGTTGCAAAAGGTAGGACACAACTGAGCATGCACACGTAAGCTATTGTTTACCTAGTAGTGAAGAGGGAAAACAAATTGTTTCCTTTTTAGAGGAGAAGTTACTGTACACCTTGAATTAATAGTTTCATATCTATACCAGCAGCTACTGCTCACATCTCAGGAATTCTTTAGCCCAAAGAAGCAGAGAACCCTTTCTTTTCATTTCTCATCGTTTATCATTAACACTAGTCATCCTGAATGTTCTGAACCCTTTCTTTGCCCCCAAACCTCCTACTCTAGCTCTGTTCCAGTTTGTCTTAGCCTTTGGATTTATAAACATAATTTAATAATGATGATAGTGATAGACATCATTTTCCCCAGATCTTGTGTCTTTAGTGCTATGGAAAAGATTGAAGTTTAGGGATTTTGTTTTTTCTACCCACCTCACTGCATTTTTCGCTGTGGAAGGGAATGAGTTTCATTTTTGAGATAGCTATTCCAGGAAATAATAGGCCAGAATGCTCACTGATGGCTATCGATATGCTAGAGGTATGGATTATTGGAACAATACAATACACAATTTTTTGCACATATAGTACCATGAGCCTGACAATATGAGAATATGCACCCTGTCAAAAGCACAAAAACATTTAATAAAAATGACAATATAATGAGTCTGTGAAGAAATCACAATGGATTTGCTTTTAAATCAGTGCCATACCTTGTGGTGTTTTACTATGGAGAAATTTAAATTATTAATCAAGGACCAAAAGGTCCTTTTGAAATTCAAAGACATAAATCTACATAATTATAATTGAAAGAAGAAACCAAAAATGAAGTTAAAAACTGCAAACTGAACCATAAAGATTATACTTCATAAAGGTGCAAAATGAAGAGAACTTATATTTAAAGGGAAATTTATTTTATTTTTTGTCTGTGTCTTGTAGCTTGCAGTTCTTGGTTCCCCACCCAGGGATCAAACCTGAGCCCCTTGTAGTGCTAAGTCCCAACCAATGGACACTAGAGAATTCCCTAGACTTGAATTTTATATCAGAGAAGTCAATGGCAACGCACTCCAGTACTCTTGCCTGGCAAATCCCATGGATGGAGGAACCTGGTAGGCTGCAGTCCATGGGGTCGCTAGGAGTCGGACACAACTGAGCGACTTCACTTTCACTTTTCACTTTCATGCATTGGTGAAAGAAATGGCAACCCACTCCAGTGTTCTTGCCTGGAGAATCCTAGGGACGGGGGAGCCTGGTGGGCTGCCGTCTATGGGGTCGCACAGAGTTGGAAACGACTGCAGCGACTTAGCAGCAGCAGTAGCAGCTGATGGAACAGGGTGGTGGTTGCTGAGGCTGGGGTGGCTGTGGCAATTTCTTTTTTTTTTTCCATTTCTTAAAATAAGAAACAGTGAACATTATCAATAAACAGTAATACTTTGAAAAAGATCTTTTTTCTTTTTTTTTTCTGAGCAGTAAGTCTTAACAGTGGGCTTAAGATATTCACTGGCCGTGTTGTCAACACGTGTGCTGTCATCCAGGCTTTGTTGTTCTGTTTGTAGAGAACAGGCAGAGGAGATTTAGCATAATTCATAAGGACTTTAAGATTTTCAAAACAGTAAATGACTATTGGCTTCAACTTAAAGTCACATGAGCCTCTAACAAGAGAATCAACCTTGAAGCCAGACAGTGACTTTTCCCCTCCAGCTAGAAAAGTCCGAGATGACATCTTTCAATATAAGACTGTTTCTTCTACACTGAAAATCTGCTGTGTAGTGTAACCATGCTCGTGGTAATCTGAGCTAGATCTTCTGGATCACTTGTTGAAGTTTCTACATCAGAACTTGCTGCTTCACATGGCACTTTTATGCTATGGAGATGGTTTCTTGCCATAAACATCATAAGGCAACCTTTGCTATCTTCAGTTTTTTATTTTTTCTGCATCTTCCTCTCCTCTCTCGGCCTTTATAGACTTGATTAGAGTTAGAGCCTTGCTCTGGACTTTGGCTTAAGCGAATGTTGTGTCTGGTTTGATTTTCTATCCAGACCACTAAAATTTTCTTTATATCAACAATAAGGCAGGTTCACTTTCCTATCATTCCTGTGTTTATTGGCATAGTACTTTAAATTTCCTTCAGGAACTTCATCTTTGGCTTCATATTTTAGTTTAACTGTTTGGCACAAGAGTCCAAGTTCAGTCTGTCTCAGTTTGAATATGCCTTCTTCACTAAGTTTAATAATTTCTAATTTTTGATTTAAAGTGAGAAACGTGGGATTCTTTCTTTCAATTGCAAACCCAGTAAGACTCTCTTTTTCAGAGAAAATGCACAGTGGCTGGTGCAATATTGTTTAAGTCATGAAAACTCCATCCTGAAATTAATCTGGAAAGAAAGTGAAAAGAAATAAATGATTTTTAAAGAAAGTCCTGGGATCTGATTTTGCTTTTCCCTACCAGAAAGCCAATTTCAGTGGTTTGAATGGTTAGCAGCCTACTAAGCATATTACACAACCAATCACTTGAAGATCTGTTAAGTGATTTTTATATTATTTAGTGCCAACACTCCCAGTAGGTCTCTGGCAGATAAATGAGGTTTTACTTGAAGATTAAACTGATTCTGCTTCTATAGCACACTGATTGAAAAGAAAATGAAGTCAGAAGAGATATATGATTGAGCAAGCTTCCCGGTCTTTCTATAAAAATGCAACTTGGGACATTTCATTACACCCACCTGTGAAATGGAAAATGCTTCCAACCCCACTGAGATAAATGTCTCTTACTCAGTATGACGGTCGCAGGCTGCAAGAGTGGAGAACTATGTGCATGTGTGTGTGTGTGTGTGAGAGAGAGAGAGAGAAAGAGAGAGAGAGAGAGATGGTGAGGGTGAGTGAAGGAGGGGAAGAGAGATAAATGGCTTTTCTAGGCTTTAAATTGTGTAAAATTTCCAGAGACTTCCCTGGCAGTCCAGTGGCTAAGACTCTGGGCTCCTAATGCAGGGGACCTGGGTTCAATCGCTGGTCAGGAAACTAGGTCTCACATGAGAAAACTAAAGATCCTGTGTGCTGCAACCAAGACCCAGCAACCAAATAAATAAATAAAAGTTAGAAAAAAATTTGTGAATGACAAATGGATGGAATATTGGTCCCTCTGTCCCAGGATTTCCTTCCTAAGATCTCAGATTTATAGAAAGCTTTGTTATTTTTCATTTGATGCTGGGACACATAAAATTGATTCCACATGTCTGTTTGCCATTTTCTCTGACTTCATCCTCTGGATAAAGACAACAAGCTTTTGGAGCTTGATTTTATTTACCCATAATTGTATGATCTTTGGGAAATGTTTATGCCTCAGAAGTAGAAGATTGAGGATGATTCCAGGACACTGGATTTTTGAGAAGATTAAGTCAGCTATGACCAGAAGAGTGCTTGGCTCCATGTTGGATATCCACTCAATAAACATTCATTTCCATCCGTTCTTTTTAAAACTTCAAGTCCAGTCTAGAAAGCTGGAGATAGCCCAGGGGTGTGCTCGGCCCATATGGGGTTTTGTGTGCTCCTCGCCCTCCCTTTGCAGGCTGAGCTAAATGTACCCAGGGTATAAATACACTGTCGAAAACTCCACCAGGCAGAGGGGGTGGAGCTAGAACCCCACTTGTTGTATGAAGAACACGTCCAGTGTCCCGGGTCAGGTCACAGGGTATGTGTCTTCTTGCCTCATGTCCACAGGATCTGAGAACTCTGCCTGCATGGAAGTTAAAACAGCTCTTAAAGAAACCTTCACTTCATGCTTGACCTTTCACTAAGACCTTTCAGTCTTTGTCTTAGGAGTATTTGCAGTCATCTGACTGATAAATTTTCTCTGATTGTGAGCTCAATTCCATTTTTTCCCCTTAATGAAATACTCCCACTTTATCATTTGTCACAGATAAAATTAATTGCAGCTGTTTTCTAAAATTGGACAATGGCTGTATTTTTTCCCACTTGTTTATTCTGTATAACTCCGGTTGATTACCTTTAAAAGTGGATGAGGAAGAAATCTTTTTTCTTTACAAAGACCAAAAGTTGAGATTCAATTATTCACCTGTGCCTTTTGAATGGAATTATTCCTGAAAAAAAATTTAAAAAGGAAGTGTTTGGGAATCAGACTTCTGTTAGTATTATAGGATTCCAAATTTATTTTTACAGTAAGTTGGGTATTTCTCCTGGAAAAAAAACAAAAAACAAAAACCTGAAGCAATGATGCCCTAAATAAGTTCACTTTTCTCTAATGTGCCCCAGATGAAGAAAATTCCTTAAAATAACAGAAATAGACCATTTGGATGGATTTAGTTTATAAGGAAGATGCTCCACTCACCCTCTAACATAGGGCCTGGTATCATTATTTTGATTATTTCTACAAAAAATAATCCTGTAGAAATCCCATATCCAAACTCTCAGAGAAGGCAGCATAATTTCAGAATTGTTAAAGGCATGAACAATTGTGGATTTATTTTTCATGTCTACAGTTTTGACTTAGTATTGGACCCAGTACAGGTTCTGAAGATAATACAGATCATTGTTTCAGAGGTTTCCTAGAGAAATCTAAAAGAACTTAGCATTGAATACAACATGATTTGAAAATTTTTTCCACATTTTTTTAACGTTCTTTTCTACAGAAATTGTAATGTATAGTAATCTGAGACAATATAGGGGCAATTATATCATAAAATGTGAGCAACTGTGTTTGATGGTGTTATTATTTAGGCTTCCCAGGTGGCGCTAGTGGTAAAGAACTCTCTGGCCAATGCAGGAGACATAAGAGACACAAGTTTGATCTCTGGGTCTGGAAGATCCCCTGGAGGAGGGCATGGCAACCCACTCCAGTATTCCTGCCTGAAGACTCCCATGGACAGAGAAGCCTGGCTACAGTCCATGGGGTCACAAAGAGTAGGTTATGACTGAAGCAACTTAGCATGCACACCCATGTTTAATGGTGTTATTATTTTCTAGTTCCATTAATCGGGACATTAGTTTTCAGATAACATCTCTGAGTACAGCTTCAAAGTAATTTACCCTTGCTTGTGGCAGAGGTCCAGCACTTTCATTTCCATCTAGCACAGAAGACCTGTTATGATTTTTTTTTGGCAGAACAAAAATAGCATGTAAATCTCTCTCGAATATGAGTGGGGCTTAACTGCCATTGCAGATGCCTTAGTTGGAGAATGTAGTCTATTCTGCTTCATTTTTCAGCCCTCGTGGCTTTGTCTGCATTGGTGGTGGTGGTTTTATACCCATATGGACACAGTTTATGAACCACTATATCTTCCCAGTCTATCCTAAGAGAAATCAACCCTGAATATTCACTGGAAGGATTGATGCTGAAGCTCCAATACTTTGACCACCTGATGTGAAGAGCCAACTCATTGGAAAGGACCCTGATTCTGGGAAAGACTGAGGGCAGGAGGAAAGTGGGTGACAGAGGATGAGATGGTTAGATAGCATCACTGATTCAATGGACATGAATTTGAGCGAACTCCTGGAGATATTGAAAGACAGGAGAGCCTGGTGTGCTACAGTCCATGGAGTCCCAAAGAATTGGACACAACTTAATGATTGAACACCAACAACATATTTTCCCACTTAACTACTCTGCATTTGGTGTTCTTGTTTGTTTTAAAAGTGTATCTTGGGACTTTTCTGGTGGTCCAGTAGCTGAGACTTCAAGCTCCCAATGCAGAAGGGCCAAGGTTGGATCCCTGGTCAGGGAACTAGATCCTGTATGCTGCAACTAAGACCTGGCACCAAATAAATAAAAACAAATACTTTTTAAAAAGTATCTTGAAAACAACCTTCAAAATGTGAAAATTTCTGATTCTAAAATCTAGCTTTTCATGAGTAGAGCCTGTGTATGTGTGTGCTCAGTCGTGTTTGAGTCTTTGCATCCCCATGGACTGTAGCCTGCCAGACTCCTCTGTTCATGGGATTTCCCTGGCAAGAATACTGGAGTAGGTTGCCACTTCCTTATTCAGGGGATCTTCCTGAAGCGATTGAACCTGCATCTCTTGTATCTTCTGCTGTATCTCCTGCATTGGCAGGCAGATTATCGCTGAACCAGCAGGGAAGCTCCAGGGAGACCCTATATTTCTGTAAAAATTAACAATAAACAATTGAAATTTGATTTATAATGCCTACCCTATCAGATATTGAGGTTTTAATGTATCAGTTCAGTTCAGTTCAGTCGCTCAGTCATGTCCAACTCTTTGTGACCCCATGAATCACAGCACGCCAGGCCTCCCTGTCCATCACCAACTCCCGGAGTTCACTCAGACTCACGTCCATCGAGTCAGTGATGCCATCCAGCCATCTCATCCTCTGTTGTCCCCTTCTCCTCCTGCTCCCAATCCCTCCCAGCATCAGAGTCTTTTCCAATGAGTCAACTCTTCCCATGAGGTGGCCAAAGTACTGGAGTTTCAGCTTTAGCATCATTCCTTCCAAAGAAATCCCAGGGTTGATCTCCTTCAGAATGGACTGGCTGGATCTCCTTGCAGTCCAAGGGACTCTCAAGAGTCTTCTCCAACACCACAGTTCAAAAGCATCAATTCTTTGTTGCTCAGCTTTCTCACAGTCCAACTCTCACATCCATACATGACTACTGGAAAAACCATAGCCTTGACTGGACGGACCTTAGTCGGCAAAGTAATGTCTCTGCTTTTGAATATGCTATCTAGGTTGCTCATAACTTTTCTTCCAAGGAGTAAGCATCTTTTAATTTCATGGCTGCAATCACCATCTTCAGTGATTTTGGAGCCCTCCCCCAACAAAGTCTGACACTGTTTCCACTGTTTCCCCATCTATTTCCCATGAAGTGATGGGACCAGATGCCATGATCTTTGTTTTCTGAATGTTGAGCTTTAAGCCAACTTTTTCACTCTCCTCTTTCACTTTCATCAAGATCCTTTTGAGTTCCTCTTCACTTTCTGCCATAAGGGTGGTGTCATCTGCATATCTGAGGTTATTGATATTTCTCCCAGCAATCTTGATTCCAGCTTGTGCTTCTTCCAGTCCAGTGTTTCTCATGATATACTCAGCATATAAGTTAAAAAAGCAGGGTGACAATATACAGCCTTGCCGTACTCCTTTTCCTATTTGGAACCAGTCTGTTGTTCCATATCCAGTTCTAACTGTTGCTTCCTGGCCTGCATACAGATTTCTCAAGAAGCAGGTCAGGTGTATACTTCATGCCTAATGATTCATCAGGATTATTGCTGTTTAGAAAATTGCTAATATTAAAATCCCACATGTGGAAAGTCGTTTTTCATATAATTGGGTTAGGCTAAGTGAAGTCGCTCAGTAGTGTCCAACTCTTTGCGACCCCAGGGACTGTAGCCTACCAGGCTCCTCCATCCATGGGATTCTCCAGGCAAGAATACTGGAGTGGGTTGCCATTTCCTTCTCCAGGGGGTTAAGGATGTATTTATTTGCCTATTTTCAGTAAATATTTTCATTTGAATATCACTATTTATTGTTCTCTTACCTCTCATATGCCTTATTAGTTGAGTTGTACTTTACAGATTTTAGATCTCAAAAAAGTTTACTAACTTGGAAAAAATGACATCTCAGTTTTGGCATGTCTTGTGTAGAAATTATCTGATTTTTGAGAATCAAACATTTTTATTTGTAAAACATGTCATGTACTGTATTCAATAAAATATAAAATGATTTTGCATTTCTAAGTATAATTTTCTCTTCCAAATGCACTCATTGCCATTCTGGGCTAGTATTAGCCACATAGGGGGGACAAACATTTTCTGTGATGTCCTGTTCTACTCTTCCTTTCTCCATGGAGCAGGTTAATATTTTCAGAAAGGATAGAGAACCCTCTGGACCACAAGCTTTCATCTTTGCTCTAACCCAAGGTAGCTGCACAGTCTTAGTGTCCTGATGTACCTGCATGTACAGACTCAACTCCATCCATTTAAACATGGCTCATCTTTCCCAGGGCATCATTTTTGACTTGGCTAGACTGTGGATGTCTCACCTCCAATTTACTGTCTACCCACTGTACATGTCAATTTTCTCTTTTTAATATTTAGCATTTTAGAAGTCATGCTGTTAAGACAACCAAGTCTGTTTGGGAGCACGTAATTCATTCTTACCTGGACATGTTGCTTTATCTGGTGAGACCTCCAGAGTTGTCCTTGGGTCACCTTACTGTCTTTTTAAATTATGAAAGTATGATGACACAGTTATGGGAGACTTGGAAAGTACAGAACAAAGTTACATATAGTTCCATTATATATTACAATTTTTAATTAGATAAATTAAGATTTTTAGTTGGAGTTTCAGTATCAAACTCTCAAAAATTAATGGAATGATTAGACAGAAAAGTAGAAGGCTACAGTAGATCTGAAAAGCACCATGAACCAATTAAACATACTTAAGATTTATACAATTTTCACACAATAGCTGGGTACAAATTTTATTCAAGTTCCCATAGACTATAAACCAGGAGACACTGGAACGTATCCAGGAGCATAAAGAAAGTGAAGTCGCTCAATCGTGACTGACTCTTTGCAACCCTATGGATTGTGGTCTGCCAGGCTCTTCCATCCATGGGATTTTCCAGGCAAGAGTACTGGAGTGGGTTTCCTTCTCCAGAGGATCTTTCCAACCTATGGATTGAACCTGGGTCTACCTCCATTATAAGCAGATGCTTTACTGTCTGAGCCACCAGGGCATAAAGCAAGGTGCAAAAATTTCATGGCCTAAAGGTATTGAAGTCATACAAAGCCTGTTCTCTTAACACTGTGGAATTATGTTAGGAATCAATATCAAAAGATATTTGAAAATAATTTTACATATTTTCAAGTGGATCACCTTATCTTTTTGGCAGAAAAAAATTATGTATATTCTGTTTCCATCTTATTTTGTCTTTATCCTAAGGTCTTGTTGACCTGTATACATTTCCTTAACTTATTAAGAATTCATTTTATTTCTACCATTGATGTCAATGTATTTTCCTCCTTCTATTCAGTAAGTCCCCCTTAGATTTCTTCTTGACTATCTGTGCCCTTTGGAAGCCATGGGTAGTTACAGTAACTTCCAAGTGACTGAATCAAGTACCACACAGGGTGAACCAGGCACATAGGGATCAGGTTGGGGGAAGATGTTGAAAGAAGAAAGAAGCTCTGGTTGCTAAGCAACCAAGTTCTCAAATACCCTCCCAGAGATTAGGAGTGAAGTCCATCATAATGACAATGATTTATTACCTAAAAAGCAAAACAAAACTGTAATGCTTTTGGTAAGAAATAGCACGTTTTTCCCTCTATTCCTTTTTCCGAAATTCAGAGTTATCAACAAGAGAACAAGAACTGCAAAACTCACGTCTTCAATGAGATCAGGAATTGGCTGAAACTCCAAAGTACAGCTTTAGAAGAATAGAGCCAAATGTGGAGAAACTTGGACAAATGGAGAGGAAGCACTGAGAGCCAGTACATACGGTTCAGGTTTTTAACTACCATTTGGAGAAGGCAGACAGGCTGCAGGAAAAGCTAGGTGCATCCTTGGTGGGTGGGGTTGGAGGAGGCAAAGTTCCAGAGGGCAGAGAAGCAGAGGGGGCTGTTCTGAAGGAGGAATGGGAGAAAGAGCATATATTCTCAATTTTCTGCAGACCGACCTCCTTGTAACAAGCAACATGGAGATGACGTGGGATGGAGAAAGAACTGCTGATGTTTGCTACAGGTTCAGTTCCGTTCAGTTCAGTCGCTCAGTCATGTCCAACTCTTTGTGACCCCAAGAACTGCAGCACGCCAGGCCTCCCTGTCCATCACCAACTCCCGGAGTTCACTCAGACTCATGTCCATTGAGTCAGTGATGCCATCCAGCCATCTCATCCTCTGTCGTCCCCTTCTCCTCCTGCCCCCAATCCTTCCCAGCATCAGAGTCTTTCCCAATGAGTCAACTCTTTGCATGAGGTGGCCAAAGTACTGGAGTTTCAGCTTTAGCATCATTCCTTCCAAAGATATCCCAGGGTTGATCTCCTTCAGAATGGACTGGTTGTCTCTCCTTGCAGTCCAAGGGACTCTCGAGTCTTCTTCAACATCACAGTTCAAAAGCATCAACTCTTCGGCGCTCAGCCTTCTTCACAGTCCAACTCTCACATCCATACATAACCTACTGGAAAAACCATAGCCTTAACTAGATGGACCTTAGTTGGCAAAGTAATGTCTCTGCTTTTGAATATGCTGTCTAGGTTGGTCATAACTTTTCTTCCAAGGAGTAAGCGTCTTTTCAGGTCTCTATATCACTGGGACCCCTTAGACTTCCCTGAGTGACATGCTTACCCCAAAAAGGGACATGTGACGCCCTTGAAGAGAGACGCAGGTAGCCAGAGGATGTGGCAGATGAGGTGTCTTCAGGTACAAAAAAAATTTTAAAATTTCAGATTCTCTTCTCTGAGATTTTAGGTCAAATCTCCCCTCCATTCAAACCCCCTACCCCTGGCTTGAATAAATAACAAGGCCAGAAGGGGTGGTCTTAGTTTAAAAATGAGGAGTAAGATGACTTCCCTGGCAGGCCAGTGGTTAAGGCTTTGACTTCCACTGCAGGGAGTGCATGTTTGATCCCTGGTTGGGGATCTCATAGTCTTTGGGGCCAAGACTCAAAACATAAAACAGAAGCAGTGTTGTAACAAATTCAATACAGACTTAAAAAATGGTCCACATTTTAAAAAATCTAAAAAAAAATTTTTTTTTCAATGAGAAGTACAAAAGATCCATATGAAAGCTCTGCATAGATGTAATCTGGGAAAAAATAATTAGGAAGGAGCATAAAGTTATGAAAATGTACATTAGAAGAATTGCTCCAGGACACAGAAATACATTCAGGAAAAATACTTTCTCTATATTAAAAAATTTTTAAAAAGAAACAACTGTAAAAACAATCCATTAAAGGTAAGGTATAAACTAAGGGTAAAATAAGAAAAGCCTATGTCAGGAGTTGAAAAGTAAGCTGGCAGACTTTAAGGAAGAATTGTAATTTAGCAGTAAAACTATCACAGAAACAAAAGCTATGATCAAAGAGGGAAAGGAAAACCTAGGGCATTGCTGAAAGCAGAGTGAGAAACACTGAAGAGAGACTTAAAATGATACATAAAAGAAGATGAAAAAGAGCAAAAGAAAAAAGTGCTCAGAGAAAAGATGAAACACAGAAAAGAGGCTCCCATAAAAAGAATAGTATTCCTGAAAATGAGAAAGGAGAATATAACTAAAAAACACTGAGAAATATAATTGAGGAAGAAGTTTCTAAAATATAGAACTAAATCCGTTCATTGAAACCTATTCCTAGAAAAACTGCAGAGAATAAAATGTATTCTTGGAACATTAGTGAACTTCAACATCAACATAAAACAGGTTGCTGTGGATGTCATGATTGGAAAAAAGCCATCTCAGTGGTCTAAACCTTGCAGACCACTGGCTTTTCCACAGCAGTGGTCATTTCCAGAAGAGAATGGAGCACTAGTAGAAAAAGGCCAAGGAATTGTGGAGCTATAATTACATGATATACGATGATATTATATCCCATGTTATATGAAGAAAACTTCTAGGAGAATCAGTATTTTTGCTTAGGATAGGGAATAAAAGTGCCCTCATGCGTGTGTGCTCAGTCACTCAGTCATGTCCAAGTCTTTTTGACCCCGGGGACTGTAGTCCGCCAGGCTCCTCTGTCCATGGGATTTTCCAGGCAAGAATATTGGAGTGGGTTGCCATTCAAACCTGCATGTCCTGCATCTTCTGCTTTGGCCGGCGGATTCTTTACCACTGAGCCACATAAGAAGCTCCCCAAAATGCCCTCACATGCTCATTTTTGTAGTTGGGAGGACATTAATGCTTTCTAAGTTTAATAAATCATCACAGAGAGATTTAAGTAAATTATTTAAAGTTACTTTTTAATTACTGAAAAGAAAAAATTCATGCAGTGCCACTATTTAAAAAGACATACAAATAGGAGTAAAAGTAATTGTATGCTTTCCAAATTATCATAATGAAAAACCACACACAGAAATACACGAAACAAAATAAAACAAAAGAGCACATTGAAGATACTGCAACTATAATAGGAACATAGAAGTAACACAATCAAGAATTTATACTATATAATAAATTTACAGAGTTAAAGTCAAACTATTATACTAAAAATGTAAATAAAGCATCTAGAAAATAGAATCTTAGAATGGCTTTTAAAGATACAAATTACTAATTTGAAACAAGAATGGTTAAAATAATATGTGCTGACAAACCCAAATGAAGAGCTAATGTTCACTTCTTATTAAATGAGAAAGCATTTAAAAGTAGAAAGTATACAAAGGACTTCGCCAAGAAAATGTAGTAGTTAGAATATTTAATTTTTCATCTTATAAAGATTAAGCAGTCAAAAAATAAATAAAGCTATGAATTATAATAGCATAATTATTAAGGATGACCACACACAATACATTCATCCAGTTTATATGCTGAAACTGGAGAATCAATTTCTTTTTTAAATGCCATTTAATTTTAACAAGGCAAACACACACAGGCCCCAAAGGAATCTAAGTAAATTACAAAGAGAAGAAAAAAAAATTGCAAGCAAGAATTTTGAACTACTGATATCAAATTTAAAGTTGAGAGTCAAGGTTGAATAATCTGAGTCTGCTTGTCTATGGTCTAACACTTCAGAAGAGGTTTTCTGCAAATATCACTGAAGCTGGCTATGTGCCTAGGCAATCAATCCTGGACAATCTCAAGTTTGGACCTCTGTCCTCAAGGTGAAGCTGAAGCTCCAACACTTTGGCCACTTGATGCAAAGTGCTGACTCATTGGAAAGACCCCGATGATGGGAAGGTTTGAAGGCAAAAGGAGAAGAGGGTGACAGAAGATGAGCATTACCAACTCAATGGACATGAGTTTGAGCAAACTCCAGGAGACAGTGAAGGACAGGGAAGGCTGGCATGCTGCAGTTCATGGGGTCACGAAGAGTCAGACATGACTCAGCAACGGAACAACAGCATCAGCCTTGTCAGTTGTTCCCCAAACTGTGAGTGCTGTTGCACCGATTTTTGTGTGTCACACAGCCACACTCCAAAGACTTGGACCAAGCCCCTATTTATGCCAAGACTGAAGGGGGGTGGTCACTCCTTCAGATTTAAATGCTGAGCTTGCAGGACAGGTCTGGAGCCAATGTTCTACCATTCTGTATTTCCAGCGTGTCCTGGTCCCTGGTCACGTAGTGGGTGGGGCAGATCACAGCTTTCTTAATGATGCTGCTAAAAGCGCCAGACCATGTGCTCAAAGGTCAACTCTTCCAGGCCCCTCTGTGATGTTCAGGTATGCAGTAGGTAAAGCCACCCCTGAATACTTGTTTCACTCCTTCTCCTTGTGTTTTCTCAAAAAATATTCCCCTTATTGGGTGTCCACCTGTCACTTGTCCTTGTTTGTATATTAATGACAGAAAAACAGTCATTTAAAAAAAATCTGCAATTTACCCTGCTTGCTTAACTCTTGTTTAGAAGAAAGATAAAAACTGTGCTTCTAAGTTTTTAAAATTTTTTTCTTTAGCTCCTACTAACGCTTTATTCACATCTTGTGAGGGACTCTATACGGAACCTCAAATTTGGGACTGAACTGAACTGAACTTACAAATGAGCTACAATTTTATTTTTTTTTAATTACACTTTTGAAAAAAGAGGCCTCAGATTTGTCATTAGAATTAACGTTTGTTATGACAGAACTATCATAGCGGACTCTATCACTTAATATTTGAAAACTAATTATTTGATAAATTCTCCAGTTGTAAACAGTCAGTGTGTTTGCATTACTATGTCTTTTAAACTTGTTTCAATTTGCCAATAAAGCATACTTCAAGTGATAGTCTGCATGAGTGCATGCATGCTAAGTCACTTCAGTCATGTCCAACTCTCTGTGACACTATGGACTGTAGCTCTTCAGGCTTCTCTGTCCATGGGATTTTCCAGGCAAGAATACTGGAGTGGGTAGCATTCTCGTCTCCAGGGGCTCTTCCTTACCTATGGATCCAACCTAGGTTTCCTGTATTGCAGGCAGATTCTTACCGTCAGAGACACTAGGGAAGCCCCGGCTAGTCGGCGTATCTATTGATAAACGCAGCGATACTCTTCAAGGAGGTTCTAAGATAACATCAAATATTCCTAATTCCTTTATATTTAAATACATTTTCATAAGAAGTCAACAAACTTAATCTTACTAGAATGTTTCCATGAATGGTATTTTGAGTTGGATAATGTTTGCTTTACTGAGAGAGGAATTTGGTGCTAAACTTGAACAGTTTCTGGACGATTCTTGGGTACAGGGCTCATACCATCAGTTGCAGAGTCATTATTTCAAGTAAATGATTTCCACTGTATTCAAACACACCAGCTCTTTCAACTGATTAATGAATTGATTATAGCTTGATGAATGAACTGACTACAGCAAGATGTAGACATAATTTATTAATTCACATAATTATCATTGATTGTGCACCCATTATGTATCAGAGGCTGTGCTGAGTGTGGAGGACAGAAAGATAAACAAATCTTGGGCTTCATACTTGAATTTGAGAAAGAGACACACATACTTTCAATTACAAAATAATGTAAGAAATGTCACTAGATACATTTGAAAAATGATATTGGAAGAACTAAAATGAAATACTGCTCAAAAAGATAGTTTGATAGTTATAAAATAGCATAGCAAGCACAACATTTTCTGTATAATTACTTTTTTTTTTTTTCAATTCAGCAAAGCGTTTACAGAACATATGGTGGCAATATTTTGCAAGCAATCGTGCCTCACGAATACAATTATACTGACAGTAATCTCTTTGGGAAGATGATATACATATATGAAAAATAATGTAGTACAATCTAGCAACATAATACTGGAAAAAGTAGAAGAATAATATGAGTTGGTAGTTTGGAGACTTGGTAGTGTAATCAGGAATTCGTGGCAAAGCAGGCCTTGCATTTGAATGGTACTATATAAAGGAGATGAAGAAAAGAGATTCTAGGTATCTAATTCCTCTGCTAATCCTAGACTTTAAACAGTTTGAACATGGCCACCATGGGCTCTTAAGATTTTGGAGCAGTCAAATAAATACATTAAAAAAAAAAGATTTTAAAAGATTTTAAAACATGGCTTTAAGCCAGCTTTTATTTACTTCTCAAGGTACAAATAGTTCCTATAGCAAAATCTAATAAAAATGGGATATTAAAAAATGGAAATTGTAGGCCTATTTTACTTACAAATGTGGGAAATTTCTAAATAAATAGTTGCAAACAAACTAAAAAAGAATATTAAAAATGGACCATAAAGTTAATATTTCAAATAGTAAACTGTTACTGTTTTATCAGTATCATCCTCATATGAGCAAACTATTGGAAAATATGAAATTATTAAAACATTTTATCAGAATAGCCTTTAATAAAATTTCAGCATAATTTCTCAATGAAAAAGATTGAAAGTAAAAGAGATAAACAAAAAAAATTTTAAATAATTTTATTTATTTATTTTTGGCAGTGCTGGGTCTTTATTGTTGCATTTGAGCTTTCCCTAGTTGCTGTGAGTGGGGGCCACTTTCTAGTTGTGCTCAGGCTTCTCAATGCGGTGGCTTCTCTTATTGCTAAGCAAGGCTCTAGGGCACAAAAAATGTATGGTACTGGCAGAATAATAAATTAATAGGTCACTCCAGAGACAGATCCAAATGTATATGGAAACAATAGTTGTTAAAGGTTATGTCACAAATCAATGGAGAAAGAAAATTCTTCAATAACTCATGTTCAGAAAACTGGATTTTCATTTGGAAGAAAATAAAGTTAGAATCTTACTTCTTACCATGTAAATAAATCCCAGTAGGATCTCAACATAAAAGATAAGACTATAAAGCATTAGACTCGAATTTAGGGAAGTATTTGTAGAGCTTTAGCACAGAGATAACCCTATTCATTGAGAAAGTTAAAAGCTATAGAGGAACAACTATCAGCCCCCGAATACATCCTTAAAAAAAGTGCAGAGCCATAAATATATATAATATTAAGAAAAAATGGAGAGAAAATGCTTGCAACTGACATATCAGTTTACTGCTATTCCTAATACAGGGTTGATAGAAATAAAGAGAAAAAAAACGTGAAAAGATATTCATAAAGCAGAATCAGAGAATGACTTAATAGAGCTGGGAGTTGGACATATTTTTGTAGACTGGAAAAAAAAAAAAACGAAATGAAACACGGGTGAGGGAACATTTCTGCTGGTTCTTCATGATGCATTGTGGTTTACGAGTCTTTGCTAGACCTGTCTGGCTAGGTGTGTCTTCCCAGACACTTTCTCTCTCCAATGTGCTTAAACTTCCAGCCAGTTCTGCCCAGGAAGTTTTTGCCTCAACATGATGGAAACCTTCTCACTTCCAGTTTCTGGTCAAAAGAGTTTCTGTACAATTATGGATCATCTTTCTGGCTGAGGCTTAGAGAATTGGGGAACTTAGGGTGACCAGGTTGCCATGACAAAATACCTTAGATTGGGGGGCTTGAATAGCAGAGATGAACTCTTTCTGCCTTACAGATGGCCGCCTACTCCCTGTGTCCTGCCTGTGTCCTCGGTATGTTAAAGGAGGGAATACAGCAGTCTCCAGTAGTGTGCTGTTAAATCTGACTAAGCTTAACTGCCCACATATTTCTCTTTATATGTTAAAGAGGTTTTTAAAAAGCACCATCAATCTGATGATGACTTCTCCACAAACACCTGAGTTGGTCAGCAAACAGAAATAGAAATTTAATCCTGCTAGGAATGAAATTGGTGGTGCTGGAGAATACTCTTAAGAGTCCCTTGGACAGCAAGGAGATCAAACCAGTCAATCATAAAGGAAATCAACTCTGAATATTCATTTAAATGATTGATGCTGAAGCTGAAGTTCCCATGATTTGGCCACCTAATTCGAAGAGCCAGCTCATTGGAAAAGACCTTGATACTGGGCAAGATTGAGGGCAGAAGGAGAAGGGGGAACAGAGGATGAGATGGTTGGATGGCATCACTGACTCAATGGACATGAGTCTGAGCAAACTCCAGGAGATGATAAAGGACAGGGAAGGCTGGTCTGCTGCAGTTTATGGGGTCGCAAAGAGTCAGACATGACTTAGCAATTGAACAACAACAGCAGTTTTTAATTACTCCATACACACTCTGACTATTTAAAGAGCAAGAATCTGAGTGAAAATATACTCAAAACAGTCAATATGTAACTGAATATCATGTAGAATTTTTAAAGCTATTTCCTAAGTTGGTTTTCTTAGAAAAATTGGACTTCCCAAGGAAATTGGACTAAAAGTTTAATTAAGGGTTACTCTATATCAGTGCTTCTCAAATGGTATCATGAATAAAAATTACCTGTGATATTTGTTGAACCTCAAATGCTTGTGTTCCTCCCCCAAAGACTTGATTCAGTAGATGAGGATGAAGTGAGGAGTTAGATATTTGAGTTTCTATCAACAAGATCTTATGTGAACTGCAAAATCAGAAACTCAGGCTAAATTTCCTCCACATTCTTTCATAGAAGAGGGAATCATATTCAATTCATGTTTCTTATTATGTGGTTCCTACTTTTGCATTCTAGTCCCTTATAATGAAAAGGACATCTTTTTTGGGTGTTAGTTCTAGAAGGTCTTGTAGATCTTCACAGAACTGTTCAACTTCAGCTTCTTCAGCATTGCTGGTTGGGGCATAGAGTTGGATTATTGTGATATTGAATGGTTTGCCTTGGAAATGAACAGAGATCATTCTGTTATTTTTGAGATTGCACCCAAGTACTGCATTTCAGACTCTTTTTTTGACTGTGAGGGCCACTCCATTTCTTCTAAGGGATTCTTGCCCACAGTAGTAGATATAATGGTTATCTGAGTTAAGTTCACCCATTCCAGTCCATTTTAGTTCACTGATTCCTAAAATGTCAATGTCCATTTTTGCCATTCCTGTTTGGCCACTTCCAATTTGCCTTGATTCATGGACCTAATGTTTCAGGTTCCTATGCACTATTGTTCTTTATAGCATCAGACTTTACTTCCATCACCAGTCACATCCACAACTAGGTGTTGTTTTTTCTTTGGCTCCATCTCTTCATTCTTTCTGGAGTTATTTCTCCACTCTTCTCCAGTAGCATAATATTGGGCACCTACCGACTTGGGGAATTCATGTTTAAATGTCTTATCTTTTTGCCTTTTCATGTCGTTCATGGGGTTCTCAAGGCAAGAATACTGAAATGGTTTTCCATTCCCTTCTCCAGTGGACCATTTTGTCAGAACGCTCCACCATGACCCGTCTGTCTTGGGTGGCCCTACACGGCTTGTCTCATGGTTTCATTGAGTTAAACAAGGCTGTGGTCTATGTGATCAGTTTGATTAGTTTTCTGTGATTGTGGTTTTCATTTTGTCTGCCTTCTGACATAAGGATAAGAAGCTTATGGAAGCTTCCTAATGGGAGAGACTGACTGAGGGGGAAACTGGGTCTTGTTCTGATGGGCAGAGCCATGCTCAGTAAATCTTTAATCCAATTTTCTGTTGATGGGTGGGTCTGCGTTCCCTCCCTGTTTGATCTGAGACCAAAGTATGGTGGAGGTAATGAAGATAATGGTGACCTCCTTCAAAAAGTCTCATGTACTCACCACCACATTCAGTGTCCCTGATCCTGCACCAGGCCACAGCTGACCCATGCCTCTGCTGGAAGTTTTCAACATTCAGAAAACTAAGATCGTGGCATCCAGTCCCATCCCTCCATGGCAAATAGATGGGGAAGCAATGGAAACAGTGACAGACTTTATATTTTGGGGCTCCAAAATTGCTACAGATGGTGACTGCAGCCATGAAATTAAAAGACATTTGCTCCTTGGAGGAAAAGCTTTGACCAACCTAGACAGCATGTTAAAAAGCAGAGACATTACTTTGCCAACAAAGGTCCACCTAATCAAAGCTATGTTTTTTTCAGTAGTCACGTATGGATGTGAGAGTTGGACCATAAAGAAAGCTGAGTGTCAAAGAATTGATGCTTTTGAACTTGGTGTTGGAGAAGACTCTTGAGAGTCCCTTGGACAGTCCCTTGAATATTCATTGGAAGGACTGATGCTGAAGCTGAAGCTCCAAAATTTGACCACCTGATGCAAAGAACTGACTCATTGGAAAAGACCCTGATGCTGGGAAAGATTGAAGGCAGGAGGAGAAGGGGACGACAGAGGATAAGATGGTTGGATGGCATCACTGACTTGATGGACATGAGTTTGAGTAAGCTCCAAGAGTTAGTGATGGACAGGGAAGCCTGGCATGCTGAAGTTCATGGGGTCACAAAGAATTGGACATGACTGAGTGACTGAACTGAACTGAGTTGATCATGTGGTTCAGTAATTATGTCCAAGAAAAATCCAGCTGCTTAAATCATAACACATTAGCTAAAATTTGGGGGATTTCAAATTTTGGCCAGGCCAATGGCTCTTTACTGTGTGCTTGTTTTTTAGCATTCTCCAAAGCTGCTACAGATCACAGTGGCAGTGTTCCAGTGCTTTGAATTTGTAATCAGTAGACTCTTGAAGAAAGCTTCTTTATTTCTACTTAGCACTCTGCTTTGTACACCGGCTGCAAAAGTATCTTTAGTATCATTCTACTCTAAGTGTTTAATGAATAAATAGCACTGCATTTACTTCAAACCTGTTTATTCACTCTGGAGTCCTTTTTCTGATTTGTCTTTCTTCTTTTTCACTCAAATGTCAGAGGGTTTTGACTTTGGCTTTTATAAGAAAGGCTTATATACTCCCATGTCTGTTCCATTTCCCTGAGAATTTGGGGTGTACGTTGTTGATTACCTCTTTTAGATGGTGACCAAAGGAGTCAAAGAACTGAGGGAACATCCAAGAGGAACCTTGTGGGTGGATGTTATCCACAGTTACTGAGTGAGAAAATTGCCTGGCTCTGGGATCAATGAAGGACATAAAGTGGATGGAGGGAAAGATTTTGACCTCAGATGGCCCAAGAAGCAGTTGAGATAGTGTGTACTAAAAGCTAATTCTTGAGAAATTATTTTCATTTCAAATAAGAAAATCAATGTTCAGAAAAAGATGTCACATTCTGCTGATTACTTTCTCTAAAATTGTCAGTATTTATACCTGGACCTCCATTTCCTTAAAATGTAAAAAGAATAAACCTTACCCAACTAATTTACCTCCACCCATTCTAAATGCAAAAAAAAAAAAAAAAAAAAAAAAAAAAAACCTCTACAGCTTGAGGAACCATTTTGTGTTATTAAAAAACTTCCATTTCTGAGGTCTATGCAGTTTAAATGCAAATAACAGCTCAATGTATCTGAGTGAAAGAGAAGCATGAATATAAAATAACACTATACAGAAATCCCCCATGTCAAGGCAACCTTATTGATCTAGCCTAAATATTTATTTCAGCCTCAGTGACTCCACTAAATCTAATGCCAGAAGACATCAGGAATTCAATTAAAATGTAAAAATTTACAAGACCCATTCCTCCCCTTTAGAACACAGACATACATATGGAGTTTTTCTTCTTTTTCATTTGGTTTCTGCTATGAATCGCTCTAGTTAAGTTTTTACTTAACAGAGAAAAATAACCAGACTGCCAGCTATTATTTCTCTATCATTCACCTCTGAAGGTCACTTTTTGAAATATGTTTTATAAGAGAATGACCAGAACTTCTACTGTCAAATTTGATAGAGTAACTTGTTATCTATTAACCTGTCAAACTACCCTACCAGTTGTGTCATCAAGAACAACCATAAATGCTATGTAAAATATAAGTTAAGAAAACTCCACAGTTGTCTGAAGGCATTGGTGTCAACCAAGAAAGTCAAACCTTGTGGGACTAAGTCAGAGAAGTGCACCGAGAAGATACTTTGCTTCACTTTTCTCTTTGAGAAAATTACTGACTCCTAAGCAGCATGTATTGTCAATCCTAAAGGAAATCAACCCTGAATATTCATTGGAAGGACTGATGCTGAAGCTGAAGCTCCAATACTTTGGCCACCTGATGTGAAGAACCAGCTCACTGGAAAGGACCCTGAGAATGGGAAAGGCATGCATGTTCAGTTGTGTCTGATTCTTTGTGACCCCATTGACTGTAGCCCACCAGGCTCCTCTGTCCATGGGATTTTCTCAGCAAGAATAGTGGTATGGATTGCTGTTTTTTCCTCCAGGGGAATCTTCCCAACCCAAGGACTTAACTCACATCTCCTATGTCTCCTGTATTATAGGCATATTCTTTACCACTGAGCCACCAGGGAAGCCAGTGATGCTGGGAAAGACTGAAGGCAAAAGGAGAAGAGGGCGGCAGAGGATAAGGTTGTTAGATTGTAACACCAACTCAATGGACATGAATTTGAGCAAACTCTGGGAGACAGTGGAGGACAGAGGAGCCTGACAAGCTACAGTCCATGGGGTCACCAAGAGTCAGAATGACTTTGCACCTGAAGAGTAACAGCAACATGATTATGTATATGAAAATACATTGAAAATTTACAAATAACATAGACTTAATCAGCAAATTTGGCAAGAAGTATAAGGTGAATACTCAAAAATCAACAGCATTTTTTAAAGTTAATTAATTTATTTTAATTGGAGGCAATTGCTTTACAATATTGTGGTGGCTTTTTCCATACATTGATATGAATCAGCAATGGATGTACATGTGCCCCTCATCCCAAACCCCCCTCCCACCTCTCTCCCCATCCCATTCCTCTGGGTTGTCCCAGTGCACTGGCTTTGATTGCCCTGTTTCATGCATCAAACTTGGACTGGTCATCTAGTTCACATATGGTAATATACATGTTTCAATGCTATTCCCTCAAATCATCCCACCCTCACCTTCTCCCTCAGAGTCCAAAAGTCTGTTTTTATATCTGTGTCTCTTTTGCTGTCTCATGTATAGGGTCGTTGTCATCATCTTTCTAAATTCTATGTATATGCGTTAATATACCGCATTGGTGTTTTTCTTTCTGACTTACTTCACTCTGCATAATAGGCTCTGGTTTCATACACCTCATTAGAACTGATTAAAATGAGTTCTTTTTAATAGCTGAGTAATTTTGGGGGGTTCCAAAATCACTGCAGATGGTGACTGCAGCCATAAAATTAAAAGATGCTTACTCCTTGGAAGAAAAGTTATGAGCAACCTAGATAGCATATTCAAAAGCAGAGACATTACTTTGCCAACAAAAGGTCCATCTAGTCAAGGCTATGGTTTTTCCAGTAGTCATGTATGCATGTGAGAGTTGGACTGTGAAGAAAGCTGAGCGCTGAAGAATTGATGCTTTTGAACTGTGGTGCTGGAGAAGACTCTTGAGAGTCCCTTGGACTGCAAGGAGGTCCAGCCAGTCCATTCTAAAGGAGATTAGCCCTGGGAGTTCTTTGGAAGGAATGATGCTAAAGCTGAAACTCCAGTACTTTGGCCACCTCATGTGAAGAGTTGACTCATTGGAAAACACTCTGATGCTGGAAGGGATTGGGGGCAGGAGGAAAAGGGAATGACAGAGGATGAGATGGCTGGATGGCATCACTGACTCTGGATGTGAGTTTGAGTGAACTCCAGGAGTTGGTGATGGACAGGGAGGCCTGGCATGCTGCGATTCATGGGGTCACAAAGAGTCGGACATGACTGAGCGACTGAGCTGAACTGAACTGAACTGAACTGAATATTCCATTGTGTATATGTACCACAGCTTTCTTATCCATTCATCTTTTGATGGACATCTAGGTTGCTTCCACGTCCTAGCTATTGTAAACAGTGCTTCGATGAACATTGGGGTACATGTGTCTCTTTCAGTTCTGGTTTCCTCAGTGTGTATGCCCAGCAGTGGGATTGCTGGGTTGTATCACAGTTCTATTTCCAGTGTTTTAAGGAATCTCCACACTGTTCTCCATAGTGGTTGTACTAGTTTGCATTCCCACCAACAGTGTAAGAGGGTTCTTTTTTCCCCACACCCTCTCCAGCATTTATTGTTTGTAAACTTTTTGATAGTAGCCATTCTGACCAGCATGAGATGGTACCTCATTGTGGTTTTGATTGGCATTTCTCTGATAATGAGTGATGTTGAGCATCTTTCCATGTGTTTGTTAGCCATCTGTATGTCTTCTTTGGAGAAATGTTTCTTTAGTTCTTTGGCCCATTTTTTGATTGGGTTGTTTATTTTTCTGGTATTGAACTGCATGAGCTGTTTGTATATTTTTGAGATCAACTCTTTGTCAGTTTCTTCATTTGCTATTATTTTCTCCCATTCTGAAGGCTGTCTTTTCACCTTGCTTATACTTTCCTTCGTTGTGCAAAAGCTTTTAAATTTAATTAGGTCCCATTTGTTTATTTTTGCTTTTATTTCCATTACTCTGGGAGGTGGGTCATAGAGGATCTTGCTGTGATTTATGTCAGAGAGTGTTTTCCTCTAGGAGTTTTATAGTTTCTAGTCTTACATTTAGCTCTTTAATCCATTTTGACTTTATTTTTGTATATGCTATTAGAAAGTGTTCTAGTTTCATTATTTTACAGGTGGCTGATCAGTTTTCCTAGCACCACTTGTTAAAGAGATTGTCTTTTCTCCATTGTATATTTTTGTCTCTTTTGTCAAAGATAATGAATCTTTGACAGGTGTGTGGATTTATCTCTGGGCTTTCTATTTTGTTCCATTGATCTATATTTCTGTCTTTATGCCAGGACCATACTGTCTTGATGACTGTAGCTTTGTAGCATAGTCTGAAGTCAAGCAGGTTGATTCTTCCAGTTCCATTCTTCTTTCTCAAGATAGATTTGGCTATTCAAGGTTTTTTTATTTCCATACAAATTGTGAATTGTTTTGTTCTAGTTCTGTGAAAAATGCCATTGGTAGCTTTATAGGGATTGCATTGAATCTATAGATTGCTTTGGGTAGTATACTCATTTTCACTATATTGATTCTTCCAATCCATGAACATGGTCTATTTCTCCATCTATTTGTGTCATCTTTGATTTCTTTCATCAGGGTTTTATAGTTTTCTATTAGATACAGGTCTTTTGTTTCTTTAGGTAGATTTATTCCTAATATTTTATTCTTTTTGTCACAATGGTGAGTGGGATTGTTTCCTTAATTTCTGTTTCTATTTTCTCATTGTTAGTGTATAGGAATGCAAGGGATTTCTGTGTGTTAATTTTATATCCTGCCACTTCACTATATTCATCAACTAGCTCTAGTAATTTTCTGGTGGAGTCTTTAGGGTTTTCTATGTAGAGGATCATGTCATTTGCAAACAGTGAGAGTTTTACTTCTTTTCCAATCTGGATTCCTTTTATTTCTTTTTCTTCTCTGATTACTGTGGCTAAAACTTCTAAAACTATGTTGAATAGTAGTGGTGAGAGTGGGCATCCTTGTTCCTGACTTTAGGGGAAATGCTTTCAATTTTTTGCCATTGAGGACAATGTTTGCTGTGGGTTTATCATATATGGCTTTTATTATAGTGTATATTCTTTCTATGCCTGCTTTTTGGAGAGTTTTTTGTCATAAATGGGTGTTGAATTTTGTCAAAGGCTTTCTCTGCATCTATTGAGATAATTATATGGTTTTTATCTTTCAGTTTGTTAATATGGTGTAACACATTGATTGATTTGCAAATATTGAAGAATCCTTGCATTTTTGGGATAAAGCCCACTTGTTCCTGATGTATGATCTTTTAAATATGTTGTTGGATTCTGTTTGCTAGAATTTTGTTGAGGACTTTTGCATCTATGTTCATCAGTGATATTGGCCTGTAGTTTTCTTCTTTTGTGGCATCTTTGTCTGGTTTTGGTATTAGGGTGATGGTGGCCTCATAGAATGAGTTTGGCAGTTCATCTTCCTCTGCAATTTTCTGGAAGAGTTTGAGTAGGTTAGGTGTTAGCTCTTCTCTAAATTTCTGGAAGAATTCACCTGTGAAGCCATCTGGTCCTGGGCTTTTGTTTGTTGGACGATTTTTGACATTTTTGACTACAGTTTCAATTTCTGTGTTTGTGATGGGTCTGTTAAAATTTTCTATTTCTTCCTGGTTCAGTTTTGGAAGGTTATAATTTTCTAAGAATTCATCTATTTCTTCCAAGTTGTCCATTTCATTGGGATATAGTTGCTGATAGTAGTCTTTTATGATCACTTTTATTGCTATGTTCTCTGTTGTGATTTCTCCATTTTCATTTCTGATTTTATTGATTTGATTCTTCTCCTTTTTTTTCTTGATGAGTCTTTCTAATGGCTCGTTTATCTTATTTATCTTCTCAAAGAGCTAACTTTTAGTTTTATTGATTTTTACTTTAGTCTTCTTTGTTTATTTTCTGCCCTAATTTTTATTATTTCTTTCCTACTACTAACCCTGGGGTTCTTAATTTCTTCTTTTTCTAGCTGCTTTAGATGTAAAGTTAGGTTATTTATTAGATTTTTCTCTTGTTTCTTGAGGTAAGCTTGTATTGCTATGAACCTTCCTCTTAGCACTGCTTTTACTGAATCCCATAGGTTTTGGGTTGTCATGTTTTCATTTTCATTTTATTCTATGCATATTTTGATTTCCTTTTTTATTTCTGCCATGATTTGTTGGTTATTCAGAAGTGTGTTGTTTAGCCTCCATATGTTTGAATTTTTAAGTTTTTTCCCCCCTGTGATTGACATCTAATCTTACCACACTGTGATCAGAAAAGATGCTTGACATGACTTCAACTTTTTTGAATTTACCAAGGCAAGATGGCCTAGGATGTGATCTATCCTGGAGGATGTTCTGTGTACACTTGAGAAAAAGGTGAAATTTATCATTTTGGGATGAAATGTCCTATAGATATTAATTAGGTCTAACTGGTTGATTGTATCATTTAAAGTTTGTGTTTCCTTGCTAACTTTGTGTTTGGTTGATCTATCCATAGATGTGAGTGGGGATATTAAAGTCTCCCACTATTGTTGTGTTACTGTTAATTTCCTCTTTCATACTTGTTAGCATTTCCCTTACATATTGAGGTGTTCCTATGTTAAGTGCATATGTATTTATAATTGTTATATCTTCTTCTGTATACTAGCAACACATAAAATAAAATTTTATTGATGTATACTATTTACAAAAACATCAAAATGAAAATAATTGAAATAGATCTGTTGAGAGTAAATTGATCTGGGCACTCTAAATTAGTTTGGTGCTGCCTGCTACAGTTCACAAAACATCCAAGTATTTAAACCTGGAATTCTACTCTTATGCAAATACCCTACTAAAATGTACAGAAGAACATGCTTAACATTACTGTTTCCAATAAACTTGCAACTTCCAAAAGAAGGTTCCTCCCCCCCCCCCCCCACCCTTGGTTATACCAGGGTCCACTGGAAAAAGGAATGGCAAACCACTTCAGTATTCTTGACTTGAGAACCTCATGAACAACATGAAAAGGCAAAAAGGTATGACACTTAAAGATGAACTCTCCAGGTCAGTAGGGGCCTAATATGCTACTGGAGAAGAGTAGAGAAATAACTCCAGAAAGAATGAAGAGATGGAGTCAAAGAAAAAACAACACCTAATTGTGTATGAGACTGGTGATGGAGGTAGTCTGATGCTGTAAAGAACAATAGTGCATAGGAACCTGGAATGTTAGGTCTTTGACTCAAGGTAAATTAGAAGTGGTCAAACAGAAGATGGCAAGAGTGAACACTGACATTTTAGGAATCAGTGAAATAAAGTGCACTGGAATGGGTGAGTTTAACTCAGATGACCATTATATTTACTACTGTGGGCAAGAATCCCTTAGAAGAAATAGAGTAGCCATCATAGTCAACAAAAGAGTCCAAAATGCAGTACTTGGGTGCAACGTCAAAAATGACAGAATGACCTCTTTTGATTTCCAAGGCAAGCCATTCAATATTACAGTAATCCAAGTCTGTGCCCCAACCAGCAATGCTGAAGAAGCTGAAGTTGAATGGTTCTATGAAGATCTATAAGACCTTCTAGAACTAACATCCCCAAAAGATGGCCTTTTCATCATAGGGGACTGGAATGCAAATTAGGAAGTCAAGAGATACCTGGAGTAACAGGAAAATTTGGCCTTGGAGTACAGAATGAAGCAGTCCAAAGGCTAATAGAGTTTTGCCAAGAGAACGCACTGGTCATAGCAAACACCCTCTTCCAACAACACAAGAGAAGACTCTAAACATGGACATCACCAGATGGTCAATACTGAAATCAGATTGATTATATTCTTTGCAGCCAAATATGGAGAAGCTCTATACAGTCAGCTAAAACAAGACTGAAAGCTGATTGTGGCTCAAATCATGAACTCTTTATTGCCAAATTCAGACTTAAATTGAAGAAAGTAGGAAAAACCACTAGACCACTCAGGTATGACCTAAATCAAATCCCTTACAATCATACAATAGATGTGACAAATAGATTCAAGGGATTAGATCTGATAGACAGAGTACCTAAAGAACTACAGATGGAGGTTTGTGACATTGAACAGGAGGTAGGGGTCAAGACCATCCCCAAGAAGAAGAAATGGAAAAAGGCAAAATGGTTGTCTGAGGAGGCCTTACAAATAGCTGTGAACAGAAGAGAAGCTAAAAGAATGGGAGAAAAGGAAAGATATACCCATTTGAATGCAGAGTTTCAAAGAAGAGCAAGGAGAGATTAAAAAGTCTTCCTCAGTGGTCAGTGCAAAGAAATAGAGGAAAACAATAGAATGGGAAAGACTAGAGATCTCTTCAAGAAAATTAGGGATCCCAAGGGAACATTTCATGCAAAGATGGGCACAATAAAGGACAGAAATGGTATGGACCTAACAGAAGCAGAAGATATTAAGAAGAAGTGGCAAGAATACACAGAAGAACTATACAAAAAGGATCTTCATGACCCATATAATGATGACTGTGTGATCACTCCCCTAGAGCCAGATATCCTGGAATGTGAAGCCAAGTGGGCCTTAGGAAGTATCACTATGAACAAAGCTAGTAAGAATGATGGAATTTCAGCTGAGTTATTTAAAGCCATAAAAGATGATGCTGTGAAAGTGCTACACTCAATATGCCAGCAAATTTGGAAAACTCAGCAGTGGCCACAGGACTGGAAATGGTCAGTTTTCATTCCACTCCCAAAGAAAGGCAATGCCAAAGAATATTCAAACTACCGCACACACTCATCTCACATGCTAGTAAAATAATGCTCAAAATTCTCCAAGCCAGGCTTCAATAGTACGTGAACCATGAACTTACAGATGTTCAAGCTGAATATAGAAAAGGCAGAGGAACCAGACATCAAATTGCCAACATCCTCTGGATCATAGAAAAAGCAAGAGAGTTCCAGAGAAACATCTACTTTTGCTTTATTGACTATGCCAAAGCCTTTGTGTGGATCACAACAAACTGTGGAAAATTCTTAAAGAGATAGGAATACCAGACCACCGGATCTGCCTCCTGAGAAACCTGTATGCAGGTCAAGAAGCAACAGTTAGAACCAGACATGAAACAACAATATTTCCAAATCAGGAAAGGAGTACATCAAGGCTGTATATTGTCACCCTGCTTATTTAACTTATATGCAGAGTACATCATACGAAATGCCAGGCTGGATGAAGAACAAACTGGATTGAAGACTGCCAGGAAAAATATCAATAATCTCAGATATGCAGATGACACCACCCTTATGGCAGAAAGCGAAGAAGAACTAAAGAACCTCTTGATAAAAATGAAAGTGGAGAGTGAAAAAGTTGGCTTAAAACTCAACATTCAGAAAACCAAGATCATGGTATCTGGTCCCATCAGTTTATGGCAAATAGGTGAGGAACAATGGAACAGGGAGAGGCTTTATTTTGGGGGGCTCCAATATCACTGCAGATGGTGACTGCAGCCATGAAATTAAAAGACGCTTACTCCTTGGAAGAAAAGTTATGACCAAACTAGATAGCATGTTAAAAAGCAGAAATATTACTTTGCCAACAAAGGTCCATCTAGTCAAAGCTATGGTTTTTCCAATAGTCATGTATGGATATGAGAGTTGGACTATAAAGAAGGCTGAGCGCCAAAGAACTGATGCTTTTGAACTGTGGTGTTGGAGAAGACTCTTAAGAGTCACTTGGACTGCGAGGAGATCCAACCAGCCCATCCTAAAGGAAATCAGTCCTGAATATTCATTGAAAGGACTGATGTTGAAGCTGAAACTCTAATATTTTGGCCACTTGATTCTGAGAACACTTTCATTGGAAAAGACCCTGATACTGGGAAACATCAAAGGCAGAAGGAGAAGGGGACGACAGAGGATGTGATGGTTGTATGGTATCATCGACTTGATGGAGATAAGTTTGAGCAGTCTCTAGGAACTGGAGATGGACAGGCAAGCCTGGTGTGCTACAGTCTATGGTGTTGCAAAGAGTCGGACATGACTGAGCGACTGAACTGAACTGATGAATCCTTAGGTCTTTTCTGTGAGGAAGAAAATGAAATCATTAAAAGAACATTTAAACAGAAGAGTTGGAAGTTCAAGTGCTTGAAGATTAAAAAGAATATGAAGTACACAAATAAACTTACTTACAAAACAGAAAGAAACTTGCAGACTTAGAACAAGCTTATGGTTGCCAAGGTGTAGGATATGGGGAAGGGATAGTTTGGAAGTTTGGAATGGGCATGTGCACACTGCTGTATTTCAAACGGATAACCAATGAAGACCTATTGTACAGCACAGGGAACTCTGCTCAATGTTATGTGACAGCTTTGAGAGGAGAGTTTGGGGGAGAATTGATACCTGTATATGTATGGCTAAGTCCCTTCACTGTTCACCTGAAAGTATCACAGCATTGTTGATCAGCTAGTTGATTTTTTTTTTTAAAAGAGTATGAAATACAGAAGATACCAAACAACTGAGAACTAAATGGGTTTCTTCCTCGATGTCAATTACTATATATTCAGACTAATTGATTCTCCTTTTTGTTTCTAGGCAAACAACATTCATCTTTAAGAACAGAGAAACACGAAACACTATTTTTTCACCCATCTTCACCCCTTGAGCCCAGTTACCCAATTTAGTAAAATTTTAGGTCAACTATATGTGAAAGAGAGTACATTCATTTCTGATCCTGGTATCAGTTCAGTCACTCAGTCGTGTCTGACTCTTTGCCACCCATGGGCTGCAGCATGCCAGGTTTCCCTCTTCAGCACCAGCTCCTGGAGCTTGCTCAAACTCATGTCCATTGAGTCAGTGATGGCATCCAACCGTCTCACCCTCTGTCATCCCCTTCTCCTTCTGGTCCTGGAATAAATGTAGCAGAAATAATACAGATAGCACACTCTTAAAGAGATATAGTGATGTGTATTTAAAAAATGAGATAACTTTAAAGGAGATTAAAACAAAGTAAAATCATGTTGCATTTATGGGTAATTTATCACTTTTGTGCTACAAATGGAGTATTTGCTAAAGCTGCAATTTTCAAATTTCAAATTTTGCTTTTCTTACTTGTGGTAGGTAAGCATAATTTCTTACTAGTGGCAGTATAATTTTGTATGAATATTTATTTTACTAATGGGACATGAGCTGGGAAGCTTGTTATTAAGGGCATTATTATTGTTGAAGCTCTTGCTGCTGCAGTTATTATTATTATTGTTGTTTTTTTTAAGACAAATCATGAGTTTTCCTGGGAGAAAACCAGGGAGAAAATGATGGCTGCATTCTGCTTGAATTCTTTCCCAAAGAGCATGAACAATGATTAAGTAAGCACATCTAGGGTACATCATCTGAGTGACTGTATAGTCCTCGCCTGCTGATGGGAGCCTTGTTTAGGTAGCATTCATATGGGCTGAGGAGATATGAAATGCAATAAAGATTCATTTCATTTAATCTGCCAAAGAGTCTGCGTAGAAACACAGCCCTTATCCTGCTTAGTGAGTTTCAGCTAATGAGATGTTATTTGTCAACTGATTGATAAAACATCAGGAAAAAAAGTACTTTAGATATTAGCTTATTTATCTGTAGTTATGTAAGTATCAGTTTATCCAGATATTGCTATTCTAAATAATAACATTATAATCGTTTATGTTTTTGGCTCATAATGTTTTTTTACCTACATGATCTTGTTAGACTGTGAGATTCTTGAGAAAGAGATCAGATCTCGTACATCTTTGGTTCCTTGATTCCTAATACAGTTAATTTTCTTCAAAAAAATAAAAGAAAGAAACAAAACACTAACCTGAATTGAAAGGCAGAAGGAGAAGGGGACAACAGAGGATGAGATGGTTGGATGGCATCACCAACTCAATAGACATGAATTTGAACCAGCTCCGGGAGACAGTGAAGGACAGGGAAACCTGGCATGCTGCAGTCCATTGCATCGCAAAGAGTCAGACACAAACTGAAAACGACAACAGTTCTGCCTGTTTTGAACTGTAAATAGCTGAAATTATATTATATGCAGACATTTGTGTCTAGTTTTTGTCACTCAATGTTATATTTATGAGATTCATCCATTTCATTCATCTGTATGACTGTGTATGAATATACAAACATTTTGTCATTGCTTCTCAGTTGCTAGGTTGTGTCTAAGTCTTTGGGATCCCATGGACCTGCAGCCAGGCTTCCCTGTCCTTCACTATCCCCCGGAGTTTGCTCAAAATTCATGTTCATTGAGTCAATGATGCCATCCAACCACCTCATCTTCTGTCATCCCCTTCTCCTCCTGCCTTCCATCCTTCCCAGCATCAGGGTCTTTTTCAAACATTTACATATACATCATGCTGCTGATAGGCATTTTGGTTGTTAGCTGTTGTGAATTACAATGCCATGAACTTTTATATATAGGTCTCTTGGTGTGCACACGAGGAAATTTTTGTTGGGTGCATAAGCAGGTGGCCAGAATTGCTGGATTGTAGGTTATGTTTGTGTTCAAATTTTGAAAATGGTGCCAAGCATTTCCAAAGGTAGTGTACCAACTTATAATTCCACGAGCTGAGAATGAGAGCATGTACTATATCCTTCCTAGCTAACCCTTGGCATTGTCAGACTTTTAATCTAAAGTTTTCTGATGAGTACGTAGAAGTGTCTCACTGAGGTTTCCATGGGAATTTCCGTGATGACTAAGGAGGTTGAGTATCTTTTCATATGTTTATTGGCATTTGAATATCCTCTTTTATAAAGTGCCTGTTCAAGTGTCTAGCTCACTTTGTTTATTAGGTTTCTGGTCTTTTTCTAATTAATTTGTCATTTCTGATGGTTATATTTTGGATATTAGCCTTGCTAATTATATAAATTGCACATGACTTCCCCATGCACCCATTCTGTACCCTTATTTTAGTTCTTAGAAAGGTAAAGTCTGTGTGTGTGCATGAGTGCTCAGTTGCTCAGCCGTGTCCAACTCTTTGTGACCCCATGGACTGTAGCCCACCAGCCTCCTCTGTCCATGGGATTTTCCAGGCAGGAATACTGGAGTGGGTTGCCATTTCCTTTTTGTTTAATATTGAAATAGCTACATAATCTTTCTTTTGGCTAGTGTTTTCCTCTGCATATATTTTTCATCTTTAAAATTTTTACCTGATCTGTAAACTTAATTTTAAATGTTTTTTCTGCAAGCAAAATACTTATACTTTAAAAATATTAATCCAAAGATCTCTGTCTTTTACTTAGATTACTGAGGCCATTTTGCATAAATGGTAACAGGTCTGCAATTCATCACCTACAATTTATCAACAAATGAAAAATTTAAAATATAATACCAAAAGCTGAGTAAGTCAATACATTAGAAAAATTTCTCTTGAAAAAGAGAAGTCTTGGAAGAAATGTTGATTACGGTTGAATGAAGAGACAAAACAGCATTAAAAAAAGGGAAAAAGGCAAAACAAGAAAAAAAGAGATAGGAGGAGGTAATTTTCTACCAAACTTGATGGAATAAGGACTCTGCCTTGTGGGTATGTAGAGAAAAACAGATACAGGAATACATGATGGAGAAAGATAACTCTTAGACTAAGAATTCATATCTATTTAAAAGACAACGTAGAAACACTGAAAATACTTGCCATGCTTGCTTGTAACTATCTTGCAAAGAGATCAAAGTTCTAGCAACTCATCCGGCCTCAGCTTTTTTTTTTTTTTAATTAAACTTTTCAGTGTAACATATAAGTAGAATGGGTTTCCCAGGTGGTGCTACTGGTAAAGAACCCACCTGCCAATGCAGGAGATGAAAAAGACATAGGGTTCAATCCCTGGGTCAGGAAGATCCCCTAGAGTAGGAAATAGCAACTCACTCCAGTATTCTTGCTTGGAGAATCCCATGCACCGAGGAGCCGCCTGGTGGGCTACAGTTCATGTTGTTGCAGTCAGGCATGACTGAGCATGCACACAATCACAGGAGACGCCAGGGAGGCATTCATGGTCATATGATCAGTACAGTCATTGAGGACCACATGCTCTGAAGCGAGCCTGTGTTTGAGATTCATGGCTAAACAATCTCCATCTCAGAATTCTTAATCATTTTATCTTTGGGTTTGTGTTTTGTAAGTGCAAAATGATGGATAACAGTGTTCTCTGGGGACTTGGGACCTCTTTGCCTCCTTGGGATGGGTACTCTCTGTCACTGCCTACTGAAGACTGCTGCTCTTCCCACCAGACTGGGGACTGGACACTCAGAGGATGGAGTCATACCCTCTGTTCCACACACCTTGTGAGTACCTCCTGCCCAATCAGCATGACCTTAAACAACAAACAGAAAACATCATGACAAGTGAAGACATCTCACCCTAGAAGCCTCTTTTCCCTTCTTTCCTGCTTTTAGAATGAGGGGCCTCACATTTTCATTTTGCTCCAGGCTTATAAATTATGTAGTCAGATACAAGTTGTTTTCATGCGTTGTTTGTTGAGCTCACGCTGTCATTTTCTTTATCATCTGTATCTGAAGCATCATTCAAATACATTCTTCCGTTTTGTATTCAAAACACACAATGCTTTCATAGCTCCTACATACAATTTATATGATACTGTGGGTGTTGACAGTTTAGTGAGCATTGCTGTATGTATCGATTCATTTCTGCCTCCCGAGTCAGAGTGAAAGTGCTTTGGGGGAAATATCATCATTCCTTCTCTACAGAGAAATCTGTGGGTGACTCAGGGTTTCTCGTGAATAAATGGCTGAACTGGGGCTTGAATAGCTGTTCTAATTAGAACAGTCTTCTTCCTATTAAACTGCATCTCACTTTTTAAAAAAAGATCTTTTTTTTAACATACTATTTTGGCTGCATTGGGTCTTAATTGTGGCATGTGAGACCTTCAGTCTTCTCCTTTACAGCATGAAGAATCTTTGGTAGAGGTATATGAACTCTTAGTTGAGGCATGTGGGATGTAGTTTCCTGACCAGCAATCAAACCTGGGCCCCGTGCATTGGGAGCGTGGAGTCTTTAGCCAATGGATCACCAGTGAAGTCCCTAGAATACATCTTTTCCTATTTTAAAAAAAAAAAAAGCTTTTTGTTTTGTAATGGGGTAGAACCTATTAACAATGTTGTGATGGTTTCAGTTGAACAGCAAACAGACTCAGTCATACATATACATGTATCCATTCTCCCCCAAACTTCCCTCCCATCCAGGCTGCCACATAACATTAAGCAGAGTTCCATGCGTTATCCCATGTGCTATACAGTAGGTCATTGTTGGTTATCCATTTTAAGTACAGCCGTGTGAACGTGACCAACTCCCTAACTATCTTGTTCCCCCTAGAAACAATAAGTTCATTCCCTAAGTTTGGGAGTCTCTTTCTGTTTTGTAAGCAAGTTTGTATCATTTCTTTTTAGATTGTATATAAAGGATGTCATATATTTCTCCCTCTCTGTCTGACTTACTTCATTCAGCATGATAAGGTCCATCTGTGAACCTCATTTTTAAGAAGGTATCTTTTTGGATATCATAGAGGAAGTTTTTGTGTCCAGTATGGGCTATAGAATTTCCACGTTGCTTCTTCAGGAGAGCTACTAATTATGTGCAAAACTTGCTAACACGCTTTATTCACATAGCACTTTGGTTTCAACCACAAGGAAAGAAACAAGTAGCTGTAAGTGGGTAATTAGAACTGTACTGGGAGTTTTAGAAGTGGGTGGAATGTCCTTAAGATCTGAACATCTGGTTGTTCTACTTAGTGAGCAATAAGTGATTAAGGCATTGCTGACACCCGTTAGCAAAATATGTTCCATAGCTCCAGTTTATGCGATTTTTGTTTTTAAGAGGACCAATGACAAAAACATAAAAATAATCTAAAATATGACTAATTCACATAATTTTGCTTCCCTTTGTCAATCCATCCTTTTTAAGATTTGCTTTCATTTATTTATTAATTTTAATATTTGTTTATTTGGCTGCCCTGGGTCTCAGTTATGGCATGTGAGATCTAGTCCCTGGGCCTCCAGCATTGGGAGCATAGAGTCTTAGCCATTGGACCACTAGGTAAGTCCCAATCCATCTTTTTTTAATATTTATGCAGTATTTTGAAATGTCTGCTTAGTAATAGTGTTCATGATCATGGCTAGATCTGCAGTCTCCTCTAGGGACATCCCAAGATTCTTCCTCATACCTTGCTTTTCTTTCCATGGCACTTCGTCTTTAGTAGTTAGACATAATTAGGAACTCAATTCACTTATTACCTGTTGGCACCATTAACATGACAAAAAGGCAAATTATAACAAAATAATTATGTCATAGTAATAGCAGTGCTGAAGGCAAATAGGAGGGTAGCTTCATTTCAAAATTATTTCTTTCCTGAATTTGCTATTTATTTTGGAGCACATATAAAAGCTATTGGGGGCTTTCTATGTTTTTTTTTTTTTTTTTTCCCCCAGTAATATGTACTGTCCCGTGTATGGAATAATTGTTAAAGGGAAGGGTAGGGCTGTCAACCAGGTACTTGCATGTTACCTTCCTATTCGGTAGAAACTGGGCCACTGGTTTACAGAATAAGAAAGTTAGATTTTGTCAAAAAGGAATGTGGAAAACAGAAAAAAGAAAATTCTTGACACCTTGCTGCACACCTGCACCCCTGAGGCTCCCTGAAGCTTCAAGGCTGGTTCTAGCCTGTTGACCACTTTCCATGTCAAGTTGGGAGGGTGTTTTCTTAGAACACAGCCTCCCTCCAGCACCATCTCAACCAACCAATCTGAATGGTAGTGATAATGATCAAGGGAGGGAGTAATACCCACTGGAAGACCCCTTCCATCCTTAAGGGGCTGAATTTGAGGGATTTTCCGTAAGGTCTCTGGATGGTCCCCGGTAGACAGAACACTAGTTGCCCACAGTGGTAACCAGCTTGTGCACACACCCTTCATTGAAATCGCTCTTTCATGCCTTCCCTACTCCCTTCCTTGTGCTCCCTAGGGTCACCTCCTAACTACTTGTCTCCAAGTCCTTTGATGAGGGTGTGATCTTTGGGGAACCCAAGTTGAGAAGGTCACTGTACCAATGATCAGTGTAGATAAAGTCCTTGAAAACATTTCATTACAGACATGATCCACATTGCACTGATTCATATATTTTAATGAGATTTCCTAATACTTTGTCATGTTTAGTTGGTGCTTGCGGTTACCTACATGCTTTCAGACTTATTATTTAATTTGATTCTTAGAGGTTAGTGGTACATGCAATGATTATTTACATTATATCAAAAGCAAACAAAAAACAAATAACTTGCCTAAAGTCACAGAGATCCAAAGAATTTTTTTTTTTTGCTGAGTGACTTTATGTGTGAAACATTATTCGATAGTGAGGCCATTTGACTTTCATTGTCAAGTTTACAGAAAAAGAATTTTACTAATTTTAATTTAACTCTCCCTGTTGTCATTATATTGGCTTACTAGGTTAGAACTCCAAAACAGTAGTATATTTCTTTCCTGCTCTTTCCAGTGGGAAATATAAATGTGCCATTCACCTTTGGAAACTACAGCTCTGGTCCATGGACATCAGTAAATTGATGTAACCCAAAGGTGACTGACATGATCCCTGGAAATAGCTCACTAATTGGGAAACTCTGTTAGATGGTTGTGTGATGACTTTTCTCTTTTGTTCCCAAAGCAGCCCTCTAGGAGAGATGGGGATGGAGGTGGATAGGTGGGAGTTGGAGAGGAAAGATGAATTATGGTTAGCAAAAAAAGCAAATCTTGAGTGATTCATTTCAGATTGCCTGTGAAGACTTTCAGCTCACAAGAAAGTGTATTCTCATAAGACTTCCTGACCCACTCTGCAGGATATTAAAGGAAAAATTCCTCCAAGATAAACTCTTCATCTCTGAATAAAGTGTAGCGGTTATCTCACTGAAAAGACTAATTCATCAGGTCTGCAATTCTTAATGCTGAAGCCTCGAGTTAAATCTACAATGAAATTCTCAATACTTTCCTAAACAGTTAGGTAAAATTCAGTGCACAGCTAGGCTAGAAGTGCATATTGCTTGCTTTCTATGTATGTTAGTGCATAGATGATGCTGGGACTTATCCCTACGTTTACAAGAGTGTAAAGCTCAACTGAATACTTTGAGTTTTTATAAAACACTCTGAATAGCTTTAGAAACCTCTGAAAATAAATGAAGAGAATGTTGACAACTTTTCCAAGATGGACACAAGTTTTATTCCTAAACCTCCAGCATATTAAAATTCCTAGATTGATCTAAGTTGTCCTTCAGGTTTTGTAATGAGGAGTCATACTATAAACTGTAAGGAACATGAAAGAAAATATAAAATTTGCTTCAAAAAAGAGCAAAGCTTAAATATCAGTCTCTTTATTAAGCAGAGCTTGTCTTATGCCTGGAGTCTTGTAATTGTTGAAATCTTTCTAGGATAAATTAGTCTTTATCTTTTGTGGATCTTAGGGGCTATCTGTATTTTTTTTTAATGTAAAAATATTTATGTATTTATAATTTTTTAAAAGATTTTTAAAATGTGGGTATAACTGACATATAACAGTATATTAGTTTCAGGTATACAACTTAATGCTTAATATGTGTATATTTTTACTACTAAATGATCACCACAATAAGACTAGGCACTTGTCACCATACAGGCATAGTTAAAAATTTTTTTTCTGAGTTAAGAGCTTTTAAGATCTCCTCCCTTAGCAAATTTCAAATATGCGATATAGTCTTATTAACTACAGTCACCATGATATACATTATATTCCCAGGACTTACTTATTTTGTAACCTAAATGTCTGTACTTTTTGCCTCTTACTTTGCATCTAGCGTTATAATCAAATGAGGAGTAGTTCCACTTTGTATTTCTCAGCAGTTGATTCCTACAGGGTCTCTCACTTTATTTTCAAATGACTGTGTTTGTGGAAATGAATGAAAAAACACAATTGTCACTTTTTAGCCCTGGCTGGTTTTTCATATCAACGCATCCTGACAATGTTGCAAGTTGGCACAAGCATACACATGATTCAAACATTTTCACTGACAGACACCGGTAAGTGGATCAAACACTTACTTTTAGTTTTACTAATCCAGATGATTACTTTCTGGATTCAGATAATTAATCTCTTTTTTAAAGATTATTTTCTAGCATAAACCATTTTTTTTTCTTAAGTATTTATTGAAGTTGTCACAATATTGCTTCTCTTTTTCTGTTTGTTTGTCTGTTTTTTGGACACAAGGCATGTGGGATCTTAGCTCCCCTACCAGGGATCAAACCCTTACCCCCTGCACTGGAAGGTGAAATCTTAACTATTGGGCTGTCTGGGAAGTCTCCAGATAATTAATTTCTAAAATTAATTTGGTGTGCCTAGAAGTAACCTTGAGGAAAATGCAAACCTTCTCTTTCAACTCTTGTATATGTTTTGGTTCAGTTCAGTTCAGCTCAGTTTGCTCAGTCGTGTCTGACTCTTTGCGACCCCATGAATCACAGCACGCCAGGCCTCCCTGTCCATCACCAACTCCCAGAGTTCACTCAGACTCGCGTCCATCAAGTCCGTGATGCCATCCAGCCATCTCATCCTCTGTCATCCCCTTCTCCTCCTGCCCCCAATTCCTCCCAAAATCAAAGTCTTTTCCAATGAGTCAACTCTTTGCATGAGGTGGCCAAAGTACTGGAGTTTCAGCTTTAGCATCAGTCCTTCCAAAGAAATCCCAGGGTTGATCTCCTTCAGAATGGACTGGTTGGATCTCTTTGCAGTCCAAGGGACTCTCAAGAGTCTTCTCCAACACCACAATTCAAAAGCATCAATTCTTCAGCGCTCAGCCTTCTTCACAGTCCAACTCTCACATCCATACATGACTACTGGAAAAACCATAGCCTTGGCTAGACGGACCTTAGTCGGCAAAGTAATGTCTCTGCTTTTGAATATGCTATCTAAGTTGCTCATAACTTTTCTTCCAAGGAGTAAGCTTCTTTTAATTTCATGGCTGCAGTCATCATCTGCAGTGATTTTGGAGCCCCCCAAAATAGTCTGACACTGTTTCCACTGTTTCCCCATCTATTTCCCATGAAGTGATGGGACAGGATGCCATGATCTTAGTTTTCTGAATGTTGAGCTTTAAGCCAATTTTCTCACTCTCCTCTTTTACTTTCATCAAGAGGGTTTTTAGTTCCTCTTCACTTTCTGCCATAAGGGTGGTGTCATCTGCATATCTGAGGTTATTGACATTTCTTCCGGCAATCTTGATTCCAGCTTGTGCTTTTTCCAGTCCAGCGTTTCTCATGATGTACTCTGCATATAAGTTAAAAAAGCAGGGTGACAATATACAGCCTTGCCGTACTCCTTTTCCTATTTGGCACCAGTCTGTTGTTCCATGTCCAGTTCTAACTGTTGCTTCCTGGCCTGCATACAGATTTCTCAAAAGGCAGGTTAGGTGGTCTGGTATTCCCATCTCTTTCAGAACTGTCCACAGTTTATTGTGATCCACACAGTCAAAGGCTTTGGCATAGTCAATAAAGCAGAAATAGATGTCTTTCTGGAACTCTCTTGCTTTTTCGATGATCCAGTGGATGCTGGCAATTTGATCTCTGGTTCCTCTGCCTTTTCTAAAACCAGCTTGAACATCAGGAGTTCACAGTTCACGTATTGCTGAAGCCTGGCTTGGAGAATTTTGAGCATTACTTTACTAGTGTGTGAGATGAGTGCAATTGTGCAGTAGTTTGAGCGTTTTTTGACATTGCCTTTCTTTGGGATTGGAATGAAAACCGACCTTTTCCAGTCCTGTGGCCACTGCTGAGTTTTCCAAATTTGCTGGCATTATGAGTGCAGCACTTTCACAGCATCATCTTTCAGGATTTGAAATAGCTCAACTGGAATTCCATCACCTCCACTAGCTTTGTTCATAGTGATGCTTTCTAAGGCCCACTTGACTTCACATTCCAGGATGCCTGGCTCTAGATGAGTGATCACACCATCGTGATTCTCTGGGTCGTGAAGATCCTTTTTGTACAGTCCTTCTGTGTATTCTTGCCATCTCTTCTTAATATCTTCTGCTTCTGTTAGGTCCATACCATTTCTGTCCTTTATTGAGCCCATCTTTGCATGAAATGTTCCCTTGGTATCTCTAATTTTTTTGAAGAGATCTCTAGTCTTTCCCATTCTGTTGTTTTCCTCTATTTCTTTGCACTGATCGCTGAAGAAGGCTTTCTTATCTCTTCTTGCTATTCTTTGGAACTCTGCATTCAGATGTTTGTATCTTTTCTTTTCTCCTTGGCTTTTTGCATCTCTTCTTTTCACAGCTATTTGTAAGGCCTCCCCAGACAGCCATTTTGCTTTTTTGCATTTCTTTTCCATGGGGATTGTCTTGATCCCTGTCTCCTGTACAATGTCACGAACTTCATTCCATAGTTTATCAGGCACTCTATCTATCAGATCTAGGCCCTTAAATCTATTTCTCACTTCCACTGTATAATCATAAGGGATTTGATTGAGGTCATACCTGAATGGTCTAGTGGTTTTCCCTACTTTCTTCAATTTGAGTCTGAATTTGGTAATAAGGAGTTCATGATCTGAGCCACAGTCAGCTCCTGGTCTTGTTTTTTTGACTGTATAGAGCTTCTCCATCTTTTGCTGCAGAGAATATAATCAATCTTATTTCGGTGTTGACCATCTGGTGATGTCCATGTGTAGATTCTTCTCTTGTGTTGTTGGAAGAGGGTGTTTGCTATGACCAGTGCATTATCTTGGCAAAACTCTATTAGTCTTTGCCCTGCTTCATTCCGTATTCCAAGGCCAAATTTGCCTGTTACTCCAGGTGTTTCTTGACCTCCTACTTTTGCATTCCAGTCCCCTAAAATGAAAAGGACATCTTTTTTGGGTGTTAGTTCTAAAAGGTCTTGTAGGTATTCATAGAGCCGTTCAACTTCAGCTTCTTCAGCATTACTGGTTGGGGCACAGACTTGGATTACTGTGATATTGAATGGTTTGCCTTGGAAACAAACAGAGATCATTCTGCCGTTTTTGAGATTGCATCCAAGTACTGCATTTTGGACTCTTTTGTTGACCATGATGGCTACTCCATTTCTTCTGAGTCATTCCTGCCAGCAGTAATAGATATAATGGTCATCTATGTTAAATTCACCCATTCCAGTCCATTTTAGTTCTCTGATTCCTAGAATGTCGATGTTCACTCTTGCCATCTCCTGTTTGACCACTTCTGATTTGCCTTGACTCATGGACCTGACATTCCAGGTTCTTATGCAATATTGCTCTTTACAGCATCGGGCCTTTCTTCTATGACCAGTCACATCCACAGCTGGGTATTGTTTTTGCTTTGGCTCCATCCCTTCATTCTTTCTGGAGTTATTTCTCCACTAATCTCCAGTAGCATATTGGGCACCTGCTGACCTGGGGAGTACCTCTTTCAGTATCCTATCATTTTGCCTTTTCATACTGTTCATGGGGTTCTCAAGGCAAGAATACTGAAGTGGTTTGCCATTCCCTCCTCCAGTGGACCACATTCTGTCAGACCTCTCCACCATGACCTGCCAGTGGCGGTGGCAGCAGTGGCGAGCTACCCCATGTCCGAGGTCAGGGGCAGCGGCCTAGAGTGCCAGGCTGTGACAGCACTGGAATAGCCGAGAGGAGCTACCCTGCATCCGAGGTCAGGGGCAGTGGCTGAGAGGAGCTACCCTGCGACACAGGTCAGGGGCAATGGCTGGGAGGAAATACCCCACGTCTGAGGCCAGGGACAGCGGCCGGGAGGAGCCACCCCACGCCCAAGGCAAGAGGCAGTGACCAGGAGAAGCAACCTCAAGTCCAAGGAGTGGTGGCTGTGCGGGTGCAGGAGGGCCTAGAGGAGCCATCCCACATTGAAGGTCAGGAAGGGCGTCGGGAGGAGATACCCCTCATCCAAGGTAAGGAGCAGCGGCTGGGCTTTGCTGGAGCAGCTGTGAAGAGATACCCCACGCCCAAGGTAAGATAAACCCAAGTAAGATGATAGGTGTTGCAAGAGGGCATCAGAGGGCAGACACACTGAAACCATACTCACAGAAATCTAGTCAATCTAATCACACTAGGACAACAGCCTTGTCTAACTCAATGCTTTGGTTAAATGATATAATTTCTTCATGATCCAAGCATAGATTGGGTAAATTACCTTTCAAAGCAGGAAGATTCTAAAATCTGAGCTGCTGGGTTGATTTCATTTTTATAAATTTAGCATTTCAATCTGAACTTAAAGTGTGATCATTGTAAGCCTGAATTGACATAAATTTAATCATTAACAGAGGGGAAAATACTTGGCTATTTTAAAAAAATTATTTAAAAATTGTTTCTTGTTTCTGTTGTTTGTTTTGGGTTAGGAATTTGGAGAAGGTAATTAATATATTGGGACTTTGATTTCCTTCATTTAGAAAAAAAAAACTAGTTTGAAAAGGCTCTTATTTTATTTCTGGGAAACATAGAGGAGAAAGGAGTGTTTTAATGGAAAAATTCCAACATCCTCTTCTTTTAATACAGAGTCAGGCAATATGTCTAAAAATAAGAGCAGATTTGACTTGTATAGTTGTGCAGGAGAAAGAAACTTGAACCAACCTTGGGCTTGAGTCTTAATGAAAGATACTTGTTACTCTAAATACTTTTTACTAGCTAGGAGGCTTTGGCTTAGCAATGCTTTGATTCACTTGCAATATTTTCACAGGATCCAATTTTTATTTCTAAAACTACCTATTGACTTAAGCTTTGGAAAAATTCCACTTTTATATGTGTAACAGATTGTTCTTATTAAAAAGGGAAATTTAAAATTGCATCTTCTGACAGGTAGAAAGTCTTAGAACAAAAGAATTAACATTGAATTGCCAGCATGAATGCTGAAGCCTCCAAGGACATCTTTTTTTTTTTTAAATTTTTGTAGTTCTATTAATATTGAATAAACATGTTGGCAAACTCTTTTAAAATTTGTTTCCCTTTTTTTTTAATTTTTATTTTTACTTTATTTTACTTTACAATACTGTATTGGTTTTGCCATACATTGACATGAATCCACCACAGGTGTACATGCGTTCCCAAACATGAACCCCCCTCCCACCTCCCTCCCTATAACATCTCTCTGGGTCATCACCATGACCCGCCCCAAGCATGCTGTATCCTGCATCGGACATCGACTGGTGATTCGATTCTTACATGATAGTGTACGTGTTACAATGCCATTCTCCCAAATCATCCCACCCTCTCCCTCTCCCTCTCCCTCTGAGTCCAAAAGTCCATTATACACATCTGTGTCTTTTTTGCTGTCTTGCATACAGGATCGTCATTGCCATCTTTCTAAATTCCATATATATGTGTTAGTATACTGTATTGGTGTTTTTCTTTCTGGCTTACTTCACTCTGTATAATTGGCTCCAGTTTCATCCATCTCAACAGAACTGATTCAAATGTATTCTTTTTAATGGCTGAGTAATACTCCATTGTGTATATGTACCAAAGCTTTCTTATCCATTCATCTGCTGATGGACATCTAGGTTGTTTCCATGTCCTGGCTATTATAAACAGTGCTGCGATGAACATTGGGGTACATGTGTCTCTTTCAATTCTGGTTTCCTCGGTGTGTATGCCCAGCAGTGGGATTGCTGGGTCATAAGGTAGTTCTATTTGCAATTTTTTAAGAAATCTCCACACTGGAGAACAGTGTGGAGGACATCTTCTTTTGAGAAAGTAAATTTCAATCTAACTGACTGTACTGCTAAATAAGGAGTCAGTCCTTTTATCTTTTATTATATTCTGAGTTTAACTTCTTAGAGGAATCACTGGGGACAAGAAGGCCATCATTTTTGTGATCTAGTATTTGCATAATGATGCAACAGCCTTCTTAATATTTAAGGGCAGGCTTATGCCTATTAGCTAAATTTTAGGAGAGAGTGAAGTACTGTATTGCGTGGGTGTCTAAAGCAACTTTGGACTGGGAACCCTGATTTGGATTTTGTGACAACCTTGGCACTGACTAGCCACAAGATGCTGAGCAATAATTTAACTGTCTTGAATCTCCATGTTTTCATCAGTTATGGGATTAGGGCTGAGTTCTAATCTTCATGGTGCATCTTATCTGCAGTATCTTCACCTTCGCAAGGAGTTTTCCAAAGGTAGGAAAGCTGATACTTACGCAATCCATGGGCATCATTGTCGAATAGTTTAGCCTTTTTCAAGTGAAGACTTTGAATTCTATATTCGAATCAGATGTGAGAAATATTAGCCATGACTTATCAGACAGTCTAATTTTTTCCTCTTAATGACTAATCCCTCAGGAAATGAAATTAACCTAATAGGATCCAAGTCATCCTTAACCTCGAGTCCAACAATAGTATCAATAAAAATCTGTAGCAGGGTACTGTTTGGAGGCAGCAATTGAGATCATGGAAACGGTAAAGGCAAAGTCAAAAATAGAGAACATTTCTTAAACAGGATACAGTAACAGGGGAAAGACTAATAATTACTCCTACGTTAAAAACTACCGTATGACAGAAGACATCAGAACAAACTTAAAAGACAAAAAACAAGCTGGAAGAGTTTTGCAATGAACATGAACCCTATGAATTAATAGTATATGTTTGTGTATGTCTGTATCTGTAGTTTATATAAATCCCTAGAGAAAATGAGTAAAATATATTTATAAAGTGATTTGAAATTTTAAGATGTGAAAATGGTCATGGAATATACAAAATGTTCAACTTTTGCTAACCAAATAATTGCAAATTTGTCTTTCAGAGAAAACATCTTTCACCTCTTAGATTGAGAGATTTTTAGAAAGAATGGTAATACTCAGAGTTCCTGTTAATGTGGAAAAGCAGACTCTTGGTTGGACTTGGGATTGCTACAATATTTCTTGAGGCCACTTAGAGAAATTTGTTCTATTTAATATGATAAATCATTATGTATGTTATCAAGTTTTAAAAAGTTATATGTTATAATATAGGGTATGACAGGATATTTGAAAAATAAAAAGAAAGGAACAATAAACTCATATCTATCTGCTATAGTTGAAAAGAAAAAAAAAAAGACTAAAGGCCTGTAAATTAAAGTGATGTGACCAGTTATCACTTGGTTTGCTTTTTAAAAAGTTTTTTGGGTGTATTTTCTAACTTTTCTATAACAAATGTGCTTTCTTTGTGAAATAGAGAAAATGAAATAAATATAACAAATTACCATTAAAAATAAGGTTAGGGTTTATACCATTTATACAAAAAGCATTTACAGATACAAAAGGGGGAAGGAATGAGTGGATAAGCACATGCACAGTTTGCACGCACACACACACACACACACACACACACACACACACACAATTTCCCTGCTTTGCTCTAAATACACACCTATTCAGACAGACCCAAATGTTCATAGTTTTACGTCTGCTCAGTGGGGATTATGAATGGTTTTAATTTTCTTTTTTATATGTTTGTATTTTCTAAATTCTCTGCATTGAATACTTATCACTGTTTTAAACACCCCAGGCCACTTTTATAAATGCCCTGAATTTCTGATGTAGGCTCAACAGTGTTAAGCAAAAAAAAGAGAAGTATACCATACATAAATTCATTGGTGTTAAATTACTGTTATTTTCTATCCCTTCAAAGTCCACAGTAGAAACATGCCCACCCTGCTCTGGCTGTTTTACTTTTACTTTTATCTCTCTCTCTCTTTCTCCTTTATCCACTTAATTTTAGCATAGGTTGTTGGTACTGTTTAGTTGCTAAGTCATGTCTGATTCTTTTTTTGATGCATGGTCCCACCAGGCTCCTCTGTCCATGGGATTTCCCAGGCACGAATGCTGGAGTGGCTTGCCATTCTCTTCTCCAGGATCTTCTTGACCCAGGGATCAAGCTGCATCTTGTGTATTGGCAGGCAGGTTCTTTACTTGTGAGTCACCAGGGAACTATGTTTTTTAAAAAATTAGGTGTTAGATCCATTTTCATTGAAGGTTAAGCAAATAGTCTCATGATTATCACCCACAGAGGTATTCTCATTGAAGTAACAGGTGAACAAGAGAAGTGGAAAGGGCTGCTAGGAGGGCATCTTTCAGAGGTCATAGGGTGGACACATTTACAGTGAGGAGATTGAGTTAAAGCCTTTACTTCTTTGTTCATATTTTCTTAAAATTATATTTATTTATTTTTCAGTTTTATTTATTTTTTTAACTTTACAATATTGTATTGGTTTTGCCATACATTGACATGAATCTGCTACTTGTGTACATGTGTTCCCCATCCTGAACCCACCTCCCTCCTCCCTCCCTATCCCATCCCTCTGGGTCATCCCAGTGCACCAGCCCCGAGCACCCTGTATCATGCATCCAACCTGGACTGGCAATTCATTTCACATATGATAATATACATGTTTCAGTGCCATTCTCCCAAATCATCCCACCCTCTCCCTCTTTCACAGAGTCCAAAAGACTGTTCTATACATCTGTGTCTCTTTTGCTGTCTCACATACAGGGTTATCATTACCATTTTTCTAAATTCCATGTATATGCGTTAGTATACTTTATTGGTGTTTTTCTTTCTGGCTTACTTCACTCTGTATAATTGGCTCCAGTTTCATCCATCTCATTAGAACTGAATCAAATGTATTCTTTTTAATGGCTGACTAATACTCCATGGTGTATATGTACCACTGCTTTCTTATCCATTCATCTGCTGATAGACATCTAGGTTGCTTCCATGTCCTGGTTATTATAAACAGTGCTGTGATGAACATTGGGGTACACGTGTCTCTTTCAATTCTGGTTTCCTCAAATGGAATCATTTCTCACGTATGTGGTGCAAAATTTTCATGAGTGATGATTTCTTTTTTAAGCTCTCTTTTGTCTTAGTACTACCTCTAGGTCACCTCTCTTTGTCCTTAGGTTTGGAATAATGACAATATATTTCCAGGCCACCTGACACGAAGCACTGACTCATTGGAAAAGACCCTGAAAATGGGAAAGATTGAAGGTGGGAAGAGAAGGGGATGAAAGAGGATGAGATGGTTGGATGGCATCACTGACTCGATGGACATGAGTTTGAGCAAGCTCCGGGAGTTGGTGACTAACAAGGAAGCCTGGTGTGCTGTAGTCCATGAGGTCACAAAGAAATGGACATGACTGAACAACTGAACTGAACTGAACTTTTAGGCCCAGTGCCCAGGAGAGAACTCAGTAAAACTTTTATGTTAGTGCCACTTAACTAGGCAGTGCTAGATTTTTTTCAACATGTTCTTGGAACACAGATTATTTCACATAAATCAAAACCTCATATTTTTGAGAAAAGGTTTCATTTTCCAATATAACGTTTTATTAGGGTATACTTTAATTACGCTGGAACCAAAAGGTCATCATTTCTGGATTGTAGTGAATGAAAGATTTTCTGCCATTGCTATCTCTAAAGCAAACAGCTACTATAAATGCCTTTTTATTAGATAAATCATGTACAAAATTCAAAATTAAGAAAAGAAAAGGAATTACTCAAATTTCCACTCTCCCTCATTTCCAATCAAATGAATGTTTATTCACTTCTTTATTTTTCAAACAGAATTTCTTTCTTCATTGGGATTGTTTAAAATCAGAGGTTGGTGGTTTAGTCACTAAGTCTTGTCCAATGGACTGTGGCCCACCAGGCTTTTATGTACATGGGATTTCCCAGGCAAGAACACTGGAGTGGGTTGCCATTTCCTTCTCCAGAGGTTCTTCCCAACTCAGGGATCAAACCCAGGTCTCCTGCACTGCTGTTCTTTACCGACTGGGCCACCAGGAAGCCGTGGTGGCTCAGTTGATAATGATGATTTTTAACAAAATTGCTTCAGAAATTAAAAATATCTGTCTGATTAGATGCATTTTATGTAAAAACATGAATTTAGTACATGAGACAGGAAACTAAGCTCATATTTTCTTAAAATGTACAGCTCAATTTAAACAAGTGAGCCCTTTTCTAAATAGGCTAAAAGGAGGAAGGTTTTATATGTTCCCATTTAATCATGCCTAAGCTTGTGATGTCATCTGCATATCTGAGGTTATTGATATTTCTCTCGGAAATCTTGATTCCAGCTTGTGCTTCTTCCATCACAGCATTTCTCATGATGTACTCTGCATAGAAGTTAAATAAGCAGGGTGACAATACACAACCTTGACGTACTCCTTTCCCTATTTGCAACCAGTCTGTTGTTCCATGTCCAGTTCTAACTGTTGCTTCCTGACCTGCATACACTTTTCTCAAGAGGCGGGTCAGGTGGTCTGGTATTCCCATCTCTTTCAGAACTGTCCACAGTTTATTGTGATCCACACAGTCAAAGGCTTTGGCATAGTCAATAAAGCAGAAGTAGATGTTTTTCTGGAACTCTCTTGCTTTTTCCATGATCCAGATGATGTTGGCAATTTGATCTCTGGTTCCTCTGCCTTTTCTAAAACCAGCTTGAACATCTGGAAGTTCATGGTGCACGTATTTCTGAAGCCTGGCTTGGAGAATTTTGAGCATTACTTTACTAGCGTGTGAAATGAATGCAATTGTGCAGTAGTTTGAGCATTCTTTGGCACTGCTTTTCTTTGGGATTGGAATGAAAACGGACCTTTTCCAGTCCTGTGGCCACTGCTGAGTTTTCCAAATTTGCTGGCATATTGAGTGCAGCACTTTCACAGCATCATCTTTCAGGATTTGAAATAGCTCAACTGGAATTCCACCACCTCTACTAGCTTTGTTCATAATGATGCTTTCTAAGGCCCACTTGACTTCACATTCTAGGATGTCTGGCTCTAGTCATGAAGATTTTTTTTGTACAGTTCTGTGTATTCCTGCCACCTCTTCTTAATATCTTCTGCCTCTGTTAGATCCATACCATTTCTGTCATTTATCGAGCCCATCTTTGCATGAAATGTTCCCTTGGTATATCTAATTTTCTTGAGGAGATCTCTAGTCTGTTCCCATTCTAGTCTAGTCCCATTCTGTTGTTTTCCTCTATTTCTTTGCACTGATCGCTGAGGAAGGCTTTCTTATTTCTCCTTGCTAGTCTTTGGAACTCTGCATTCAGATGCTTATATCTTTCCTTTTCTCCTTTGTTTTCACTTCTCTTCTTTTCACAGCTATTTGTAAGGCCTCCCCAGACAGCCATTTTGCTTTTTTGTATTTCTTTTCCATGGGAATGGTCTTGATCCCTCTCTCCTGTACAATGTCACGAACCTCCATCCATAGTTCATCTGGCATTCTGTCTATCAGATCTAGTCATTTAAGTCTATTTCTCACTTCCACTGTATAATCATAGGGATTTGACTTAGGTCATACCTGAATGGTCTAGTGGTTTTCCCTACTTTCTCCAATTTAAGTCTGAATTTGGCAATGAGGAGTTCATGATCTGAGCCACAGTCAGCTCTTGGTCTTGTTTTTGCTGACTGTATAGAGCTTCTCCATCTTTGGCTGCAAAGAATATAATCAATCAATAACCTCAGATATGCAGATGACACCACCCTTATGGAAGAAAGTGAAGAGGAACTAAAAAGCCTCTTGATGAAAGTGAAAGAGGAGAGTGAAAAAGTTGGCTTAAAGCTCAACATTCAGAAAACTAAGATCATGGCATCTGGTCCCATTATTTCACAGCAAATAGATGGGGAAACAGTGGAAACAGTGACAGACTTTATTTTTTTGGGCTCCAAAGTCACTGCAGATGGTGACTGCAGCCATGAAATTAAAAGACACTTACTCCTTGGAAGGAAAGTTATCACCACCTTAGATAGCATATTGAAAAGCAGAGATATTACTTTGCCAACAAAGGTCTGTCTAGTCAAGGCTATGGTTTTTCCAGTGGTCATGTATGGATGTGAGAGTTGGACTGTGAAGAAAGCTGAGCACCGAAGAATTGATGCTTTTGAACTGTGGTGTTGGAGAAGACTCTTGAGAGTCCCTTGGACTGCAAGGAGATCCAAACAGTCCATATTAAATTAGGTCAGGCCCTAGTGTTCCTTGGAAGGACTGATGCTAAAGCTGAAACTCCAATACTTTGGCCACCTCATGCAAAGAGTTGACTCATTGGAAAAGACCCTGATGCTGGGAGGGATTGGGGGCAGGAGGAGAAGGGGACGGCAGAGGATGAGATGGCTGGATGGCATCACCGACTTGATGCACATGAGTTTGAATGAACTCCAGGAGTTGGTGATGGACAGGGAGGCCTGGCGTGCTACGATTCATGGGGTTGCAAACAGTCAGACATGACTGAGTGACTGAACTGAATTGAACTGAAGCTTGTGCTGAGACCTGGGTTTGATCCCTGGATCAAAAAGTTCCCCTGGAAAGGGAACAGTTACCCACTCCAGTATTGTTGCCTGGAGAATTCCATGGACAGAGGAGCCTGGCATGCTACTGTCCATGGGGTCACAAGGAATCAAACACAACTAGTGACTAACACTGTCACTTTAACTTCAAGCTTGTGATGGTTGATTAGGAATAAATTCAGAAGCACACACTTGAACTTGACAGCACCACTGTACTTCATTTGGGGATGTGACGTGGACTCCATGCTCATGGAAGGGACTTTAAGAACCCAGATAACAGCCTTATGTGGAGGAAAAGCAACTTTTCTTTTCAATGGCTCTAACGGTCACTCCTATGGACTCAGCTGTCTTTCAGTATGTGGTGATTAATACTCCAGGTGTATGTTTTATTAAAATCTGTTGATAAGCACAGATTCTTTGATGTCAATATAGGTTTATAGGAACCAAAGTGAAGTAAAGATTTGGTGGCTGAGGGGTATAAAAATCTAGTTATGTATGCACCCTTAACCACTCACCTACCAACCCTTTAAAATAGAGCAATGATTAAACAACAACAACAAAAAAAACAGTATGTGGAATCTGGACTGACTACTTATCTAGCTTACATTTACCTTATCCTTGCCAATTTATCTCTTTATCCTTTCAAAAGTCATGAGCAAATATATATGACTAAGAAACACAATTCAACAACCAAAAAAAGCTTTCTCTCTTAATATTTGACTCAGAAGCACAGATGACTAATGTACTTGGAATCAGTAAGTGGGAAATCATTTTTCAAGTTGAAGTAACTAACCCTGGTAGAGTATTTGAATCGAACAGACCTCGTTATCAGCATAATTCACTCGAAGCTCCTTTGGGCTAAGCCATGCTCAGTGGTACACTGAGAATCGATGGAGCTATTACAGCCCGAGAAACAGGTGGTACGTATCTGGAGACACTGACAAACTCTTCTTGAAAAAGCCCTAAACTATCCTATAATTGCCTGTTGCACTCAAGACAAAAGGATTGACAAAAAATATGAGAAAAATAAAGCAATAAATGCTGTAAGAAAAATGAATGGATTTGGGACATTTTTCTCTATTTCAGAGCCAACTGCTGTTATAAATTATGAAAGTTCCTTGTTCCTGAAATGAAGGGGTGAGGGCTTCATGGAGCTCCCTCCTCCTTTAACTTTTTCCCACTGGTGCTCTTAGTTCTTTTTATCCTTCTAACAAATGCTAAAAGTAAAAGATCTTTTGTGACTTTAATAATGTATTTTCAAGAAGCTCAAAAAATCCATTTCTCTTAGAAGTGAGGGGAAGTGATGGTGCAGTCTTTTCATGTTTTTGTGGTTCTAAGCAATAATTTACTACATATAAAATGTTTTTTACATTTTTATTGTCATATAGTTAATTCCACAATGTGGTGTTAGTTTCTGTTGTACAGCAAAGTGAACCAGTTATACATATACATATATTCCCCCCCCCCTTTTTTTTCCATATAGGTGGTTACAGAGTATTGAGTAGAGGTCCCTGTGCAGCACAGTAGGTTCTTATTAGTTGTCTATTTTTAAAAAAGAATGAAATAATGTCATTTGTAGCAACACATACAGACCTAGAGATTGTTGTACTGAGTGAAGTAAATCAGACAGAGAAAGACAAATATCATATAATATCACTATTTTGTGAAATCTAAAAGACGGTAACAGTGCTTTGCTTTTTTCTCCATTCATTAGGAAGAAGCTCTATAGAGCAATAGCAATAAAATTATCTTTAACAGAAGTAATTCTGCTATTATTTCTGCTTTAGTAGACATAAATTTATAACAAAGTTTAGGCAACCTAACTTTTAAAAAGGTGTTGATCACTAATGATTAATGACAGAAAGAAACTGGTTAGATTCTGGATATATCCATGGAAGACACTACCTCCTGTCTCCACAAATGTCTTTTAAAAATAGCATTATTTATCTAGGAAAACACATGATATGCTGTGCTTAGTTGTCTCTCTGTGACCCCATGGACTTTAGCCCACCAGGCTCCTCTGTCCATGTGGAGTTTCCCGGCAAGAATACTGGAGTGGGTTGCCATGCCCACCCCCAGGGGATCTTCCCAACCTGGGGATCAAACCCAGGTCTCCTGCATTGTAGGTAGATTCTTTACCATCTGAGCCACCAGGGAAGCCCTACATGATATGCTATTCCAGCCTAAATCTTTTCTTCCCTGGAGTACTTGGGTCCTTTGTAAAATATGATGTGATAGATGTTGCCTCCTCTTCATCCCTTGCTTTTTTTCTCACCCTCTAACTTTTTATTTCATTTGTGCTCCAAGGAAATGGAACATAGGCCACCCAACTCGAATATTAAATCTGAAAGCATATTTTTCTTTCAGTTTTCTTGATAAATCAATGAGTGAAAATGCTTTCAGTCCTCAGCACCCACTCTCAATGTCACCACTATCTGCCTCAATCCTTCTTAATTGCTCATTTTCATTTTTTCTATCTGTTTTTTTTTTAAAATGGCATTTCCCCAATCGTTAGTTATCAATTTACTCTAGTATGACAGCTTTAATTTTCACCCATCTAATTGAAACCACCTTTATTAAAAAGTCTGATTTTTAAGCAAGCATATTTGGATGTTCTTGATGATTCTTTTCCATGTGTTTTGGTCAGTGGACTCACCAGGCTTAAAGTTCACACAGTAAATGCAATTTTATGAACAACAAACCACACAGTAAATTTTCATGGTGATATTAATGATGCTGTGTTCTTTTGGGAATTTCATCACATTGTTTCTTTATTACTATCTTTATCTTCATAAGAAAAAGATATACAATGTCTGTGACAAGATAGCGTGTTGTGACTTTTTAATAATTTATGATAAACAAAGAGATTTTCAAAGCAATTTGGATTTCTGGCTTGAAAATTATGTTTATTATGAAAAGTATAACAGAAATTTTGCTTTGATCCAACACTGGCAATTTCCACCTCCTCATTAGTGGTCTATTTCCAAGTCATCCTTATAGTAGAGTGAACTTAGTTCTGGCCACTACCTATCATTTCCAAAAAGGAATTGAATGCCTGAAGGCAACACTAATGTAACTGGCATTTTAGTCCAAAGCCAGATAGGTTGAAAGATGCATCTGGGCATGTTTGTGTGGACCACCCAGATGTGTCTTTGCACATGAGACCAAAGAGCATCCCATGAGAGAACAGTGAAGGAAGGAGTCAGCTGCAATAAGTCCAAGCCTATTAAAATGTTTTCAACAAAGGGAGGGGAGAGAGAACTTCTGAGTTTGTATGGTATCTGTCAACTGGATTTGTCTCCCAAATCCCAGAAAACTGGATTCTATGGGAAACAAGCAAGCACAAATGGAAGGCAGCAGTCTCAGTGAAAACTCTACAGTGGCACCTTCTCCATCAAAGTCACTGCTGTGAGAGAATCCTAGCATCCTAGTTTATGCATGTGGCAAGAGCTGGGACCCAACAGAACCCTGGGGTCCTAAGGAGCAGCATCAGCACCAGTGGGAGCAAATATGCTGTAAACATACATGTGAACCCTCTGTGAATTTCAACAGTCCCAAGGGGTCACTATGCATCCATCTGAGATCACTTCAGCAGATAGGGTAAAATCAGTTACTTACTGCTTTTATGGGGCCCCACCTGTGCTCACTGGCTGGTGAAGCAAGGAGATACTCACATTCCACATCATCTAACCAATACACTAAAGCAACAAAAAAGAATAATACGCTTAGAAACACACACACGTGTGCACACACACACTTCTGCCAGACTATGGATTACACTTCTGCAGTTTTTTCATCTCTAAAACTTTCCTTGATAATCATTTAATTCACTTAACTAAAAAATTAAAGATTGGAAAATAGATCATATCTTCCCAGGAACCTCTGTGGCTCAGATGGTAAAAAATCTGCCTGCAACATAGGAGACCCAGGGTCTGATCCCTGGGTCAGGAAGATCCCTTGGAGAAGGGAATGTCTGCCCACTCCAGTATGCTTGCCTAGAGAATTCCCTGGACATAGGAACATGGTGGGCTAGAGTCCATGGAGTTGCAAAGAGTTGGACGTGACTAACAATTCACTTTTTTCCCCTGGAGCCTATGGTCGTTCAGATATATATGCTCTTTACCACAATGCTCCATTGTAAGTCAACTAGAAGAATGTGTTTCTTTTGCAAGTGCAACAGAGTATAAATTATTCAACAGCAGAGTCTAATGTACTTATAACAGTGTTTTTATTCCATACTCAATATCATCACTACATTCAGCAGCAGGTGGTAGAATTTACAGCTGTACTTTCTTCTAAGCACTGTCTTATGTAAAGGCAAAGAACCATTGCTGGCAGTTGGATGAAATCAATATTCAGTGAATGGCTATTTGGAGTAACAGAGGACCTGAGACACAGGTGTCCAAACTAGGGACTGGGGAATGGCACCTCTGGTTATTGCTGTTATTATTACTGAGCAAGAGCCATGTTCTCATTCTGCCTTCCAACAGTGCTTCTCTCTGGGCCTTTCATAAAGGGCCAGAGGGGCTGATAACTTAGAAAAGGTACAGACATTTCTGAGAATTGCATTTTGTTCTGAAGTGTAATAGTCAAGATCCACCATCTTATCTGTCACCAGAGTCTGTGATCTGGATAGGATTGTGCCAACTAATTATAGGTAAAAGATCACCAAGGAGAAAGGAATGTGGCCAGTAGTTTGGTGCCGGGGTCCAGCCCCAGTGGATCCAGGGTGATTCAAAGGTGGGGATGGCGTCGGCGTCCTTGGAAAAATACATATTTAATTACAGAGATATAGAGAGATTAGAAACGGATAGTGTAGTAGGAAAATTAGTGGAGAAAAAGATGCTGAATAACTTGGTTTACGTGGAATAGCATCCATGCTCCAGATGGGAATTCAGCCAGAAAAATGGGGAGCAAGAAAGAAACGACATGGGGAAAACAGTCTTTCCAGAAACTGATCCGATTTCTTTATTTTTGGGTTTGCTTATATACCTTTTGTTACATATAGGGATGAATACAGAGTCACACGGGGGTCAGCAGTCCTGACCTTTATCAAAATCAGGTGCTTCACATAAAAAGGTCTTAGGGATTTTATGATCCTTCTTTCTGATAACCAAAAAACTTATTTTTTCCAAGGGTGTTTTTTCTTAAACCAGGCACCACCCTCCAAATAAATTTGCTTTCCTATAGGATGAGGGTGCAGTGAGTTACAATCAAGAAAGGAATTTATTTAACCCAAGGTTAACATGATTAATCTTAAAGGTTAATGCTTATTTCTCCTATATGCTAGTTATATTCATTATAAGGGCAGGGAACATGGAGATTTAGCAGCAAATATCAGCCCAACAAATGAAAATCCTTTCACCAATGTTCCCCTTAAGATCTATTTAGTCTTAAGATAGTGATAAAGTTACATTTTTACATAGCAAGGACACAGTGATTTATAACAAAGTACAGTGATCTATTACAAAAGAGAAAATTCATTAACTCAAAAAGTCTAGTATTGCTAACCTTAAAAACTACTATATTTCCTTTTCTATATTCCAAATACATTGAATAATATATTCCCAGGTGCCTAAGGATATGGAGGCCTGGCCGGCAATCATTGACTCAACAAGAGGAAAAAGCCCTATGCTAATTAAGACTCTCAAAATACTCCAAAACTCTCTGTGCTGTTTATGGTTGAGAGGTAGTAAACAATCATGTGCTAGTGGCAGGAATATGGATAATCCTGTCACACAAGCTAGTCTGTCAGCAGAGAGGTTTGACCTAAGACACCCTTGTCACACCCAGGGCAGGGAATTAGCAGCAATTATTGGCACAATAAATGAAAAACCCTTCACCAATATAATTCCTAACCAACCCACTATACTAATAATTTCCAACTCCCCAAAAGAATTTGCCTTTAGTAAGTCTAAAACAGCTCGTGCCTCTCAGATTGGGAGGCTGTAAACAATCACATCTGACCGGACGAACCTATACAGGTGGGCTAGATAACCTTCAGAGAAGTCCGTAAGCTGAAACACTCTTGTCATGCCCAGGAATTTTTATTGCCTTGGAGCTGCACATTTACTCCTTCTCCGAGAAAAATGGTGATGGGGGAGAGCATAAAACAGACTCTGGTTTTGGGGTAGATGCTCGGGAAAAGGGGGTTTCCTGAGGCTTGACCACACCTTTGTGTATGCCAAGCCTCCTTCCTAATGACCTTTGCCATGGGCAGAGTTCCTCACGCTGGCCCCCGGCAGTTTAGAGTTTAGTTCAGTTCAGTTGCTCAGTCGTGTCCAACTCTTCATGACACCAGGGACCACAGCACGTCAGGCTCCCTTGTCTATCACCAACTCCCAGAGCTTACTCAAACTCATCCCCATTGAGTCAGTGATGCCATCCAACCATCTCATCCTCTGCCGTCCCCTTCTCCTCCTCCCTTCAATCTTTCCCAGCATCAGTGTCTTTTCCAATGAGTCAGCTCTTTGAATCAGGTGGCAAAAGTTTTGGAGTTTCAGATTCAACATCAGTCCTTCCAATGAACACTCAAGACTGATCTCCTTTAGGATGGACTGGCTGGATCTCCTTGCAGTCCAAGGGACTCTCAAGAATCTTCTCCAACACCACAGTTCAAAAGCATCAATTCTTTGGTGCTCAGCTTTCTTTATAGTCCAACTCTCAAATCCATACATGACTACTGGGAAAACCATAGCCTTGATGAGACGGACCTTTGTTGGGAAAGTAATGTCTCTGCTTTTTAATATGCTGTCTAGGTTGGTCATAACTTTTCTTCCAAGGAGTAAGCGTCTTTTAATTTCATGGCTGCAGTCACCATCTGCAGTGATTTTGAAGCCCTCAAAAATAAAGTCTGACACTGTTTCCACTGTTTCCCCATCTATTTGCCATGAAGTGATGGGACTGGATGCCATGATCTTCATTTTATAAATGTTGAGTTTTAAGCGAACTTTTTTCACTCTCCTCTTTCACTTTCATTAAGAGTTTCTTTAGTTCTTCTTCACTTTCTGCCATTAGGGTGGTGTCATCTTCATATCTGAGGTTATTGATATTTCTCCCGGCAATCCTGATTCCAGCTTGTGTTTCCTCCAGCCCAGCATTTCTCATGATGTACTCTGCATATACAGAGTACATCATGAGATGTACATTGGGATTCCCTGGTGGCTCAGCTGGTAAAGAATCTGCCTGCAATGCGGGAGACCTGGGTTCAATCCTTGGGTTGGGAAGACCCCCTGGAGAAGGGAAAGGCTAGCCACTCCAGTATTCTGGCCTGGAAAATTCCATGGACTGTATAGTTCATGGGGTCGCAAAGAGTCAGACACGACTGAGCAACTTCACGCACTCACTCACTCTGCACATAAGTTAAATAAGCAGGGTGACAATATACAGACTTGATGTACTCCTTTTCCTATTTGGAACCAGTCTGTTGTTCCATGTCCTGTTCTAACTGTTGCTTCCTGACCTCCATACAGGTTTCTCAAGAGGCAGGCCAGGTGGTCTGGTGCTGGGAGCCAGTGTGAGGAATCCCACCTGTGACAAGGTCATGCGGTAGAGATCTGATGTGCAAGGCTGAGTCAGACCTCAGGTTTTCCCCCTGGTATTTCCTGAGCATCCACCCCCCAAGACCAGAGTCTGCCTGCTTTACTGTGTTATGCTTTCCACCTACTCTTCTGTCATTAACAGGGGGCTGTCCCCCCACCACCTTTTTCTGGAAAAAATTAGAGCTTTTAGATAATAAATCTCCTGGGCATAATACGAGTGTTTCAATCCAAAAACCCCTCTGATGGCTTTCTAGCCTGCCTGCAGGACTCGTACAGCTGCACATATGATTGTTTGAGGCCTCCTGACCTCAGGAGGCACAGGAAGCTTAAAACATCCTAGGAGTGTAGGGGCTTCCGAGGAGTCAAAATCATTAGAATAGGACTGATTAAAGGTTTCATTTGTTGAGCCAATACTTGCTGCCAAATTTTCATATCCTTTATTTTTAGATATAGTTGGTATATAGAAAAACAAGTAGTAGACCTGGTATTAGCAACATTAGATCTTTGAGTTAAGTACCTTCTTTGTTATAACCCACTGTGCCTTTGTTCTGTAGAGATGTAACTTTAGTGTTTTAAGGAGATGCAGATTAAAGAAAAACACTTCAGGGGAAACGAGATTAACATTCATTAAGAAAGAGAGCCAAAAAGTGTTAGCAAGCCTCTGGGCCAGAAGATAATGTAAATCACCTGAGACCTTTTGTATACAAAAAGATATACAGAAAGGGTCAGGACTGCTGGCCCTGTGTGACTCTGTATCTTCCATTATGTAAAATTTAAGGTATATAAACACCTTTTGAACAATAAAGTTGGAGGGGGGTTTTTGCACAAACCTGGCCTCCCCGTGTCGATTATTTCTCCCTCTCCCTCCCTCTCTTTTTCAGGCTGATCCCTTGGAATGCAGAGGCTCACCGAGTCTACTTACTTGCCCGGGCTTCTGAGACCCACGCGAGAGGGAGCCCAAGGTGGGGGCACCCTCCGATATTCAAGCGGGCGCCTGTGGCCCAACGTAGACGGTGCAAGTTCCTTGTCTGGAACTTTATTGGTTTTCCATGTAAACCAAGTTAATCAGCCTCTTTTCTCCACTAAATTTTCCTACTACACTATTTCTTCCTAATCTAATCTTATATTAATAAATAAATAAGTTTTTTCCCTCGCCAACACTGTCCCTGCTTCGAATCCCCTGGATCCACCAGGGCTGGACCCTGGCAGTCTGGTATTCCCATCTCTTTCAGAATTTTCCACAGTTTATTGTGACCCAGTCAAAGGCTTTGGCATAGTCAATAAAGCAGAAATAACTGTTTTTCTGGAACTCTCTTCCTTTTTCAATGATCCAGCAGATGCTGGCATTTTGATCTCTGGTTCCTCTACTTGTCAAACTGCCATGGGCACAGAAATTAACTGCAGGGATCTTGTTAAAATGTAAGTTGTGACATACTAGATTTGGAGATAGGTTCAAGAATTTGCTTCTCTAGCAAGTTGATGCTGATAGTTGTTCAAGACAATTGTGTGAGACAATGTCTAGGGTCCAAGATAAAGTGATACCTTGCAAGCATCTGAAGGGACTTATAAATTATTCTACAGCAAAAGAAAACTACAGGAAAGTTTACATTGCAAAACACCATGACCTGGGCTTCCTTGGTGGTCCAGTGGTTAAGGCTTCAGTGCTCCCAGTGCAGGGACATGGGCTCGATACTGGTTGGGGAACTCTAAAATATATTCTCTGTTCTAAAAAGAGATTGTTATCTTGTAAATAACAAAAGACATTGGGCATTCATATTTATGTAATGCTCTCCTGGGCCGTGGTTCTCACCTACATTTCTTTGGGATTGTGTGGCTTGCCTTTTACTCTTATTTCCAAGGGTCTCCCACATATCACATGTGTTCAGCAAATATTCTTCTGTGTTTGGTTCTGGACTCTTTATTGATTTGAGGCTGGTGCCTCATCCTACCAGTTCCCTCTGTGGCTTCTGCCCTCTTCATGGGACTGGCTCCTAGTGGTGCCACGGCTGAAGGACAATGGGCAGAAAGCTTAGGAACAAGCTATGGAAGGGAACCCTTACTGCCTACTCCTGAGGTTTCCCTTCAGAGGAGAAACGTCCATCAGTGTAAAACTACTACTGTCCCCTCTCCCTCCCTGCAGCTCGCTCTTCCACCAGGAAAGAGGTGTGAAAGGAAATAAAATTTAACTAAAAAATTAAAGATTGGAAAATAAGATAGCATCTTCCCCAGAGCCTTTGTAGCTCAGATGGTAAAAAATCTGCCTGCAATGCAGGAGACCGGGGTTTGATCCCTGGGTCAGGAAGATCTCCTGGAGAAGGGAATGGCTTCTTTCTTTTCTCTTTCTCTACTACCAAGAGTCTCAAAGTGTGGACTTTAAACCAGCACATCAGCACAACCTGGAACTTGTTAGAAATGCAAATTATTGGGCTTACATCACAACTCCAGAATCAGAGACTTGGGGATGGGGACTGAGGTCCAGTGACCTGTGATGTAAACAACCTCTCTGGATGGGTTTTACACAGCAACTCTAAAACACTGTGTGTGTGTGTGTGTGTGTGCTCAGTTGTTTCATTCCTGCAGCCATAATGACTGATCCTCTGCCTCCACTCAACGGCTGTAATCACTGTGTGTTTTCTTTTGGGCAAGGTTAGCTCTGTGCAGACCTCACCAGTGGATTTTCATAATTGTCTTTTACTCACTGGACAATGAAAGAGAAGCGATATGGAGTGATTTTTTTGCCTAAATAACTCATGCACAGTGTATTACACTATATGATGCCAAATTTTATCATCGTAAGTGGATGCAGGTTGATATTTTAATTGCCTTTGCAGCCAGCCCACTTTGGAAGGATGCATTAGAGGTGAAACAGACAAGCACATTTACAACTCAGTGCAGTCCTAGTCTCATGCTGCTCATTCATGCAGTGACTGGACTTTGGGGGTCAATTTGCTGAGAAGGACACAAAAGGCTACAAAGATGGGGTGACTCTGGTTCTCAGAAACTGAGAAAAACTGCATGTAAATGATACAGAACAGGCTTTATTACTTTTATATTAGAAAGTTTTAAGAAATGAAGCAAAGAGGATAAATGGGCATAGTGTTCAGATATTTCTAAATAGAATGGCATGTGGTCTAATAGTCTGGGGGTGGAATTATGACTGTTCATTTAGGTAAAGAGTTATTTGAGCTAAAATTAAAAATAGGACTCTCCCTTCTTCGTTGACAAAGAGTCTGTGTAACTGGTGGAATTGCCTCAGGACTTTAGGTGAATGTTTGCTTTTGAGGGGTTTCCAATGATCATCTCACCAAATTTTTCTTTCACTTTTAGAAACTTCAGAAGTTGCTTGGGTCTGGTTAAAGCAAAAATGGAAAACAAAAGTTTTGTCCTTTCATCTCTGCCTGAAACTTCTTAATCAGAGCCTCTTGGCTAGCCATAAATTCTGAGTATCTTCTCTCATCAAGATTGCCAAGATTGTCTTGTTACACTGGATGAAAATGAATCATGATTTCTCCATCACCCAGAATGGATGAGAATTTTCTTGGTCAGTTCTCTGTTGAAGTGCCCTTGATAAAACTGTTCAACACTGTACATTACAAAAGTTATTTCTGTGGATGAGGCAGAACCTCTTTGTGGGGAAAGAAACTAGACTGTAGGGAGCAGAGTGGTGGGCAAGAGTAAATCCAACTGTATGACAAGGTTTGTGAAGGAGGTGATACTGAATTATAGCACAGAAGAACAGCTAGGATTTTAGTAGGAAAAACTAACTAAGGCACTCCAGAGTTCAAAGTTTATCACAAGCAGGCTGATAGATTACAATGAAACCAGAGAAAGAGGTAATATTTCCTTACGTGGAGAAGCATTTGTATTCCTTTATAACTCATGGGAGCATACTAGGTCCACAGCCCAGCTCTGAGGCCCCAGGAACACCCAAGTTCTGTCCTCAGGTTCCCACAGTCCACAGAGCTGGGCAAATCTGTTCCATGAGCTGTCTCTGACCAAAGGATTCTGTTGGTTCTTTCCTTTTTAGACTATTGCAATTATAGTAAATTCTCTACACTGATTGTTTGGCTCAACTTTCAAATCACTTGTCACAAATAGAACACTGAGGTAAGTTAAAAAGTATCAATGAGTTGGGAAGAAAAAAAAGACTTTGCCAAATTTAGAACATCATTTTTCAGAAGACATTTGGAACTCTTCTTCCAAAATGTCAGGCTTAGTTTTTATGACAAAGTTGAGATCAGTTGTACATTTTTAGAAATGAGCAAATTCTTTGAGAAGGCATCTCATTTGACTTTTTTTTGTACTTATCAGAATGTTATAAAGACTTGTATCATTATTATTTAAACTTTATCTAAATTTTATCTATTGAATTCTCTAACGAGATGCTTTTATTTCTCTGCTTGGATCCTTCTATGAAGAAGCATTAGCTAGGAAGGCAGTTTGGTCTCATAAAAGGAGCAAGGAAGCAAGAAGCCGGATGTATGGTCCTGTTTCTATCATCTTCTGACTGAGCAAGAAATAACATCTTCTGTACCTCGGCTTCTTACCATACTTCTTATAAAAGGATAGATATAAACTGGTATCTGTCTCTAATTATCTCACATGGATGAAAATTGGACTAAAAGGAGATAGGTGGATGAGAAAAGTTTATATAAAAATATTTTGATTATTGCAACAATTCATTAGCGAAAGATTCCCAAGGTTATATGGAGACGTTTACTAATAAAGACATGGTTTTATCCTGAGCCTTAGCCTTCGTGTCCAGTGTGATGGTGGTTTTCAATATGTCAAAGGATGAGAAATTTGAGCAAGAATGTTTGTAAACACTCTGGCTAGAAATCAGTTTGCCTATAAATTTTAATGGGGGAAATTTAATCAAGGCATGAAGTAAATGTCAGGAATCAAGTATAGTACTCCAAATTTTTTAGAAAAGGATTGTGATTTAACCAATAATTACAAAGTCTCTTGCAGGTTTATTTACATTTTTGTGTCTGAGAAGCGTTCTGTGTTTCAACCTCCATCCATCAGCCTGTGTCTTTGGCACATTTTATCGTGGTGTTCTCCTTCTGGCATATGATGGACTATTTCTTTATTCCTTTCTACAGTCTCTCTCTCTTTTCACTCCTTCTGGATTCTTATATCTGGACAATTTGTACTCTATAAAGATAATCTTAGTACTTTACAACTGTCATCTTCTGAGTCACTAAGGTGCATGCATGGGACATTTTGAGAGTGTAAACTACCTGCCATCAGCAAAGAAAATGGAGCTAAGTAGAGACTGTGCTGAGAATCACCATGGAGACAGCTGAGCCAAAACTCCAGGGTGCTCTTACCCACACAAAGGTGTGTTCACACCGACCTCAGCACACGTTACATAGTTCTCAATTCAGTAAGTGATCTTACGACTCCAGATTCTTTATAGGATTTTGTAATAATTACAAAGGATGGTATTTAAGTTTTGTGGGAGAAAATAATTCTTTCATATTTACATTTTATGGAAGAACTATAGAACAACTATGAAATGAAAGTAAGAACATTAATAGAGTGTGACATTTAAAAATCACTTTTTCAACATATGTATAGTGGTTGATCTTAAATCTAAATGTACCATGTATATAAATAGCATCAATTATTTAGCAGTAAGGATCACATATGTCTTTCATATTAAGTTTGATATATTAAACCACAGGAAGAGAGTTTCTAAATTCAGAGCTCGCTCAAATTAGTGCCCAAGGGGCACTGATAAATGTGCAGATAAGGGTCCTATTTTGCAGCAACAAAGTCTTGTTACTCCACAGACTCAGGTAGCTGATGAACTAGGATAAATTTTTTCCTTTCCAGAAAGGTGTTTTTAACTTTACACATTTTTCTTTTCTGTTATTTTACTAATCAAATTCACACAAGTTGATCTACAGGTTGCAACAGTTCTCTGTTTTGCAGTATGCATGCCCTTCTTCTTTAATACATGTTAAAATGGAAAAAAAAATTTTAGAAGAGGGGGATCCTGGGTACCTTAGATGAATTAAGACACCCTGCCCTGTCTCCCAGTCACATCACACATTGGGAGGTGTAGGTAGTGGGCTGTTGTTGGGGATGCTGAGCACATCGTCAGTGTTCTCTTTTCCTCTTGGTCCCTGTAATTGTGCTGTCTGGGTGTGCAAGTGGTGTGGAGTCACCCGCAAGTGGTTACCAATGACTGTGAGAGTGAGTACATGCACCAAAACTCTGTAGAGTGCTAAGAAAATTCCCAGCTTTATATTAAAACTGTGGAATGGGAGAACAGTGGCCGTGACTCTGAAATTCCAAATTACTCAATTTATTGTGGTGTGTAAAGCTCGATACTTGTTTTCTATAGTGAAGACATGGCAAGTTCTTTTCCTTTATTTTTTTCTTACATTGGTATTTAACCCTTAGAGCTCCACAGTGTGCTAGGTGTGGATGTGTAAATGTGGAACAAGTGTGGAAACTGAAGATTCATGAACTTGGGTCACATGTACCAGACTGGGAATGGAGCCACCACAGTCTGACCACAGAGCCACACACTTGTGTCCTTATTCAGTAGTGTCCAACTCTCTGCAACCCCATGGACTGTAGTCCGCCAGGCTCTGCCGGGCTCTTCTGTCCATGGGATTTCCCAGGCAAGCATACTATAGTCGGGTACCATTCCCTTCTCCAGGGTATCTGCTCCACCCAGGGATTGAACCTGCGTCTCTTGCATTGCAGGTTGGTTCTTCACCATCTGAGCCACCAGAGAAGCCCTATGTTGGATCAGGGACCACATGAATAACCTTATTTAAATTCAGTTATCTCTGAACAGACCTGTTTACACAATTGATTACATTCTGAGGTACTGGCCATGAGGATTTCAACATCTGGACTTTTTTGAGGGAACACAATCCACCGTAGAAGAGGCATTAAAGACCGGAGAGGTTTAACAGCATCCCTAAAATCATACAGCTTGGATGGAGTCAAAAGTTATATTAGCCACCATGACTGTACTTGATCCTATTTCCGCTACCCTGTGGTCTTGTTTAATGGCTGGAAAAACACAGCGAATAGGAGAAGCAGACTTTATATTTTCACAGAGTTTAATATAGCCATGGAGGGTCATTGAGCAGGTGGACTGAACTGGTGCAAAGTGACCAATTTTGGAGTCTGTGTGTGACCATTAACTGCCGATTGATGAAGTCTTGGTCCACCAAGAGCTGCCTGCAACCCATGCAGCATGCAGAACCTTATCCAGGCTTTCTTATTTGTTTATCCCACATGCCTTGGCTGGGCACCTCCTCTGCTATGTCAGAGTGGCGGGGACAAGTCCATACAAGATGGCGCCCCTGCCCTCACAGCCCCATCTTCATTCCTGTGGGGCAGATGGGCAATGCACCTGAGAACTGAATTCTCTGGGCAGAGAGTGCCAAAGAGAAGTGAAGCAGGATAGCGGTATGGGAAGGGGCGAGAAACGTGGTCTGAGATCTGAGACAGACAGTGCTCTAGGCAGAAGAGGAGAGAGTAAAAGTTCCCAGGTAGGACAGAGCCCACCTCTCAAGGAAGAGGAGGAAGGAGGGGGTACCTGAGAGCAGGGGCTAGGGAGGGAGTGAGAAGATGACACCAAAGAGAAGGCTGGCAGTCAGGGTCAGAAGGCCAGGTGAGTCAAGCTGAGGCACTGGGGTTTCCTTCTAAGTGTAATGTGCAGCCTCTGGGGTGTCGTGTGTGTGTATGTGTGTGTGTGTGTATGAAGGGAGGTGAATATCCTCTGATTTCCATTTGGGGAGGGCTATTCTGGGAGCTATGTGGACTGCCTTGGGTTTGCAACTGGGGAGCATGGAAACGGGGTCCAGTTAAGATCATTCAGTGACTCAATCAACCGGAACCTTCCACTGCATGAGGAAATAATATACGTGCAAGACAAGCTTACACCTCCAGGTCCTCAGAACTTGAGTTTTATTTTTGGCAAGACTATGGACTGCACTTTTTGTGAACTTGAATCAGCCCCCTCATCACGGAGAGGCCAATGTGCGTCATCACATAATGAAAAAGGTGGAAGATTTTTCTGCCTTTAGGTTTGTGAGTTGTGGGTGTTTGGTACAATATGAGATTCCTGAGAGTGAGGGGAATGTTTGGAGAGTCAGAATATCATTTTCTGGAAGCTGCTGGAACAGGTATGATTGTTAATTTCACTCCACAAGGTCACATAGAAGTAAGAGAGGCCTACTTGAAAAGACCATGCTTTCCTCAGCAAAGCAGCCTTCCTGTCTGGCTGGAGGCCTGGGGACAAGGCCTGAGCAGACCGGGTCTAGCAGCAAGTCTGCTACAGCTAATCCCCCGGTATCCTGTCTGGCCACCAGGATGGAAACCGCCTTGACTCTCCAGGCATCCCCAGAGGCTGCTTTCCCTCTGCAATCCAATTCTTCTATAAGCGGAGGGCCAAGTCTCTGAGAGCAGGAGCCAGGAAATACTGGGCACCCCCTCTTTGAGAACCAAGGACTCAAAGACCCAAACAATGTTGGCTTGTGGTGGTTCGTTGGCACTAAGCCCCAGAGAAAGATTCCTGTAAAGGGCCTGAATACGTGTTCTGTTTCTCACTGCAATAACACATGAGCAAGGTTGCCTCTGTTCAGAGCTCTCCTGAGCAGGCAGCAGTTACGGTTAGTGGAAGGAAGGAGTCACTGTGCATATACCTTTGTGAATCTGGCTCTCATTGGTGGAATTTTCTAACATCCCCCCAGATGATAGGATATGCATTTTTGGCATTAGTATCAATCTGAGTCTGTCACAAAGACTGTCACAATGACTCTGGATAAATAAGAACAGTGTGATAGAAAAGTCCAAAGTTTCCATGTAATTAATATACACTGGATTACTGTGATATTGAATGGTTTGCCTTGGAAATGAACAGAGATCATTCTGTCATTTTTGATATTGCATCCAAGTACTGCATTTCGGACTTTTTTGTTGACTATGAGGGCTACTCCATTTTTTCTAAGGGATTCTTGCCCACAGTAGTGGATATAATGGTTATCTGAGTTAAATTCACCCATTGCAGTCCATTTTAGTTCACTGATTCTAAAATGTTGATGTTCACTCTTGCCATCTCCTGTTTGACCACTTCCAATTCACCTTGATTCATGGATCTAACATTCCAGTTCCTATGCGATATTGTTCTTTACAGCATCAGACTTTACTTCCATCACCAGTCACATCCATAACTAGGTGCTGTTTTTGCTTTGGCTCTGTCCTTTCATTCTTTCTGGAGTTATTTCTCTACTCTTCTCCAGTAGCATATCAGGCCCCTACCAACCTGGGGAGTTCTTATTTCAGTGTCCTATCTTTTTGCCTTTTCGTGCCATTTGTGGGTTTCTCAAGGCAAGAATATTGAAGTGGTTTGCCATTCCCTTCTCCAGTGGACCACATTTTGTCAGAACTCTCCACCATGACCCATCCCTCTTGGGTGGCCCTACATGGGCATGGCTCATGGTTTCATTGAGTTAGACAAGGCTGTGGTCCATGTGATCAGATTGGTTAGTTTTCTGTGACTGTGGTTTTCATTCTGTCTGCCCTGTGATGCAGAAGGATAAGAGGCTTATGGAAGCTTCCTGATGGGAGAGACTGATTCAGGGACTGATTCCAATTTTCTGTTGATGGGTGGGGCTGTGTCCCTTCCCTGTTGTTTAACCTGAGGCCAAATATGGTGGAGGTAATGAAGATAATAGAGACCTCTTTCAAAAGATCCCATGCACGCACTGCTTTACTCAGTGCTCCCGACCCTGAAGTAGGCCACCACCAACCCACACCTCTGCCAGAGACTCCTGGACATTCATGGACAAGTCTAGGTTAGTCTCTTGTGGGGTTATTGGTCATTTTTTCCTGGGTCCTGGCATGCACAAGGTTTTGTTTGTTTCCAAGGCAAACCATTCAGTATCACAGTAATCCAAGTCTATGCCCCAACCAGTAATGTTGAAGAAGCTGAAGTTGAACAGTTCTGTGAAGACCTACAAAACTTTCTAGAACTAACACTCAAAAAAGATGTCCTTTTCATCATAGGGTACTGGAATGCAAAAGTAGAAAGTCAAGAGATACATGGAGTAACAGGCAAATTTGGCCTTGGAGTACAGAATGAAGCAGGTCGAAGGCTAATAGAGTTTTGCCAAGAGAACGCACTGGTCATAGCAAACACCCTCTTCCAACAACACAAGAGAAGACCCTAAACATGGACATCACTAGATGATCAATATCAAAATCAGATTGATTATATTCTTTGCAGCCAAAGATGGAGAAACTCTATACTGTCAGCAAAAACAAGACCGGGAACTGACTGTGGCTCAGATCATGAACTCCTTATTGCCAAATTCAGGCTCAAATTGAAGAAAGTAGGAAAAACTACTGGACCATTTGGGTAGGACCTAAATCAAATCCCTTAAGATTACACAATGGAAGTGACAAACAGATTTAAGGGATTAGATCTGATAGCTAGAGTGCCTGAAGAACTATGGACAGAAGTTCCTGACATTGTACAAGAAGCAGGGATCAAGACCATCCCCAGGAAAAAGAAATGAAAAAGGCAAAATGGTTGTCTGAGGAGGCCTTACAAATAGCTGAGAAAAGAAAAGACATGAAAAGCAAAGGAGAAAAGGAAAGATATACCCATTTGAATGCAGGGTTCCAAAGAATAGCAAGGAGAGATAAAGCCTTCCTCAGTGATCAATGCACCCATGATGGATTCATGTCAATGTATGGCAAAACCAATACAGTATTGTAAAGTAAAATAAATTAAAAATTAAAAAAAAAAAGAAATAGAGGAAAACAATAGAATGGGAAAGACTAGAGATCTCTTCAAGAAAATTAGGGATCCCAAGGGAATATTTCATGCAAAGATGGGCACAATAAAGGACAGAAGCAAGGTTTTGTTAAGTCCTTGGTATGGACTTAACAGAAGCAGAAGATATTAAGAAGAAGTGGCAAGAATACACAGAAGAACTATACAAAAAAGATCTTCATGACCCAGATAACCATAATGGTGTGATCACTCACCTAGAGCCAGACATCCTGAAATGAGAAGTCAAGTGGGCCTTAGGAAGCATCACTGTGAACAAAGCTAGTGGAGGTGATGGAATTTCAGCTGAGTTATTTAAAGTCGTAAAAGATGATGCTGTGAAAGTGCCACACGCAATATGCCAGCAAATTTGGAGAACAGCAGTGGCCAAGGAACGGGAAAAGGTCAGTTTTCATTCCAATCCCAAAGAAAGGCAATGCCAAAGAATGTTCAAACTACCACACAATTGCACTCATCTCATACACTAGCAAAGTAATGCTCAAAATTCTCCAAGTCAGGTTTTAACAATACATGAACCATGAACTTCCAGGAGTTCAAGCTGGATATTGAAAAGTCAGAGGAACAAGAGATCAAATTGCTAACATCTGTTGGATCATCAAAAAAGCTAGGGAGTTTCAGAAAAAACATTTACTTTTGCTTTATTGACTACACCAAAGCCTGTGACTGTGCAGATCACAATAAAGTGTAGACTATTCTTCAAGAGATGGGAATACCAGAGCACCTGGCCTGCCTCTTGAGAAATCTGTATGCAGGTCAGGAAGCAATAGTTAGAACTGGACATGGAACAACAGACTGGTTCCAAATCAGGAAAGGAGTACTTCAAGGCTGTATATTGTCACCCTGCTTATTTAACTTATATGCAGAGTACACCATGAGAAATGCTGGGCTGGATGAAGCACAAGCTGGAATCAAGATTGCCGGGAGAAATATCAATAACCTCAGATACACAGATGACACCACCCTTATGGCAGAAAGTTAAGAAGAACTAAAGAGCCTCTTGATGAAAGTGAAAGAGGAGAGTGAAAAAGTTGTCTTAAAACTCAACATTCAGAAAACGAAGAACATTGCATCCAGTCCCATCACTTCATAGATTGGAAAATAGATGGGGAAATAATGGAAACAGGGACAGACTTAGTTTTGGGGGCTCCAAAATCACTGCAGATGGTGACTGCAGCCATGAAATTAAAGGACGCTTACTCCTTGGAAGAAAAGTTATGACCAACCTAGACAGCATATTAAAAAGCAGAGATATTACTTTGCGAACAAAGGTCCATCTATTCAAAGTCATGGTTTTTCCAGTAGTCATGTATGAATGTGAGAATTGGATCATAAAGAAAGCTGAGTGCCAAGGAATTGATGCTTCTGAACTGTGGTGTTGGAAAAGACCTGAGAGTCCCTTGGACTGCAAGGAGATCCAAACAGTCCATCCTAAAGGAGATCAGTCTTGGGTGTTCATTGGAAAGACTGATGCTGAAGTGGAAACTCCAATACTTTTGCCACCTGATGCAAAGAACTGACTCATTGGAAGAGACCCTGATACTGGGAAAGATTGAAGGCAGGAAGAGAAGGGGATGACAGGGGATAAGACGGTTGGATGGTATCACCGACTCGATTGACATGAGTTTGAGCAAGCTCTAGGAGTTGGTGATGGACAGGGAGGCCTGGTGTGCTGCAGTCCATGGCATCGCAAAGAGTCGGACATGAGGAATGACCGAACTGAACTGAACTTAATATACATTGGCCCATGGACATGAGATTAGAGAGAGTCTTAGCTTTCTGATGGATTAAATCTGAATCAAAAAGAAAACAAAGATGTTAGTGACTTTAGAATTAATTGTAGTATCAGGGACAAACTGTTTGTTGTAGTTAGGGTTTGGGTTATGTGAAAGGGCTTCCCTGGTGGCTCAGATGGTAGAGAGGTAATGAATATGCCTGCGATGAGGGAAGACCTGGGTTCAGTCCCTGGGTCAGAAAGATCCTTTGGAGAAGGGAATGGTAACCCACTCCAGAATTCTTGCCTGGGAAATTCCATGGACAGAGGAGCCTGGTGAGCAACAATCTGGTGAGCTACAGTCCATGGGTTCACAAAGAGTCAGACACAACTGAGTGACTAACTCTTTCACTTTATGTAAAAAGGGGAAAACACCCTATAGCTAATGTATTATACTCAAGGGTAGTATTCCCTTTTCAAAATAAGAACAGAATCAATTGGAAAAATTGCTTTGAGAGAGGCATATGCGCTGTGGGGTAACTTTCAAGTGTATCATATACCAGCAACATCAATTATTTTTCTTCCTGTTTATGTTTTATAATAACTTACATAAATTTGTTAGTTTTAAATCATATTTTGTTTGAAAACACTTCACTGATTCTGAGTCTGCCTTCTCTGAGTTTTTAACATGAAAGTGAAAGTCACTCAGTCATGTCCAACTTTTTTGTGACCCCATGGACTATACAGTCCATGGACTTCTCCAGGCCAGAATACTGGAGTGGGTAGCTGTTCCCTTTTCCAGGGGATCTTCCCAACCCAGGGATCGAACCCAGGTCTCCCTCATTGCAAGTGGATTCTTTACCGGCTAAGCCACCAGGGAAGCCCTTTTTTTTTTAAAACATAAATTGAAACACATTTGGATATTCACCAGCACTAGGGACATCAATACATGTCAAAAACACAGAGGATTGCAACTTTCTTGAAAAAAACTACATGAGATAGTTCTAAAGGGGAATCGGGGCAATGAACCCAGCTTTCAAGGTGTTACATGAAAGTGGAGGAGAATATAAGCAAAGTGTGTTTAATGTTGCCTGTTATAAATTTGGCTGTGAGAGTCAAAGTGAGTTGATATTGCAAAGATATATGAGATTGATTTTGCTAGGTATCTAGATTTCTCCTCTTTCCTTATTGTACATCAGCTGCAGTAAAAATGAATTTGTCTTTGGGTGAGGTTGAAAGGATAACTTTACTGCTTTGCCTAACAAAGGAGGCCACGGCAGGCTTGTGCCTCTCAACATTGTGTGTCCCAACCCAGAAGGACTTGGTGAAGAGTTTTACAGCAATGGCTCAAGTATGGGGTTGCTGATAAGGATTAGGGTTTGTGCAGGATCTCAGGTGGTCTGGTCTCCTAATTTTGATGAGTCTCTCTTGTCGCTTTAATCTTAACTCAGGTGGTTTCCTGGCTGCTCCTCTCTTGATTAGCAACTGTTTTGCCCTTTTGGAGGGGCTTCTCAGACTCCTCCAGCCGATGCAGGAGATGTGAGTTCATTTCCTGGGCTGGGAAGATCCCCTGGAGAAGGACATGACAACCCACTCTAGTATTCTTGCCTGAGAGATCCCATGGATGGAGGAGCCTGGCAGGTTACAGCCCATGGGGTCACAAAAGAGTCAGACATGACTCAGTCACTAACAATAGCAGTGTTTAAAAGAGGTGATTTAATTCTAGAGCTGAAGATTACTTTATAATTGTATTTGAAACATTCTTCCATTCCTGTTTTTATGTCACTAGAACCAGAGTCTTCCCCAAACACAAGGAGGATGGGATGACTTGCATGGATATTATTAGAAAGCATTATTCAAAATATATGTATTTATATTTTTGCTCTTTCATATCTGCAAAATAGTTTGTATTTCTTTTTCTCTTCAGTTCTTTTTTTCCCTGAACTCACAACTTCTTGGAAAATGTATTGACGATGTTAGCTTCAGTGGACCCTAGGTGGACTTGCTAGGTACCATTTGACTTCAGAATGCTGCCTGTGCATTGGTCCATTCAGGTGGCTGTCAGGTGACCAGTCTCCGAGAGGCTACTGGGTCAAGTTGGGACTTTCTGATCCTGTTAGAAAGCTATCCATTGGAGTATGTTTTTTTTCCCACTCAAGAGCAGTGTCCAAGACAAGCTAGTATCTTCCAGTTGTCTAAGGAGAAACCTGATTAACAGAGACCACATTCATTTCATTCCCATGATATTTTAAACATCTCTTTTAGCCCACCTGGCTGCCAACCAATTGTCACTGAATCTTGCTCAGAATGTAGAGAAGTCAACTGCATTTTAGAACATTGACTATTGAAACCTTTACTTCTAGGACTTTAAACACAGAAATCCTTCCATCCTCATTATTCATAATTTGGAGCTAATTTGAAAGGGAAATAAGGGAGTGGAGTGGAAATTTAAATATAAGTGCTGCACAATATTATAGTGATGGGTATGTGAAATTTAGCAACATCACCCCTCAAAATGAAGAGGAAAGTCTTAAATGGAAAATTTTTTTTGTCATAGTCAAGGGTATTTTCCAGTTCGTGGAGGATGTATAACTAGACCTGTTTGGCTCCCAGTTTCCCACATTCCTGAGAAGTCACACGTGCAGCTTTCTGAACTTAATGGATTTGCAAGAAAGGTCCATAATGTCTAGGAGAAGTCATTTGACTAATCTTGGTGAGCTACACGGGGCAAATAGGGAAGAACAAGTAAAGGATGTTCTTAAATGTAGCAACAGAACATCCAGAGGCACTGCAGATGCTCACAATAGCTTGTTCTCTTCTAATTTTTTTTATTGCAAGTCCATTTCCTCTAGGGTACTCGTGGTGACATTAGAGGTGTCACCAGGCCTCATCTTTTTCTTTATGGAAACGTGAGAGAGAGTAGAAAACATTTAATTAGTTTTTAAAAAGATCTTGCAGACTCTAGGTCTAGAAAGAGAGAATGAGGTCTTATGTTATACAGAGTAACATAAGTCAGAAAGAGAAAAAACAAATATCGTATATCAAAGCATATATGTGAAACCTAGAAGAATGGTACAGATGAGCCTATGTGCAGGGCAAGAACAGAGACACAGACATAGAGAAGAGCCTGGTGGACACAGCTGGGAATAGAGAGGGTGGGACGAACTGAGAGAGTAGCATTGAAATATACACATTACCATGTGGAAAATAGATAGCTACTGAGAAGCTGTTGAATAGCACAGGGAGCTCAGCCTGGTGCTCTGTGATGACCTAAAGGGGTGGGATGGGGGCTGGGAGGAAGGTTCAAGAGGGAGGGGATATACGTATACATGTACACTTTATTGTACTGCAGAAACTAACACAACATTGTAAAGGTATTACCCTCCAATTAAGAACTAAAAAAAATAAAAAATTAAATGCGTCTGTTACGTGTTTTCAAAATTAACCATAGACACTAGAGAAATGGATTGCTTCAACATTTTCAATCAAATAAAATTAAATGGAGAACATGAATGAAAGAGGGATGTTATGCTTTCTATTTAACACTGGATTTCTCACAAAGCTGCAATGCAAACAAGCTAAATGGAGTCATTGTTTGGTTTGTTTGCTTTTTTTTTTTTTTTTTTGCCACTGCATATCACATTCAATAAATATTACACACACACACACACACAATTTGTCAGGTTATTTAACAATAACAGAATGCCTTTCAGGCACCTAAAGGGAGTGAATAAACTCTATTGTTTATTTGTGTTCTTGAGAAATTAAGAACCTTTTGCTCCTCACATTTTAGGTCTCTCGCAGAATTCCTGTGGTTGCTGATGCCCCTGTAGGTACTGCTGGTCCCCAGGAGACGGGGTGGCCTGTGGGGAACAGGTGTTGAGTAAGGACTACAATCACGTTGTCCATCGTCCGGCGTCAGCTGTGGTTCTAATGCTACTTCTGATTATGTTTTTCACGTAAAATAACACCATTAGGGACCTGTCAGTTCCTCTTGCCCTGTGAGTGAAAGATTTTCCTCCAGTGTTCTCATGCAGAGCCCCAGCAGTGTTCTTGTGAGCCTGAATAAATAAGTCTTGAGCCTCCAGCATCTTCTGTGGATTCTGCCTATAGGCATTTGTGTGTATCACACACCCCAACACACACAACCTCATGAATCAGAGAACAACAAAACAAACAAAACAATTCTTAATCTCTACATTATATTTCTTGCTACTATTTTTGTAACTTACATCATTAGTCTTTACCAGATATTTCTATTTAGTTTGTTGATTTTTTTTTATCTCCTTGATCAACATTAGCTCATTTACTTTCAGACAAAAAAATAATTTGAAAATTTTACTTAAAAAAAAGTGGTCATGACAAAAGGTGTTCATTTTCTCCGGGAGCCCATCTTTTAGTAATCAAAACAGCAAGTGGCTTTGTTTTTCTATTTTCATAGAAGACCAACTGCTTCTGATGTGGGCTTCATAGTCTACCAACGTTCGGTTTCTAGTACCTTTCACTTGCTTCCCAGGTGGTACTAGTGGTAAAGAACATGCCTACCAATGCAGGAGACGTAAGAGACGCAGGTTCGATCTGGGGTCAGGAAGATCTCCTGGAGGAGGGCATGACAATCCACTCCAGTACCCTTGCCTGGAGAATCCCAAGGACAGAGGAGCCTGGAAGGCTACAGGCCACGGAGTTGCAAAGTCAGACATGACTGAAGCTACTTAGCATATATGCACACTTTTTATTTGCTGAGTAATTTCTTTTTTCCCTCTTTCTCTCCCTCCTACCATTCCTCCTCCTTCCCATCTTTCCTTCCTTCTTTGCCCTTATTTCACCACAGATTTGAAATATCTATAAGTAATGATGAAAAATACTCAGTCTCTCCCTGTTCCCTCTCTCCCATGTGAAGTTGTTGAGAAAATACCCAAAGAAAAATGTGCCATCCATTCTCAAAATCTCCTAATTATCTGATAGTAAATGATATCATATTTATTATTTGATGAGTAATAGTAAATATGATATCATTTACTATTTATGTTAATTGAGATTTCCCCCTGGAGCATTGTTATATGAATAACACTAATGGAGTAATTATTCTACCTTCTAAATGAGAAAGTGCACATCTTTCCTTGATTTTCCAGAATCATCATTTCATAAGTACAGCTCTCCCAAGTTCTGCAGGATGCTTGCGGGAGATTTTCCAGCTCTTCTAGCGTCAGTGTCACATATTTTCAGGTTGAAGAAAATGCAAAACAAATGGTTTTGATTGTTTTGAGATTGTGTCTTGACTCATAAACTGCTCTTTCCAAAATTTCCTTGAAAACATTTCTTCTGACCCACATGCTGGAGGACTTTCCCTCAGATGGGAGCAGAAGATCCCTGAGTTGTGTCATCATGAACCAACTCTCCTGCAAGCTCCTCCTGGACAGATGGAGCACCAGCCCTGTGCTCCTGCCAAGACCCTCCTGTTCTGCAGTGTCTGGAGCCTCTGGGCTTTAAATGCTTAAGTTCTTCAGGATCATGGTCAGCAAAAAGAGTGTCATTGCATGTAGGTCTCCTGTGCTGGTGAGATCACCATTCGGTAATTGGTTCAGTTAAGAGAAAACAAAACAAACAAAAAATTAATGTCTCTCAGATGTTAGCAAAGAGGTGGCTTCAACATAATGCAAGTCCTTTTTCTGTGAACTACCAGGGAGCTTCCTTCATCCAAGTTTAATTCCAGAACAAGCTCCAACCTCCCACCTTGAGATGGATGAGAGTTTTAGTGCACGCACATGCGTGCACATACACACACACACATCCCTGGCTGTCTGAAGCTCTAAGCTCTAAATGTTGCTTAGTCGTGTCTGACTCCTTGCAACCCCATGGACTTTTCCCCACAAGGATCCTCTGTCCATGAGATCCTCCAGCAAGAATACTGGAGTGGGTTGCCATTCCCTTCTCCAAGGGATCTTCCCATTCCAGAGATTGAACCCAGGTCTCCTGCATCGCAGAAAGATTTTTTACCGTCTGAGCCACCAGGCTGTCTGAAATCCCAGGGAATTGTGCCCCCAGCAAGTTAAATGGTGGAGATGGGAGAGTAGGGTGGAAGGTGAATGCACATGCCAGGAGCAGCCGTGTGTGGGCACACCTTGCCATGAGTTCTTCCAATTTTAATTAAACGGAATGAGAAGGAGAATTCCACAGGCAGGTTTGAGTGTTTTTGTAAAACTCAAGTTAGAGATTTTATTAGTTACCTAGGACTGCTGTAACAAAGTACAACGAGCTGGGTGGCTTAAGAAGGTTACTGTCTCACAGTTCTGGAGGCCAGGAATCTGAAAACAAGGCAGGGTTGATGCCTTCCCGGGGCTTCTGGGAGAATCTGTTCCATCCTCCCTCCCAGCGTCTCTGGCAGTGCTTGCGTGTCTTGGATTCTACGTGCATCACTCTGTAGATGCATGTGGCAATCTGCTCTCCATGTGTGCCGGCGTCCAAATTTCCCTCTTTCATGAGGATGTTTGTCATATGTGATTTAAAGCCATGTTACTGCAATAAGGGACTTACAATGTGTAAGTATATATATGTGTGTATACATATGGTTGTTGTCACTAAGTCATGTCTGATGTTTTGCAACTCCATGAACAGCAGCATGCCGACTCCTCTGTCCTTTACTATCTCCAGGAGTTTACTCAAACTCATGTCCATTGAGTCAGTGATGCCATACAACCATTCAATATATATATACATATTAATGTATATATGTTCCAAATAGGAAAAGGAGTACGTCAAGTCTATATATTGTCACCCTGCTTATTTAACTTCTGTGCAGAGTACATCATGAGAAATGCTGGGATGGAAGAAGCACAAGCTGGAATCAAGATTGCCAGGAGAAATATCAATAACCTCTGATATGCAGATGACACCACCCTTATGGCAGAAAGTGAAGAGGAACTAAAAAGCTTCTTGATGAAAGTAAAAGAGGAGAGTGAAAAAGTTGTCTTAAAGCTCAGCATTCAGAAAACGAAGATCATAGCATCCGCTCCCATCATTTCATGGCAGATAGATGGGGAAACAGTGGAAACAGTGTCAGGCTTTATTTTGGGGGGCTCCAAAATCACTGCAGATGGTGACTGCAGCCATGAAATTAAAAGATGCTTACTCCTTGGAAGGAAAGTTTTGACCAACCTAGATAGCATATTGAAAAGCAGAGACATTACTTTGCCAACAAAGGTCTGTCTAGTCAAGGCTATGGTTTTTCCAGTGGTCATGTATGGATGTGAGAGTTGGACTATAAAGAAAGCTGTGGACCGAAGAATTGATGCTTTTGAACTGTGGTGTTGGAGAAGACTCTTGAGGGTCCCTTGGACTGCAAGGAGATCCAACCAGTCCATCCTAAAGGAGATCAGTCCTGGGTGTTCATTGGAAGGACTGATGCTGAAGCTGAAACTCCAATACTTTGGCCCCCTCATGCGAAGTGTTGACTCATTGGAAAAGACCCTGATGCTGGGAGGGATTGGGGGCAGAAGGAGAGGGGACGATGGATGATGAGATGACTGGACAGCATCACCGACTTAATTGACATGAGTTTGAGTGAACTCTGGGGGTTGGTGATGGACAGGGAGGCCTGGTATGCTGTGATTCATGGGGTTGCGAAGAGTTGGACACGACTGAGCGACTGAACTGAGCTGAACTGATGTATGTATACATAATCAAATACATAGTACTATTTTGAACAAACAGGTCAATCTATAATAGGGAAAATAAAACTTTATTTACCTCAACTTATTCCTTCTTTGATTCTCTTCCTTTCTTTAGGTGGATCTGAATTTCTGACCACATCATTTTCTTTCTCTCTAAAGAATCTTTTAAAACATTTCTTGCAAGGCAGGTGTCTTGGTTATGGATTTCTTCAATGTTTGTTTACCTGAAAAATCTTATTTCTTCTTCACTTCTGAAGGATAATTTCAAAAGTACAGAATTTTAGGTTGGTGGAGACTTTTTTCTCTACACTTATTTCAGTCACCCTTTTCTGGCTTGATGGTTTCTAAGAAGAAGCTGTTGATACGATAATTTTTATCTTTGGTCCTCTATATGCAATGTGATTTTTTCCCTCAGGCTTCTTTCAAGATTTGGTACTTTATCTTTGATTCTCTGCAGCTTGAATATGATAGCTTCCACTGTAGTTTTATTTGCATTTATCCTTTTTTCTAGTCTCTTATCTTGTTCTGTAGTTTGGTGTCTGCGGTTTATTTTGGAAAGTTCTCAGTCATTATTGCTTCAGATATTACTTTTATTTCTTTCTCTTTTTTTTCTTAAGGTATTCTCATTATGCATATGTACACTTTTTACAGTTTTCCTACAGATCTTTTACCTACTTTGCTGAGATGTTGTAAGGATTCAATGAAACAATATATTCAAAATGCTTAGCACAACGCCTAGAACATAGTGCATGCATGCTGAGTCGCTTCAGTTGTGTCTGACTTTGTGCCACCCTGTGGACTATGACCTGCCAAGCTCCTCTGTCCATGGGATTCTCCAGGCAAGATTACTGGAGTGGGTAGCCATTCGCTCCTCCAGGGGATCTTTCTGATCCAGGGATCAGACTCGTGTCTCCTGCATGGCAGGCTTATTCTTTACCACTGAGCCACCAGTACCTAACACTAAAACTGGAGGAACTCTGCATGCTGTCTCTAATAGAAAAGAAAAACATGAGTAGTGGTCAGAGCAGTTCTTGAATTTATAGCGCTTTATTAGAATTTTAAGAGGTAAAGTCATATTTAATTCTGTCTGGATAAGAAAGCAATGTTTTAGCAGTGGGTACAACTATTGAAGTGTTTAATGTAGGGACAAAGCAATTTAATTTCCATAAACTATCAAAGTTGATTCCTGAGTTATTAGTCTCTGTGTCAACAAGAAAATGATCATGGATTTTTCCAACAGTTTAAAGTTTGGTACATTATGGTCCTCAGATTCTTTTTCTCTTTGAAACTTACTTGCAATTATTTTTCTCCCTTAAACCATGAAAATTCCTTCCAACAACTCATGGGAGTTTTCCAGAATTTTCAAGAGCAAGTAGTATCCATTTACCTTGTTTTTTCCCCACTCTTAGGTATATACACCAATGATTCAAAAACAGAAACTCAAATAAGTTAATTGTACACCTGTGGTATTAGCAGCATTAGTCATCATAGTCAAAAGGTACTCATTCACAGATGAATAGACACACGTGGTCCAACCATACAATGGTATATTATGCAGCCAGAAAAAGGAATGAAGCACTGACATGTGTACCGTACAGGTGAGCTTTGAAAACATCATGCTAAGTTAAATAAGCCAGACTCAAAAAAAGAAACAGATACTGTGTGATTCCACTTACATAAGGTACCTAGGACGGGAAAAAATCATGGAGACAGAAAATAGCTTAGGGAATGGGGGAGAGAAAAGCAAGGAGTTTTGCTTAAAGTTGACAGTTCTTTGGGTGATGGAAAAGTTTTGAAGACAGACAGTGGTTATGGCTGCACAACAATGTGAGAGCAGAATTAATGCCACTGAACTGTACACTTAAAAATGATTATGATGGCAAAGTTTACATTATACATATTTTACCAAACACAATAAACTATCATGAAATCTTTCCATGTGACACAATAGATAAATTTTAAACACTATATTGATGTCAAATATGCTCCATTAAAAAGAAAAAACCCAATTCCAAGTAAAGCATGTTTTGAGTAAGTATAAATACGTTCTCCGACTGATTATATTCTTTGCAGCCAAAGATGGAGAATCCCTATGCAATCAGCAAACACAAGATTGGGAGCTGACTGTGGCTCAGATCATGAACTCCTTATTGCCAAATTCAGACTTAAACTGAAGAAAGTAGGGAAAACCACTAGACCATTCAGGTATGACCTAAATCAAATCCCTTATGATTATACAGTGGAAGTGAAAAATAGATTTAAGGGACTAGATCTGATAGAGTGCCTGATGAACTATGGATGGAGGTTCATGACATTGTACAGGGAGCAAGACCATCCCTAAGAAAAAGACATGCAAAAAAGCAAAATGGCTGTTTGAGGAGGCCTTACAAATAGCAGTGAAAAGAAGGGAAGTGAAAAGCAAAGGAGGAAAGGAAAGATATACCCATTTGAATGCAGAGTTCCAAAGAATAGCAAGAAGAGATAAGAAAGACTTCCTCAGTGATCAGTGCAAAGAAATAAAGGAAAACAACAAAATGGGAAAGACTAGAGATCTCTTCAAGAAAATTAGAGATACCAAGGGAACATTTCATGCAAAGATGGGCTTGATAAAGGACAGAAATGGCATGGACCTAACAGAAGCAGAAGATATTAAGAAGAGGTGGCAAGAATACACAGGAGAACTGTACAAGAAAGATCTTCATGACCAGGATAATCATGATGGTGTGATCACTAACCTAGAGCCACATCCTGGAATGTGAAGTCAAGTGGGCCTTAGGAAACACAGTTTAATCACTATGAACAAAGCTAGTCAAGGTGATGGAATTCCAGTTGAGCTATTTCAAATCCTAAAGGATGATGCTGTGAAAGTGCTGCACTCAATATGCCAGCAAATTTGGAAAACTCAGCAGTGGCCACAGGACTGGAAAAGGTCAGTTTTCATTCCAATCCCAAAGAAAGGCAATGCCAAAGAATGCTCAAACTACCACACAATTGCACTCATCTCACACACTAGTAAAGTAATGCTCAAAATTCTCCAAGCCAGGCTTCAGCAATGCATGAACTGTGAACTTCCAGATGTTCAAGCTGGTTTTAGAAAAGGCAGAGGAACCAGAGATCAAATTGCCAATATCCGCTGGATCATCGAAAAAGCAAGAGTGTTCCAGAAAAACATCTATTTCTGCTTTATCGACTATGCCAAAGCCTTTGACTGTGTGGATCACAATAAACTGTGGAAAATTCTGAAAGAGATGGGAATACCAGACCACTTGACCTGCCTCTTTAGAAACCTGTATGCAGGTCAGGAAGAAACAGTTAGAACTGGACATGGAACAACAGACTGGTTCCAAAAAGGAAAAGAAGTACATCAAGGCTGTATATTGTGACCCTGCTTATTTAACTTCTATGCAGAGTACATCATGAGAAACGCTGAGCTGGAGGAAGCACAAGCTGGAATCAAGATTGCTGGGAGAAATATCAATAACCTTAGATATGAAAATGATACCACTTTTATGGCAGAAAGTGAAGAAGAACTAAAGAGCCTCTTGAAGGAAGTGAAGAGGAGAGTGAAAAAGTTGGCTTAAAGCTCAACATTCAGAAAACTAACATCATGGTATCCGGTCTCATCACTTCATGGCAAATAAATGGGGAAACAGTGGAAACAATGGCTAACTTTATTTTGGGGGGCTCCAAAATCACTGCAGATGGTGACTGCAGCCATGAAATAAAAAGACACTGACTCCTTGGGAGGAAAGTTATGACCAGCCTAGACAGTATATTAAAAAGCAGAGACATCACTTCGTAAACAAAGGTCCGTCTCGTCAAGGCTGTGGTTTTTCCAATAGTCATGTATGGATGTGAGAATTGGACTATAAAATTGGTGATGGACAGGGAGGCCTGGTGTGCGGCAGTCCATGGAGTCGCAAAGAGTTGGACACGACAGAACGACTGAATTGAACTGAGTCTGCGCAGATCAGTTTCCAAAGCAGAAAGAAATCTGACCAGAATTTGACTGACCCCACTGCAGTGGCTCAGGGGAACTGGGAAACCACTGGTTGTGATGGTAGAGTTCTGAAGCTAAACAGGGTTAGAGGAATGAACCATAATACACAATGTCGTTGGGTGTCTGAGGTCATCAGTGGAGCTCCATACTGTGAGCAAGGACCTGTGGAAAACTGCTGCTCCTACCTTGTTAATGATTCCTCTGTTTTCAACAACTCCTTCAGCACCAACTATGACAAGATCCACTTTCTCCATGATGTAGCCAACTGCAGCATCAGGCACCACAATGAAGGGGACACTGAGTGGGCAGAGGGCTTTGGCCATCTTCTTACCTGATAAGACAGGCTGTGACTCTGTAATGTACACACTGAAATGCTTCTTGGTGCCAGGGCAGCTTCCAAGACTCTCAGCACCACTCTGGGCTAGGTATGCATTAATATTCTTGCCCCATCTTTGATCAAAGTATGGCACAGATCTGCAATTTTATTTCTCGACAGTGATATTCTCCTGAGGAAAATCTCTCCCCGCTCATCATGATCTTTTTACATTTAGAGTAATCAGAGTATTCCAGGGAGGTATGGCTGATGAAGCACAGGAAGAGCTCACCGCCCGACAACATGGCCACTGAAGAGTCCATGCCACTGGGTTTCTGTGGCCCTGGTGAGATTTGCCCTCAGGCCCTGGGTTGTCTCTCCTGTATCTCTTCTCAAGTACTCCAGCAAAGTCTGGATGGCAGCTACTGCTGAGGCCATGTCAGGATCTTCTTTGATCTGAGACTTTAAGTATTCAATGAACTCCTTGTTGTCCATGGTGCCCTCTGGACTGCAGAGTCCGAGAGGCCCTGAGCCATGCACAAGGCCTGATTAGGTCCTGCCACAGTGTGGACTCCACACTGCATTGACTGACAGTGCGAGGCCTGGCTCTACACTCTGCTTCCCTCCATTAACTTTTAAAATGTATGATTTTTTTCCCCCTGCACGATTTGTTTATGTGGATATTGTACTTTCCACAGAAATGGTATTTAATGTTAGGTACAGTTTCATAACTTCCATATTTTACATAGAGTTGTATTTCATATATTACACATTCTCATGTATAGTAGTCTTCTGGGACTGACATAACAAATTGCTATAAACTTGGCTTAAAGCAACAAGAATTAGTTCTCTCACAATTATGGAGGCCATAGGTCTGGAACAAGATGGAGTAGGGCCATGGTCCCTAGGAGGGCTCCAAGGGGACTCCTTCCTTTTCTCTCCCAGCTTCTGGGGATGCAGGTGTTCATTCTCTTGAGGCTGCATGTCTGGTTGGACATATCTTTCGGGGACCAGCACTCAACCCACTGGGGCTTCCCAGGTGATGCTAGTGGTAAAGAACCCACCTACAATGCAGGAGATGCAAGAGATGCACGTTCCATCCCTGGGTTGGGAAGATACCCTGGAGAAATGGCAACCCACTCCAGTATTCTTGCCTGGGAAATCCCATGAACAAAGGAGCCTGGTGGGCTGCAGTTCATGTGGTCACAAATAGTCGGACACGATTGAGCATTCATGATGAGTGCTGACCACCCGACAGCCAGATGGCTGTGCCAAGGTATTTTATTTACCAAATCCTTAGTTTCTTCAACTCATGGGAGAAATGCACAGAAGCACTGTAACTTAAAACTTGAAAGAGCTTGATGATAACATTCTCTCACTCCAGTCTGGGCTTGGATTTGAAGGGATTTTAATCACCATGTTCCTTGTTCCTAATTTCCATCCTCTATTTTTTAAGTCTCTCAGCACTGGTTTAAGGAACACGATTTTTCTTTTAGAAGCACTTAGTGGAAAACATTGTGTTCTTTTCTAATTTATAAGAAAACACTTGAGGAAAAAGACTTGCCTTAAATGAGTTATGAGACCAGTGTTCAGCCTGAACTTTCTTCCTTAGCTAAAATGAATTCCATTTTCTCCTTTTCAAGCTGTAGTATATCTTCTTCCTTGTATGTCAAATTAATCTTTGTCCTTAAAATTATGATCACTGAGAGAACACTTAGTTTGTTTCAGTCAAGAACGTGCTGGACTAAACAAAGCATATATTTTCTTTGAGGTTCTACTCGACAAACTTGAAGATACTGACTACTGAGAGCCAATAAAACAACAGATCATCACATCCTTTAGGAACATGTCTTTGGGAGTGGTGGTTCTGACTCTCATTTCATGAAGAACGCTTACAATTAGCTGGCTGGATTTACTTGCAGAGGGTTGACATATATACTGATTATGGCTGCTTACATTTAAAGTATTAGTTATAATATATGCATACCAAATCAAAACAGTATATTGTAGGACACAAGGAAAACCAGCTAGTAATTTGACTTTTGCCAAACATTTCTCAATACATGAAATGTCAAGCTTTACCACTTGAAAATTCTACAACGTCCAACCTCTTTATTATTCATCAATGCTTGGAAACTCTGATTTACCCATTTTCCCTGAGAAGACTCAAGAATGTTGACTGTGTCTTATCTGAGGAAGACTATTGACTACTATTTTATCTTATTCATTTCTACTCCTGGAAGTGAATGCGTCTCATTGAAAAGATCTAAATAACAGAGAACTATTAAAAATAGAGAAGTCAAGTCTTCCTCTGTCTTCTCACTCCATCCTCAACCTCTCACTGGTGGCCATGTACTTTATAATCCATTTTTATAAATGTTCAGAATAAACTAAAAAATTGGGACAGGAAGTGGTTGCTTAGGGCTAGGCAGGGTAGGGGCAGAGGGGTAATGGTCATTGGGTATGCAGTCTTCTTTTGGGCTCATGATAGTTGCCCAACTCTGTGAATGCATTCAGTTCAGTTCAGTTCAGTTCAGTTCAGTGTCTCAGTCATGTCCAACTCTTTGTGACCCCATGAATCGCAGCATGCCAGTCCTCCCTGTCCATCACCAACTCCCGGAGTATAGCCAAACTCATGTCCGTCGAGTCAGTGAGGCCATCCAGCCATCTCATCCTCCGTCATCCCCTTCTCCTCCTGCCCCCAACCCCTCTCCAGCGTCAGGGTCTTTTCCAATGATCAACTCTTCACATGAGGTGGCCAAAGTATTGGAGTTTCAGCTTCAGCATCAGTCCTTCCAATGAACACCCAGGACTGATCTCCTTTAGGATGGACTGTTTGGATCTCCTTGCAGTCCAAGGGACTCTCAAGAGTCTTCTCCAACACCACATTAATTTTTATATAGTAAGTGGGTACAGTTTTTTGGTTTGTGTGTTTTATCTTTAAGGGGCTCTTTTTTGGAAAGAGGAAAGTTAAAGGGTACAGACACATGGGAAGTTACACAACTAAGGATTTAAAGCAAATAAGGTGTCTTCTGGAAGAGAATAGCAGAGTATGCTCTGAAGAGTGATTCGGAGTTGGTCTGGCTGAGGTAGAGAAAGGATGGGAGTGGAGATTTAGGCAGAGGAAACAATAGGTGCAGATCAGCATGTCTAGTGCATGGTGGGCTGGATATACGGAGATATGACATGTTGGGTGGTAAGAAGTGAGATTGGAGGGCAAAGAAAGGACTAGAACATGAAGGGCTGATGCCGTGCTAATAAATTAGGACTTCAGCCAGAAAGCACTGTGAGATGTTAGTTTAAAGCTGAGAAATAACATGGTTATATTTTTGTGGTTGTAACATAGTCACTTATGCACCAGGGCTGGACTGATTTGGGCAGGACTAAGGAGGCAGGCAGGTTGGAGACTGTGTACTGATTCAGGAGGGGCTTGAGTGAGGGCAGGATCACAAAGTCTTCAAATGGACAACAGCTTTCATGGACCCTCAGACCAGACCACACTCTAGGCCATGTTGATATCAACTTTTGACACCTGTAGGTCTACCAAATTAGAAAACTCCTTGTTACATTCATAAACAAAGAACGTTGTTTTGAGGTATCAAGATCTAAAGATTCTGCTTCCATATCTGATGTTCACTGCTCCCAAATTAAGGACATAAAGATAGTTATCACCCATCACACAGATATCCAAGTTAAATGTGTCATCTGAGATAAACTCGCTTCCACGAAGAGACTGAGCAGGCTGATTACAGATTCATTCCATCGCACATATCTAAGTTTACAAAAGGAAAGTGATCACCAACTTTTCTCTCAACTGTTTAGTCAAATACTTCAGGCTCTATTGAGTTTTTATGATTATCAAGTTCAGACTTTTTATATTCTAATTTCAAAAATATAAAGGATTATTTAAAAAATGTTCATTGTGAAGCTAGCCAGACACCAGTTACAACCTGTACTGACCATGGCGTTGAGCCTACTGTGTTTGTTCTCAAGGACATGGAGGAGAGAAAAGAGTGACATGCCAAGGGCCTTGAGAGCCAGATGGATGATTTGATACCTATTAACTGGCTATTTGTGGTGTTTCAAAATAGTTGTTACATCATAAGGGGCCAAAGTTCTATTGGTGATTAACCTGTGCGGACATTTTAGCGAAACAATGAATGGAGAAAAGTGTTATGCCACGTGAATTTATGCAGTGTTTTCCCCTAATTTTTACTTTATCCAATCAATCATTCAATTAGTTCAGTTCAGTTGCTCAGTTGTGTCCAACTCTTTGTAATCCCGTGGACTGCAGCACACCAGGCTTCCCTGTCCATCACCAACTCCCAGAGCTTACTCAAACTCATGTCCATAGAGTTGGTGATGCCATCCAACCATCTTATCCTCTGTTGTCCCCTTCTCCTCCTGTCTTCAATATTTTCGAGCATCAGGGTCTTTTCCAATGAGTCAGTTCTTCACATCAGGTGGCTGAAGTATTCAATCATTATTGTGTGTGAGTTAATAACTAGGGGCTTCTCTGGTAGCTCAGCTGGTGAAGAATCTGCCTGCAATGCAGGGGACCCTGGTTTGATTCCTGGGTCAGGAAGATCCACTGGAGCAGGGATAAATGCCATGATCCTCACTTTACAGATTAGGTATTAATAAGTAATTTGTTGAAAGTTGGCAATAGGACAAAAATTTCATCATTTTCAATGACAGGAAACTCACTACCATTTTCCTTGGATGGTTCAATTGCTGGCAACATTTGTTAACACTTCTCACATTCCCTATACCTTGATTTGTTTCTTAGAGTTACTCAAAACTGAATGAAACATTCTTCAAATATTTGGACATGGATGATTTGTTTCCTCTGCTTTTCTCATCCTTAGGCTAGACAAACCCAGGGAGATCTCACATTCTTTGTGACATGATTCAGGCTTCTGCCATCTGCCTTTGGGCACATCTTTGTTTGCCTATAACCTTCATAAAATATGCCTTTGAGAACTGAACACAACACAGCAGAGAAAATAAAATAAAAATGAGCAATCTAAATTGCAGTCTATTTTTCAGCTCTACTCAAAGCACATCTGCTTCTTAGTCAATCCCCAGTTGGTTGAAACAGTGACTACACACGTGTTCAATGTCAGGTTAACAGTAAGTTCTTACTAATTTGCTCAGTTGGCACCTTCGCGTGAAAGGCTGACTCTTTCTGTTTCCCAGGACAGTCTGCATCCTGAGTCATGGCCATAATCCTCATCTGAGAATAGTACTATTTCTCAAGCAACTGTTTTCCAGCAGAAATCTGGCCATTCTAAGAAAATGTTAACAAACTCATAAAGACACTTGCAATTTGATTTATGTTCAGTGTAATCTGGCCTCATAGTTCTTGTAATTATCTAAATATTAAAGAACAAGATATGTCATTGAGAAACATTGTTAATTATATATTTAAGTAACTTATTTGGTCATCTATTTGAGCATTTATTTAGTAACTGTTGTGTCACTTAGCTTAGCTAGTACACCTTATTTTGTCTATTTAACAATAATCTGAGTCTGATGAATGATATTGGAAAGCTAATTGCTCACCACATGGTCAGTTCAGTTCAGTCGCTCAGTGGTGTCCAACTCTTTGCGACCCCATGAATTGCAGCACGCCAAGCCTCCCTGGTCCATCACCAACTCCCAGAGTTCACTCAGACTCACGTTCAATGAGTTAGTGATGCCATCCAGTCATCTCATCCTCTGTCGTCCCCTTCTTCTCCTGCCCCCAATCCCTCCCAGCATCAGAGTCTTTTCCAATGAGTCAACACTTCGCATGAGGTGGCCAAAGTACTGGAGTTTCAGCTTTAGCATTATTCCTTCCAAAGAACAACCAGGACCGATCTCCTTCAGAATGGACTGGTTGGATCTCCTTGCAGTCCAAGGGACCCTCAAGAGTCTTCTCCAACACCACAGTTCAAAAGCGTCAATTCTTCAGTGCTCAGCCTTCTTCACAGTCCAACTCTCACATCCATACCTGATTACTGGAAAAACCATAGCCTTGACTAGACGGACCTTAGTTGGCAAAGTAATATCTCTGCTTTTCAATATGCTATCTAGGCTGGTCACAACTTTCCTGCCAAGCAGTAAGCATCTTTTAATTTCATGGCTGCAATCACCATCTGCAGTGATTTTGGAGCCCAAAAAATAAAGTCTGACACTGTTTCCACTGTTTCCCCATCTATTTCCCATGAAGTGATGGGACCGGATGCCATGATCTTCATTTTCTGAATGTTGAGCTTTAAGCCAACTTTTTCACTCTCCTCTTCACTTCCTTCAAGAGGCTCTTTAGTTCCTCTTCACTTTCTGCCATAAGGGTGGTGTCATCTGCATATCTGAGGTTATTGATATTTCTCCTGGCAATCTTGATTCCAGCTTGTGCTTCCTCCAGCCCCACGTTTCTCATGATGTACTCTGCATAGAAGTTAAATAAGCAGGGTGACAATATACAGCCTTGACGTACTCCTTTTCCTATTTGGAACCAGTCTGTTGTTCCATGTCCAGTTCTAACTGTTGCTTCCTGACCTGCATATAGGTTTCTCAAGAGGCAGGTCAGGTGGTCTGGTATTCCCATCTCTTTCAGAATTGTCCACAGTTTATTGTGATCCACACAGTCAAAGGCTTTGGCATAGTCAATAAAGCAGAAATAGATGTCTTTCTGGAACTCTCTTGCTATTTCGATGATCCAGCGGATGTTGGCAATTTGATCTCTGGTTCCTCTGCCTTTTCTAAAACCAGCTTGAACATGTGGAAGTTCACAGTTCACGTATTGCTGAAGCCTGGCTTGGAGAATTTTGAGCATTACTTTACTAGTGTGTGAGATGAGTGCAATTGTGTGGTAGTTTGAGCATTCTTTGGCATTGCCTTTCTTTGGGATTGGAATGAAAACTGACCTTTTCCAGTCCTGTGGCCACTGCTGAGTTTTCCAAATTTGCTGGCATATTGAGTACAGCACTTTCACAACATCATCTTTCAGGATTTGAAACAGCTCTACTGGAATTCCATCACCTCCACTAGCTTTGTTTGTAGTGATGCTTTCTAAGGCCCACTTGACTTCACATTCCAAGATGTCTGGCTCTAGATGAGTGATCACACCATCGTGATTATCTGGGTCGTGAAGAACCTTTTTGTACAGTTCTTCTGTGTATTCTTTCCATCTCTTCTTAATATCTTCTGCTTCTGTTAGGTCCATACAATTTCTTTCTTTTATTGAGCCCATCTTTGCATGAAATATTCCCTTGGTATCTCTAATTTTCTTGAAGAGATCTCTAGTCTTTCCCGTTCTGTTGTTTTCCTCTGTTGCTTTGCATGGATCGCTGAAGAAGGCTTTCTTATCTCTTCTTGCTATTCTTTGGAACTCTGCATTCAGATGCTTATATCTTTCCTTTTCTCCTTGGCTTTTCACTTCTCTTCTTTTCACAGCTATTTGTAAGGCTTCCCCAGACAGCCATTTTGCTTTTTTGCACCATGTGATAGTCCATGTGTATAACATTTTAAGGTAGAACTACGATGCTCTGTGATGACCTTAGGAATGGGATGGGGGGAGGTGGCCAAAGTTTTGGAGCTTCAGCTTCTGCATCAGTCCTTCCAGTGAATATTCAGGGTTGATTTCCTTTAAGACTGACTGACTTCCTTACAATTGGTTTGATCTTGCAGTCCAAGAGAATCCCAAGAGGTTTCTCTAGCATCACAATTCGAAAGCATCAGTTCTTTGGTGTTCAACCTTTTTTTAACCTTTCATTTATTATTACTAGCACTTTAAAGTTCTCTACTATTACCAGTGAGTTCAAATGCTTTATGGGTTTGGAAATACTAAATACTTGCAGCATCTAAATACAAAAGAATTCTAAGTTCTATAAGCCTCCCAGACATCAGCTATTCATCTATTTAATATTTTTAGAATGGATGTGTGTTGAGGGTCTATTATACCCTAATCTTGTGCTGGAGTAAGGGGAAAAGTGATAACTGAGTCAGTTCCTCTTTTTGAGGCACTTCTCATGGTTTGCGAGAGGGAGTAATCAATGCAGTCACTATAGGACAAGGAGATATTTGCAATGGCATAGTCATGGGGTATTTTGGGAGCTCTGAGGCAGAAACCTAGCCCAGTCTGGTGGATGAGTCAGGGCCAGTCAGGCCAAGGTGGGAGAAGCACTCTGACACCACAGGCTACTCGAACAAAGGCACAGGGCATAAAGCTGCATCATGCTTGCGAAGGAAGCCAAAGAGGTTGACCTTGCCCTTAGCACATTGCACTGTGAAGGCTGTAGAAAATCAGCTAATTTGAGAAGTAGTAGAGATAAAAGAGTTTGGGTTAGAGGTTTATTTAGGATGGGCAATGAGAAAGGAGGAACTGAGGCTGACTGTCCCCACCCCTGAATTCCCCCAACTTGCCTGGTGGTGCTTTCGTGCCTGCTCAGTCATGTCTGACTCTTTGCGGCCCCATGGACTGTAGCCCATCAGGCTCCTCTGTCCATAGGATTTCCAGGCAAGAATACAGCGTAGCCATTTCCTCCTCCAGGGGATCTTCCCAACCCAAAGATCAAACCCATGTCTCCTGCATCTCCTGAGTTGGCAAGAGGACTCTTCACCATCGTACCACCTGGAAAGGTGGTGATGACTGAACTAGAGAACATGGAAGGAGCAGGCTTAGGAGGAAAATGCTGTCAGTGTGTTCACGATATAGATGGTATATGAGTGGAGTAATTGTCTATGAGATGCTGTGTTCAACAGGGAAAAAGTCTACATAGAATTAGGAGCTGCTCACAGAGAGAAAGCAGCTGAGACCATTCATGGGTGAGTGGATGGGTGGAGGGGATCTCAAGGGATCACCAACTCTTAGGGATGAGGAGGATGTTTATGTGTCTGATTCAGAAAAGTAACACTTTGGGACATTCCTGAGGGTCCAGTGGCTAAGAAATGTGAGTATGGAGGCTCTCTGATGTATGTTCTTGTCCCAAGATAATAGCTGTTATCATCTTTGCAAGAAATCAAAGTTGCCCTTTAATTTCCCCTACAGATAATATACATATATTTTTACCCTATAGCTTATCAGAGGATATTAATCTGTTGCTGACATATAAGAAGACTTCAGAAGCATAAAACTCAATATTTTTTTTTAATTTAAATTTATTTAAATTGGAGGCTAATTACTTTACAATATTGTATTGGTTTTGCCATACATCAACATGAATCCACCATGGGTGCACACGTGTTCCCTATCCTGAACACCCCCTCTCACTTCCCTCCCTGTATCATCTCTCTGGGTCATCCCAGTGCACCAGCCCCAAGCATCCTGTATCGAGCCTGGAGTGGTGATTTGTTTCTTATATAATATTATACATGTTTCCATGACATTCCCCCAAATCATCCCACCATCTCCCTCTCCCTCTCCCACAGAGTCCAAAAGACTCTTCTATACATCTATGTCTCTTTTGCTGTCTCACATACAGGGTTGTCGTTACCATCTTTCTAAATTCTATATATATCTGTTAGTATACTGTATTGGTGTTTTTCTTTCTGGCTTTCTTCACTCTGTATAATAGGCTCCAGTTTCATCCACCTCATTAGAACTGATTCAAATGTATGTATTCCTTTTTAATGGCTGAGTAATACTCCATTGGGTATATGTACCACAGCTTTCTTATCCATTCATCTGCTGATGGACATCTAGGTTGCTTCCATGTCCTGGCTATTATGAACAGTGCTGCGATATTGAGTTTATGAGAAGCATAAAACTCAATATGTATTTAAAAGGAATTACCAGGACTTCCCTGGTGGTCCAGTGGCTAAGACTCGGAGCTCCCAATACAGGGGGTCCAAGTTTTGATCCATGGGTCAGGAAATTAGATCCCACAATGCCACAACTAAAGATCCCCCATGCTGCAACAGACTGAAGATCCTGAGTGCTGCAACACAGCTAATAAATAAGTAAAGTATATATTTTTTAAAGAGTTACACTTTGACTTCCCCTAAGTTAAGGACTTTTGATAGACAGAATAGGCAAGGAAAAGACAAGGAAAGGGCTTCTCTCCAGAGCTTCAAGAAGGAGTGCAGTCCTGCTGACTCCTCAACTTGAACTCAGTGAGACGTTTCAGGCTTCTGCCCTCAAGGTCTGTTAGACAGTAAATCTCTGTTGTTTTGAGCCACTAAGTTCTACCCCTGAGCCAGGAAGATCCCCTGGAGGAGGAAACGGCAACCCACTCCAGTATTCTTGCCTGGGAAATCCCATGGACTGGTGGGGTGCAGGAGCCTGGTGGGGTGCAGTCTATTGGGTCGCAGAGTCAGACACAACTTACTGACTGAACAATGAAAAACAACAAACATGTTTGTGACATAACAGTAGAAAAATTAATTAGTGGATTAATTAATATGGCAAAGGAGACCCTAAAGATGTGTATGTGTTGTCCTAAACTTGAGGCCAGGCCAGTCAAGGAACACAGGATCATCGATGTTCTCAATCTCACATTTCAATTTTTTTTAAATTGGAATTAGACCTTTTAAAAATGTTTATTTGTGTATGTATTTATTTATTGCTGTGCTGGGTCTTTGATTCTGGCTCTTCTCTCAATATATTTTTTTTTTTGACCAAATGTTCAACACTTTAAAAATCAAACAAAGGTGATATTATGCCAGAAGTCTAGGGAACGCAATCACATTTTAACTTACAAATTGTTGGTTATGTGGAATCTAGCTGGAATCTCTTAACTTTTGTTTCCAGTGCAAGCAATTTGGAAATTGTTTGCTTCATGTGATTTGTATTTTTTGACAGTCTTGCTTCCCAGTTAGATTTTAAGCCTTTATAGGACACGAGTCTCAACTTATACTAGTTTATGTCCAGGTGCCTGCAAAATGACCAGTGAAATTTTCTTAAAGAGAATGGATCTTGAGTCAGAGGAGCTTTTCCCTTCCTTTAGGATAGATAGGAAAGGGGCTGGTTCATAGTTCCCTATGAGAGCTGATTGTTAAATATTCAAGAATTTCTTGAACCAACTGGTGTTGGGTCAGTAGCTTGAAGATTGACCATGGTGGGAATATTTACACACACACACACACACACACAAAAGGTAAAAACTAAAAATCAGTCTCCATCCCAAGAGTCAGTGGCTAACCATTTACCTGCATATCATTGGCTTGGAGACTCCTTGTGAGTATAATAGATTTAAGTCAAATCGTTCTACTTTATATAAACACAATTGGGGAAAATGTCTGCTTATAATGTTGAAGCAAATTAAAATCCCTTATTTCAATGAAAATTTATTTCAACTATTTCCACTTACTTTCTTCTTTAAAAGAAGGCATCTTTAGTGAAATAATTCTTCCAAAATAACTTGGGTATACTTTAAGGCGGTTTCATTAGGAGTAGCAACAGGACCCATAAATTAAACCACAATAATGGTTTGGTTATAGCAGGGATTGAACCTGTTCAATAGAATAGTTTATTGTTGATTAATTTCCAGATATACATCTCTATGCCACTCCAAGGAAAGTCATTTTCTTTAAGAGCTATTTGTTATCCTTGTTTATTATCCCCTCTTCTAATTCTTATCCTAACTCCTGCTCAGAGAGAATGGACAAATCTTCATTTCATGTTTTGTTTTATTTTTCCCTAAAGGCCTAAAATCCTGCTCAGAAAGTACTGAGACTGTGTTTCTGGAGACTTTAGGGGTTAAATCCTACAGTTAATAGACTATATGACCCTGATGTAATTAACTGATCTAGAATATAATTTGCCTTCATCAAAAATAGAAAGTTCTTGATGGCTCAGATGGTTAAGAGTCTGCCTGTGACTTGGGTTCAGTCCCTGGGTGGGGAAGATCCACTGGAGAAGGAAATGGCAATCCACTCCAGTATTCTTGCCTGGAGAGTTCCATGGAATGAGGAGCTTGGCAGGCTACAGTCCAGTGGGTCACAAAGAGCTGGACTGGACTGAGCAACTAACACTTTCACTTTCAAGATATTTTCAGAGGAAATGATTGCTGGTATTCTCACACTAAAAGAATGGTTGAGGAATGTCTCTAAAAAAAGAGATGAAATGATAAAAGAAGAAATTTTGAGTCAAGAAGGATGAAAATCTGGAAAGAGAGAAAAATAAGAGTAAATAGAGTTCTTTTGAATTTTCTAATTGTGTTTGACAGTTTTAACCAAATTATAACACTAATGTAGCTCTCAATATATGTATATACAAGAAATATAAGTGGGAAGGGGACATAAATGAAGGTAAGGTTTCTATGCCTTATTCAAATGGGTAAAATATCAACAACGAAAAGCTTTGATGTTATGAATATTTATCATGTATACCTAGGGAAGGGTTTCCCAGGCAGTGAAGTGATAAAGACTCCACCTGCAATGCAGGAGATGCAGGAGTCATTGATTAGATCCCTGGGTCAGGAAAATCCCCCTGGAGAAACCGCCAAAAGATCTATTGAACGAGATATATTCAAAAGCACTATAAATAAGATGGAATACATAAACAAAAAAACTGTTTATGCAACTCAAGAAAAAAAAAGGAAATAAAACAGAGAAAGCAGAAACACAGAGAGGAAACAGAAAGCAAAAAGTAAAATGGTAGACTTAGCCCTTAACATTTTAATAATTACATGAAATTAAAAATGGCCTAAATGGACCAATTAAAAGAGAGATATTGTCAAAGTGGGTAAAAAGAACATGACCCAACTCAACGCTGTCTACAAGAAAGTCATTTCAAATAGAATTCTAGGCTGAAAGTAAAAAGATGGAAAAAAGCTTATCAAGCAAGCAATAATTTAAAAAGAAATCCTAGGAGCTATATTAATATCACATCCCATTTATAGACATTAGAGCAAGAAAACTGCCAGGGACAGAGGGGACATTATATAACGATAAAAGTGCCAACCCACCACAGAGACTTTGCAGTCCCACAGATCTGTGCATTCCAACAACAGAGCTGCAAGATATGTGAAGCACAGGCTGAAAAAAACAACAGGAGAAATAAGAAAAAGAAAACAGTTACAGAAACCCCAACACCCCTCTCTCAGCAACAAAAGGAGTAGTCAGACATAAAAGCAGCAGGGAGACAGAACTCAACAACACCCTCCAACAACAGAATCTGAACATTTATAGAACAGCAGCAGAATATGCATTCTGTAAAGGGCCCACAAAACATAAACTAAGACACTAAAAGCTGCCAACCTAGAATCTGAACTTGGCAGAATTATATTTAAAAAGAAAAGGCAAAATAGAGACATTTCAGATCTACAAAACCCGAAAGAAATCATCAACAGGATAATTGTGATACAAGAAAGAATTTAACACCAGCAACATAATACAAACTGCAATACAAAATATATTAAAAGAGGAACAAGATGGTGGAGGAGTAGGTGGACGTGGAGTACATCTCTCTCCATGGTACATCAGGAATACACCTTCAGACACTGAAGTGCATGCAGAACACCAGCTGAGAGCAGACAGGAGGACCTGACCAGCAGAAAAGAATATACAGACCCAGGCAAAACTCGGTAGGAGGAAGGAACTAGGGGGGAAAATAGGAATGTTAGTAGGACTGGACCTGCCCTCAGTGAGTGGGGCAACTGAAGCAGGGGCCCGATCCCCACACTGGGGACAATTGTCTGAGTCAGAGGAAACATTTAAGGCTGAAAGGGAAATAGCTGATCTGTGGCAGTCTAAATGGAATGAGAATCAACCAGTCCTTGCAGCAGCCATACAAATCCCAGATGGCACAGTGGCTGGGAGCTGGAGTTTAGGGATTGTGGAGCAATCCCCGGGTGAAGGCTGCTGTTGACTGTGGAGAAACAGATCAAGGGGGTGTGAGGGAGGAGATTGTGGTGGGAAATGCCTGTGGAGGAAAGCTGGGTAGCCATAGAAGCAAGGCAATACTGCTGAGTCATGAATAGGGGGTGCAGCCATCACCATAGCTTCTCTCCCTCCACATGCCAGCATTGGCAGCTGAACAATAGAGAGACTGGCCCATCAAATGCCTGACACATTGAACTATGGAGTAGGACCCCAGCCGGGGCCTTCTATGTGCCTGATGCGCTGAATAACAGAGAAGGACCCCAGGCAAGGAAGTCCTCTAAGTATCTGAATGGGTGGACCTACGGAGAAAGACTAGCCAAAGAGGCCTTCTGATCACCAGCTACAAGAGGCTCAAAAAAAGACCATAGGGCCATAACTCCTGGGGCAGAGGCAGTCCGTGTCCCTGCACACTTGTTGCAGCCAGGGTCCCCACAAGCCAAGCAGTTGCATCACCTTCATGCTCAGCTCTCACTAGTGCAGAGCTGCCACAGGCAAAAAGAGTCTTGTGCCTATGCACACAGGGTCACTTCAGTAGTGTCTGACTCTATGCAACCCTGTAGACTGTGGCCTGCCAGGCTACTCTGTCAGGGAGGGGGTTCTCCAGGCAAGAATACTGGAGCGTTTTGGCCAATACTGGTTCCCATATCCTTCTAGAGCACTATATTTCCTGCTGCCCTAGCCGCCAACTCCCCTGAGTACCTGGTGCTGCCAGAACCCCTGCAACCCAAGAAGCTGTACCACCTCCACACCTGGCCCTCACAGGGGCAAACCCAAGTTGTTCAGGGCAGCCTCAGGAGCAAACCCCAGTGGACGACGAGCCACATGCAGAGGTGGAAGTAAAACCACAATTGAAACCCAGGAACAGTGTGACTAAGGAGAAGACCCAAAACCCTCCCACCAGCTGTACAAGCTTCAGGTTAAATCCACATGATCAACTAAGGCAGACTCTGTGTGGAATATGTAAAATGTCATTGAGAGCTCCCACAAAAGAAAATGCGCTAGTTCTGATAGCTGTGGACATTGGAGGCAAGAACACAGAGTAGGTCCAGATTAGAATCTGAGCTGCCCCCACAGCAGGTCCAGAGATCAGCACAGTGTTGGAGGGCCTCCTAGGGAGGTGAAGTGGACTGTGGCTCCCCAGCAAGGGAAAGGACTCTGACAGCAGTGACTCAAGAAAAACATTTATTATTCTTATGTTTTGACTTGTTCTGTAGATTCTTTGGATTTTTTTCTTTTTTTTTCCCCCTTCCCCCCCTTTGTTGTAGCTGTCAATTTTATTGGCACTATGAAATCTAATTAAGCTTTTGAGCTTTTTTTTTTTTTCCTGTTTTTTTCTCAGTCACGTTTTTTCTTGTTGTTATAAACCTCTGTCTCTATGTTGGGGCTTTGCAGTGCTGAGGAGTTTGTTGTTCTTGTTTTTCTTTTCTCTCTCTCTTTTTTTTAATTTTAATTTTTAAACCTATTATTAGCTTTTCTACATTTATTCCTTCCTTTGCTTTTCCTACTGTTCTTTTTTCTTGCAGTTAATCTTTAATGTATATAAATCTTCTTTATCTACCTCTGTGTAACTTTGCTATCTATTCTTTCTTTTCTTTCCTTTAGTCTCAACATATTTGTTAGTTTTATTTTCATTGCTTTATTCTCCAATTGGCACCTTGCATTAGTTTTGTTTTCCAGTTTTTGTGCTTTAGCTAGTTTTATTCTCATAGACATAATTTTTGTCTTTTTTTTGTTTGCCAGGTCAATCTATTGTACTTTATTTTTGTTGGATTGATTTGATTTTGCTTATGGGTATATATGTATATGTATATGTTCAGTCACACTTTTTATTGTTGTTATAAACCTCTGCCTTTACATTGGGCCTTGCAGTTCTGAGGAGTTTTTGTTTTTTTCCTTTTCTCTTTCTTCTTCTTCTTTTTTTCCTTTTCTCATTTTTATAATTTTAACTTTTATTTTTTTTAATCTATTATATTTTTTCTACATTTATTCCTTTGTTTGCTTTTCCTACTGTATTTCCCCCCTTGCAGTTAATCTTCAGTGTATATAAATCTTCTTCATCTACCTGTATTTAACTTTGCATATCTATTCTTTCTGTTCTTTCCTCTCAATATATTTGTTAGTTTTATTTTCACTGCTTTATTACCCAGTTGGCACCTTACTTCAGTTTGTTTCCAGTTTGTGCTTTAGTTAGTTTTGTTCTGGCAAATATAATTTTTGGTTTTGTTTGTTCACCAGGTCAATCTATTGTACTGTATTTTTGTTGGACTGTTTTGATTTTGGTTATGGGTGTATATACATATGTGCATATTCAGCCACACTTTTTATTTTTCTTATAAACCTCTGCATCTACATTGGGCTTTTGCAGTTCTGTGGAGTTTTCCTTTTTTTCTTTTTTATTTCTTCTTGCATTTTTTTTCCTTTTCTCTTCTTTATAATTTTAACTTTTAATTTTTTTAAACCTAGTATATTTTTCTACATTTATTCCTTTCCTACTGCTCTTTTCCCCTTTCAGTTAATCTTTAATGTATATAAATCTTATTCATCTACCTCTGCTTAACTTTGCATACCTATTCTTTCTTTCCTTTCCTCTCAACATATTTGTTAGTTTTGTTTCCATTGCTTTATTCCCCACTTGGCACCTTGCTTTAGTTTTGTTTTCCAGTTTATGCTTTACTTAATTTTGTTCTTGGGTGGTAAATACAATTTTTTATTTCCTTCGTTCATCTGTTCAATCTATTATACTTTATTTTTGTTGGTCTGTTTTGACTTTGCTCATGGATGTATATGTAATGTGTATGTTCCATTATTTTAATTATTATTTGCCTGATTTTGTAACTGCCATTTGTCTGGAGTTCATCTTTGGCTTCTAGTTTTTTTGTTATTTATTTTAATCTCACTTAATGCCATAAAAAACCACTTGTGGAATCTTCATTCCTGACTAGCAATCAAGCCGTGAGCCTTTGGAGTGGGAGCACTGACTCCAAGACCCTAGACTACCAGAGAACTAACCTTAGGAGGTATCAAACAGTGAGAACTCACACAAAGGAAACCACTGGAATACAAGATCTGGCATCACCCAACCACCAATAGCACCTTGTGCAGGATGTCTAATCTAAATAACAAACAAAACAAAAATACAAACTCAGTCATTAGCATACAGGGTTACCACCTCACTCAGCCTTGCTCATCAGAAGAAAAACAAACAAACAAACAAACAAAAACTCAGCACAAATCTCACCCTATAAGAAACTTACACAAACTACTGGACCAACCTTAGGAAGGCAGGAACCAAAAGGAAGAAAGAATTCAACCTTGAAGCCTGGGAAAAGGAAACCCCAAACACAATAAGTTTAAAAAAAAAATAGCAAAATGGCAGAGAAATACTACACAAATGAAACAAACTAGAAACACAGAAGTTCAAATAAATGAAGAGGAAATAGGCAAACTACCTGATAAAGAATTCAGAATAATAATAGCAAAGATGATCAAAAACCTTGAAATGGAGAAGATACAAGAATCAATTAACAAAGACCCAGAAAAATTAAAGAATAAACATGCAGTGACAAACAACACAATTACTGAAATTAAAAATATGCTAGAAGGAATCAATAGCAGAATATCTGAAGCAGAAGAATAAATCAGTGAGCTGGAAGAGAAAATGTTGAAAATGACTTCTGAAGAGCAGAATAAAATAAAAAGAATGAAAAGAATGGAAGATAGTCTCAGAGACCTCTCGGGCAATATCAAATGCATCAACATTCAAATTATAGGGGTCCCAGAAGGAGAAGAGAAACAGAAAGGGTATGAGAAAATTTTTGAAGAGATTATAGATGAAAATTTCCCCAACAAGGAAAAGGAAAGTCAGTCAAGTCCAAGAGGCACAAAGAGTCCCTCCCATACAGGAGAAACCCAAGTAGACATATACTAATCAAACTAACAAAGACCAAACACAAAGAAAGAATATTAAAATTAGCAAGGGAGAAGCAACAAGTAACATACAAGGGAAACCCCATATACTTAACAGCAGATCTTTCAGCAGAAACTCTGCAGGTCAGAAGGGAATGGCAAGATATATTTAAAGTACTGAAAGGAAAACATCTACAACCAGGATTACTGTACCTGGCAAGGATCTTGTTCAAAATTGATGGAGAAATAAAAAGTTTTTCAGACACGCAAAAGTTAAGAGAATTCAGCACCACCAAGCCAGCTTTACAACAAATGTTAAAGGGACTTATATAGTCAAGAAATACAAGAGAAGAAAAAAGATCTATAAAATCAACCCCAAACAATTAAGAAAATAGCAATAGGAACATATATATCAGTAATTACTTTAAATGTAAATGGATGAAATGCTCCAACCAAAAGACGCAGACTGAATGGATACAAAAACAGGACCTATATATATGCTGTCTACAAGAAATCCACTTCAGGCCTCCAGACACATATAGACTGAAAATGAGAGGATGGAAAAATATATTCCATGGAAATGGGAAGTAAAAAAAAGCTGGAGTAGCAATCCTCATATCAGGCAAAACAGACTTTAAAATAAAGAAAATAACAAGAGATAAGGAAGGACACTACTTAGTGATCAAGGGATCTATCCAAGAGGAAGACATTACAGTTGTAAATATCTATGCACCCAACATAGGAGCACCTCAATACATAAGACAGACACTAAAAGACATAAAAGGAGAAACTGACAGTAACATAATTATAGTAGGAGATTTTAACATCCCACTCACATCAATGGACAGATCATCAAAACAGAAAATTAATAAGGAAACACAAGCCTTACTGCAAGTCTCACATTAGATGAGATGAATCTCATTGATATCTTCAGGACATTACATCCAAATGCAGAAGAATACACCTCTTCTCAAGTGCACATGGAACATTCTCTAGGATAGACCACATCTTGGGTCACAAATCAAACCTCAGTAAGTTTAATAAAATTGCAATCATATCAAACATCCTCTCTGACCACAACACTATGAGTTCAGTTCAGTTCAGTTCAGTCGCTCAGTCGTGTCCGACTCTTTGCGACCCCATGAATCGCAGCACACCAGGCTTCCCTGTCCATCGCCATCTCCTGGAGTTCACCCAGAATCACAGATGGATAAACAGTGGAAACAGTGTCAGACTTTATTTTTTTGGGCTCCAGAATCACTGCAGATGGTGACTGCAGCCACGAAATTAAAAGACGCTTACTCCTTGGAAGAAAAGTTATGATCAACCTAGATAGCATATTCAAAAGCAGAGACATTAGTTTGCCAACTAAGGTCTGTCTAGTCAACACTATGAGACTGTGTATCAATTACAAGATAAAAACAGTAAGAAACACAAGCACATGGAAATTAAACAACACAAAGTTGGTTCTAAATAACCAATAGGTTACTGAAGAAATCAAAATGGAAATCAAAAAATTTCTAGAAACAAATGACAATGAGAACACAGCAACCCAAAACCTATGGGATGGAGCAAAAACAGTACTAAGAGGGAATTTTATAGCAATACAATCCTACCTCGAGAAACAAGAAAGACATCAAATAGATAATGTAACTTTACACCTAAAACAACTGGAAAAAGAAGAACCAAAAAAACCCCAAAATTAGTAGAAGGAAAGAAATCATAAAGATCCAAGCAGAAATAAATGAAAAAGAAATGAAAGAAACAATAGTAAAGATTAATAAAACCAGAAGCTGGTTCTTTGAGAAGATAAACAAAATTGACAAAACTTTAGCCAGACTCATCAAGAAAAAACAGAAAAATCAAATCAACAAAATTAGAAATGAAAAAGGAGAGGTTACAACAGACAATGCAGAAATACAAAGGATTAGAAGAAACTATTATGAACAGCTATATAGCAATAAAATGGATAACCTGGAAGAAATGGACAGGTTCTTAGAAAAGCTCAATCTTCCAAGACTGAACCAGGAAGAAATAGAAATAATGAACAACCCAATTACAAGCACTGAAATTGAAGCTGTGATCAAAAATCTCCCAAAAAACAAAAGCCTAGGACCAGATGGCTTCACAGGAGAATTCTGTCAAACATTTAAGAGAAGAGCTAATGTCTATCCTTCTAAACTCTTTCAAAAAATTGCAGAGGAAGGAACAGTTTCTAACTCATTTTACAAGGCTACCATCACCCTGATACCAAAACCAGACAAGAAGAAGTGAAGTCACTCAGTCGTGTCTAAATCTTTGTGACCCCATAGACTGTAGCCTACCACTATTTACAATAGCTAGAACATGGAATGCATAGTGCTGCAATGAACAATGGGATACATGTGTCTTTTCCAACCATGGTTTCCTCAGGGTATATGCCTAGGAGTGGGATTGCTGGGTCATATGGTGATTTTTCTTCCTAGTTTTTAAAGGAATCTCCATATCGTCTTCCATAGTGGCTGTATCAATTTACATCCCCACCAACAATTCGAGAGCATTCTCTTTTCTCCACACTCTCTCCAGCATTTATTGTTTATAGACTTTTTGATGATGGCCATTCTGACTGGTGTGAGGTGATATCTCATTGTGGTTTTGATTTGCATTTCTCTGATAATGAGTGCTGTTGAGCATCTTTTCATGTGTTTGTTAGCCATCTGTATGTCTTCTTTGGAGAAGTGTCTGTTTAGGTCTTTCCCCCACTTTATGATTGGGTTGTTTATTTTGTCAGTTGTTTTGTCACAGAGTCGGACATGACTGAGCAACTGAGCTGAACTGAACTGAGAACATGGAAGCAACCTAGATGTCCATTGACTGATGAATGGATAAAGAAGTTGTGGTTTATATACACAAAGGAATATTACTCAGCCATAAAAAGGAACACATTTGAGTTAGTTCTGATGAGGTGGATGAACCTAGAACCTATTATACAGAGTGAAGTGAGTTGGAAAGAGAAAGATAAATATTCTAACATACATATATAGAATCTATAAAAATGGTACTGAAGAATTTATTTACAAGGCAGCAATGGAGAAACAGACATAGAGAATAGACTTATGGACATGTGGAGAGGGGAGGAGAGGACGAGATGTATGGAAAGAGTAACATGGAAACTTACATTACCAAATGTAAAATAGATAGCCATTAAGAATTTGCTATATGGCTCAGCAAACTCAAACAGGGGTCTGAATTAACCTAGATGGGTGGGATGCGGAGGGAGACGGGAGGGAGGTTCAAAAGGGAGGGGATATATGTATACCTATGGCTGATTCATGTTGAGGTTTGACAGAAAACAACAAAATTCTGTAAAGCAATTATCCTTCAATAAAAAATAAATTAAAAAAATATTAACAGAAATCTTTCAGGTAGAAAGAAAATATTAGTAATACCAAAGACAGCAATCTGGATGCTCACACAAGAATGAACAGCACAGGGAATGGCAACTACATTGAGTATCAAAGGTTTTCTCCTATTTGTTTTTATTTAGTTGCTAAGTCCTGTCTGACTCTTTGCAACCCCATGGACTGTAGCCTGCCAGCCTCCTCTGTCCATGGGATTTTCCAGGCAAGAATACTAGAGTGGGTTACTATTTCTTCCTCCACGGGATCTTTCCAGTTCAGAGATCGAACCTGCATCTCCTGTATCAGCAGGCAGGTTCTTTACCCCTGAGCCACCAGGGAAGTTCGTGTTTTCCTATACTTTCAATCTATTTCAAAGATAACTATTTAAATAAAAGCAATCGTGAATTGTGGGGCTCATAACACACATGGCAGTAAAATGTAGGATTACAATAGCACAAAAGCCAGAAGGGAAGAAATGGAAGTATACTTTCAAAAGCACCTTGTACAATGAAATGGTACACTGTTACTTAAAGAAAACTGATCAAATGTGTACCACCAGCTGGTGAGCTACACTTCACAGATCAACCTGGCTTACAGCCTGTTTTTGCATGCTGTGTAAGCTAGCAATGGTTTTACATTTTTTTTTTAATTACAGAAAATTGAATATGTAACAAAGACCATATGCAACCCACAAGTCTAAAATATTTATTATTTGGGCCTTTTCAGAAAAGTATTGCCAACCCTTGCTGTGTAACAGAAACGCTAAATGCAACCACCAAGATAACAATGTGACCGTGTAACTAATGAATCAGAAAAGGAGGTACAATGGAATCAGAAAGAATATTTAATACAGTATTATATTGAGCATCCATATCAGAGAGGAAGAAGTAAAATTATCTTTATTTGAAGATTGATTGTGTATGTAGAAAACATGATGGAATCTACAAAGAAGCTTCTAGAACTAATAAGTAGGTTTAGTAAAGTTGAAGGATATAAGGATAGTAAATTGCAATTTTTGTACTAAGAATGGCCATTTGGACATTGAAAAAAAATACTGCAATATCATGAAATATGTAATGCTTAGTGATAAATCTGACAAAATATGGACAAGACCTGTACTTTTTAAATGCAAAATGTTGCTGAGAGAAACTAAAGAAGATCTAAATAAATGGCGATGCATACTGTGGTCATGTACCTGAAGACTCAGCAGTTGTAAGATGTCAATACTCCCTAAATTGATTTGGAGGTTCAGTTCAATCCCAGTTAAATAACAGCCAATGTTTGTAGAAAATAAGCTGAATCTAAAATTGATAAGAAAATAAGAAGACCTAAGACAAAATAATTTTGAAAAAGAACAAATTTGGAAGATTGACACTGTCTACTTTCAAGGTGTACTATAAGCTATGGTAATCAAGACCATGTGGTACTAGCATTCAGGTAGACGATGGCTTGATAGCTCAGTGGAATAAAATAGGGAGCCCAGAACTAAATCTATACACAGGTTGATGGCTGATTTTTGACAAAAGTGACAATGCAATTGAATGAAGAAATGATAATGTTTTTAACAAAGACATTTTCATGAAGAAAAGAAAAAACTTGAAATCATACCTCATACCACTTAAAAAATTAATAAAAATGGACCATAAATCTAAGTGTAAACCTAAAGTGATAAAATTCTAGAACAAAATTTAAAAAAAATCTGTTACTTTGAGAAAATATTTCATGGATATAATATCATAAGTGTGAAACATGAAAGAGTAAGTTGATTAACTGAACGTCATCAAATTTAAGAGCTTGTATGCCTCAAAATAAATACTGCTAAGATAATGGAAAAGCAGACACAGACTGGGAGACGTCATTTGCAAGTTATGTATGTGATAGAAGTTTGTGTACAGCACATAAAGAACTCTAAAACTTCATAATTCAAAGCAAACAGCCCAATAAAAAAGGGCCAAAATATTTGAACAAATGCATTAATGGAGATGATATAATCCAACAAAGAAGGATGCAAATGAAAACATGAAAAGATGCTAAAAAGTATTAGTCATCAAGGGAAAGCAAATTAAAGTCACAATTAAACACACCACACTTTGATTAGAATGACTAAAATGAATAATTACGGTTGAGGTTGTTGAGGAACAAGAACTCTCATAGGATGCTGGTGGGAATGTTAGACGTGCATTTTGGAAAACAGCTCGGCAGTCTGTCATATACCTATGGTATGATCCAGGCATTTGACTCCTAGGTGTTTACCCAAGGGAAATGCAAACATATTTCATTTACAGGAGAATTTTTCATTTGTAGGAGAAATCAATACAATGAAATATTATTTAGTAATTCAAAGTGATAAACTACTAATGGATGCAACAACATGAATGAGTCTCAAAACCATTATGCTAAGGGGGAAAAAGCAGAGTGCCTTGGGAGAGGCAGAGAAGGGTATTATAGGGTAGGATTATAAAAGGCATAAGGAAACTTCGGGGGGTGATGTAGCTTTTTTTTCTTTCTATTTGTGGCAATAAGGCCTTTTTAAAATATCACTACTGAATCTGAAAAATGTGAAACTATCTTCTGTTTAAGAAAACTAGGAAACAGTTCTTAGAGTCATTTCCATGACCATAGTTTGAGACACAGTAGGACTCTCTGGGCCCTAAGGGACACCCGGGAGGCACCCATCATCACAGATTCCATCAAGGGCATCCTAGCACCCACTTTGTCAAGCCTTATTCAGAAATGAAGGATTCCATAGGAATGGAGTACCAAGAAAACATAAGGCTACTTTTCTCACACCTTAGGATTCATTGGGCTTCCCTGGTGGCTCAGATGGTAAAGAATCCACCTGCGATGTGGGAGACCTGGGTTTGATCCCTGGGTTGAGAAGATACCCTGGAGGAGGGCATGCCAACCCACTCCAATACTCTTGCCTGGAGAATGCCATGGACAGAGGAGCCTGGTGGGCTACAGTACATGTGGTTGCAAAGAGTCAGACACGATTGAGCAATGAAGCGCACTGCACACGTTACCCCAGGCTCTCATCAGTCAGTCAGTTCAGTCGCTCAGTCATGTCCGACTCTTTGCGACCCCATAAACCTCAGCACACCCGGCCTCCCTGTCCATCACCAACTCCCGGAATTCACTCAAACTCATGTCCATTGAGTCAGTGATGCCATCCAACCATCTCATCCTCTGTCATCCCCTTCTCCTCTCACCCTCAATCTTTCCCAGCATCAGGGTCTTTTCAAATGAATCAGCCCTTCTCATTAGGTGGCCAAAATATTGGCGTTTCAGCTTCAACATCATTCCTTCCGATGAACACTCAGGACTGATTTCCCTCAGGATGGACTGGTTGGACCTCCTTGCAGTCCAAGGGGCTCTCAAAAGTCTTCTCTAACACCACAGTTCCAAAGCATCAATTCTTCGGCGCTCATCCCAACTCTCACATCCATACATGACTACTGGAAAAACCATCGGCTCTCATAGCTGGATAATACATTCAGAGAGAATCAGAATCCTGATATCTTGTAGGAAAAAAATTAAAAGAGAAAGCCTGAGTCATAGTTAAAACAAGACGTCAGTGAATAATCTCTTAAAATCCTTCCAGCAACAAGCAAAGGAATGCAGCCCCCAGAGATGTGGGGCATTCTGAGTTGCTCTGATCATATGTAGTCTCTCCCATTTGCTGCAAGAGCAGTTTTATGGCTCTGTTGTTCTACTCCTACTGTTTTTCACATTAACTAGAAATCTGGCCTTTAGACATTGAACAAGATGAGGCCACCTAATATCGTCTATGCTAGAAGGAATTCATGCTTTGATGAGTCAAGGTTAGCAGAAGAAATGCTTTATGCAAATAGGACATGTGAAAACCTAGATGCATTCTTTTTCATTTTAAAGGTTCACTGGAAGCATTTCCTAACCCAGTGTTCTTACAATAATATTTTTAAAGAATGAAATTCATCTTTGCTGAAAAGGGCAGTGAATATTTTTCTTACTACTTGCATGCATTACTTATTAATATTGGATTTTATGAATTTAAATCACACTTCCTGGTTCTTTATTTTCAAAATAATTATTTTACTTTCAAGCACTTTAGCTTCCTGGAGTCATTTAAAATAAATACTATTAAATATGAGTGTATAAGAGGCATGCAGAGGAAATTACTATACAAAATAGAGTATTTTACAACCATAAAAGCTAATTTATTATAAATGATGAATATGATGTGTGGGCAAAATAAAAGAAAACTAATTAAAATGCACTTTAAAAATCTACCCCGGGAATTCTGAATCAGATGCAGGAGCTATTACTAACAAATATTCATGCCTATGTACAAACATATGGAAATTGCAAAATCACTGTATCATTTGAATATGCTTCTGGGTATTCTTGCCTTTGTTTTCTATGTGATTTCAAGTGATAATCATTTGAAAAGGACTGATTCTTCCATGAATATAAATGAAAGTGAAAGGCATCGCTTTGTTTTCTAGTTTCAGAATTGCATTCACTGTCAGCAAAGTTAACGACTTCACATAGAGTATTGGTACTAATTTATCCTGCTTTATTAACTCTCATTAGGAAGTGACATGGTGAATATGCCAGATGCCTGATAAAGTTCCTGAAACATGCTAAGCACCCAAATATTTTTAAAGTAACTAAATGAAAGCTTATGAGTATACTTTCTTCTTTCATAAAAACACAAAGGACTTTTGTGTCTTTTTTACAAATTGTGCAGTTCCAGCTTTCTAGTTTTGGGAAAGAATAAATTAATTTTTCAACTTATTTAAGTTGACTGCATTTTAGAAGTTGGCAAAACCGATTTGCCAGGGAGAGACTATTGACATTTGCAATTCTGTTTCCAAGTTTTCCCTGGTGGCTTAGATGGTAAAGACTCTACCTGAAATGCAGGAGACATGGGTTTGATCCCTGGGTCAAGATGATCCCCTACAGGAGGAAATGGCAACTCACTCCAGTAGTCTTGCCTGGAAAATTCCATGGGGTAGCAGAGAGTCGGACACAACTGAGCAACTAACACTTGTTGCAGGAAAGGGGACCCTTTCCAGGGCCTGAAACTGGGCTCTTGTCTAACACTTGGAAATGAATTGTCCGAGGAGACACATGTGCTGACAAAGCAAGAGATTTTTTTGGGAAAGGGCATCCAGGTGGAGAGCAGTAAGGTTAGGGAACCCAGGAGAACACCTCTGCCACGTGCTCGCAGTCTCAGGTTTTATGGTGATGGGATTAGTTTCTGGGTGGTCTTTGGCCAATCACTCTAATTCAGAGTCTTTCCTGGTGGCACACGCATCACTTAGCTAAGATGGATGCTAACAAAAGGGATTCTGGGAAGTGGACGGACCCGTGGTGTCTCCTTTCGACCTTTCCCGAACTCTTCCGGTTAGTACTGGCTTATTAGTTTTGTATTCTTTATCAGGATCTCCTGTCATAAAACAATTTATGCAAATGGTTACTATGGTGCCTGGCCAGGGTGGGCGGTTTCAACCAGTGTGCTTCCCCTAACACTTTCACTTTCTTTCTTTTCCAAGTCTTGGTAGCAATCAAGAATTTTATTTTCCATGTGCATGCTGAGATGGGGAAAGACAAGGATAAAACTTTTAGGTTTGCAATAAAGCAGAGTCTTTGAACAGGAAGACACACACATTCATGCGCCAACCTGCCAGAAGATCTTGTGCTCTGCTGACCATGCATTACCTCTGTATTCACCAATGCTAGACAGAAAGGTGAAGATCTGTCAGTCATTTTTCTTCTTGTTTGTTCAACTCTCCTTGTTTTTGTTCAGTCACTCAGTCATGTCTGACTCTGTGATTCCATGAACTGCAACATACCAAGCTTCCCTGTTCTTTACTATCTCCCGGAGTTTGCTCAAACTCATTTCCATTGAGTCAGTGATGTCATCCAACCATTTCATCCTGTCACCCTCATCTCCTTTTACCTTCAGTCTTTCCCAGAATCAAGATCTTTTCCAGTGAGTTGGCTCTTCGCACCAGGTGGCCAAAGTATTGGAGCCTCAGCATCAATCTTTCCAATGAATATTCAGGGTTGATTTCCTTTATAATTGACTGGTTTGATCTCCCTGCTGACCAAGGGACTGTCAGGAATCTCTCCCTGCTGTCCCAGTCTCTCCCTGCTTGTGATATAAATCATATAGTTTGTTCTAGGAGTGGAAGGATAATTTAATGTTAGAAAAGCAGCATTACTCACAATAGCCAAAAAAGTGAAAACAACCAATTATCTATCGATGGATGAATGGATAAACAAAATATGGTAAATACATACAGCAGAATATCATTCAGGCTTAAAAAGAAAGGAAACTCTGACGTGTGATACAACATAGATGAACCTTGAAGATATAATGCTGAAGTGAAAAAAGCCAGTCACCAAAGAGCAGATGCTATATGATTCCACTCAGATGAGGTACATAGAGTGGTCAGATTCATAGAGACAAAAAATCGAACAGTAGTTGCCAGAGGCTGGGAGATTAAAGGAATCAAGGGTAAGTAGTTTAATGTGCATAGAGTTTCAGCTTGGGAAGACGAAAAAGTTCTGAAGTTTTTTCAGTTGTGATGGTAGCATGTTAATGTGAATGTACTTAATTCTACGAAACCATATTCTTAAGAATTGTTAAAATGGTAAATTCTATATTGTGTTTATTTTACTATAATAAAAAATATTTCATAGATACAAGTTCCTAGGTGATTTTAATTCACAGCAGATTTGAGAATAAATGACATTTAGTTTGTCAGTCACTAAATCGTGTCTGATCCTTTTGCATCCCCATGGACTGTATCCCTGCCAGGTTCTTCTGTCCAAGGGATTTTCCAAGTAAGAATACTGGAGTAGGTTGCCATTTTCTTCTCCACCTTTACAGTTTAGGATAAATAAATTTGGCATTTTATGCCATCTGCAACTACTTGAATGGACCTAGAGATTATCATAGTAAGAAAAGTAAGTTAGAAAGAGAAAGGCAAATATTGTATGATATCACTTATATATGGAGTCTAAAATGAACACAATGACACAAATGAACTTATATGCAAACAGAAACAGACTCACAGACATAGAGAACAGACTTGTGTTTGCTAAGGGGGAGGAGATGTGGAGAAGAGATGAATTGAAAGTCTGAGTTTAGCAAATGAAAACTGTTATACATAGAAGATAAACAACAGGGTCCTATTGTATACCACAGGGAATTATATTCAATATCTTGTGATAAATCATAATAGAAAAGAATGTGAAAAAGAAGGTATATATATATATATATATATATATATATATATATGTATGTATGTATTAATATAACTGAATCATTTTGCTGTACCCCAGAAACTAACATGACATTGTAAATCAACTATATTTCAATTAAAAACAAATAAGTAAATTTGAGATTTTTGCCTCCTAAGATATAAATAGACATATAATAAAATTTATCTTCAAAATCTTTTGTTGATATCAAAACATATTGATATTATCGAATGGGCTCAGATACCCTTAGGAAGACATACACATACAGAGGCAAGACGAAAATGTCTTCAGGACCAGATACACACTCGCGCGCGCGCACACACACACACACACACACACACACGCACAGACACACACACAGAGTAACTGAGTACTTTTTTTTTTTTTTTTTAATATTTATTTAGCTGTGCTAGGTCTTAGTTGTGGCAGGACCTTTGATCTATGTTGCGGCATGTGGGAATTTGTTGTTGTTGTTGTTTTAGCATGTGGAATCTAGTTCCCTGACCAGGGATGGTACCTGGGCCTCCTGCCATGGGCGTGCAGAGTCTTAGCCACTAGACTACCAGTCCCTGTAACTGAATACTTCTGTACCAACTACAGGGCACACATAAGTGATCCTCTCTTGTCAGTATAGACACAGACTGTTTCAAATTAGACAAACAGCCTCTGCAAGTGGCACTTGGCTAAATTCCCAAACATGAGATTTTGTATCTTACTTTTATTTATCTTGAAAATGACATTAGACCCTTCATGACTCAACATTTTTATAAAAACCTTCTCTTAAACCCTGAAATTCATGTTTCATGTAACAGTGAAGATGTGGGCTATGATTTCAATAAATTTTCCTCTCCTGTGGGAGAAATTAACTCAGCTTGGTCTCCTGCATCAGTGGAAAGGCATGTGATTTTCAGAACATGCACCATGATGGGGAGAAAATAGACATGGGTTCTCCTTCTGAGTCTGGCATCGACTTCCTGGTAAACCTGGGCCCGTCACTAAAGTTACCTTTTTCTTAATTCTCTCATCTGTCTGAAAAGAGGGAGATGCTAGTGGAATGTTTCCCAAACTCCTAATGTCTTGAGTCCCCACCAGCTTCATGGTTTTTGCCAGAGTTACATTTCACCTATAGTATTATTTACTGAAAAACTTTATTTGCATTGGTCCACTCTGCTTTAGTATACTTTTAATACAATTTTAATGGCTTTAGAAATGTGTAACCAGTATAATATCTTATAAACAGATGGCAACTGAAAAATAAATATTTTCAAAGAGTCAGTAGAGTTAGTATCTCTTGTCTGACAAAAGCTCTGAGCAGAAAACCTGATTTCTCTTTATGAAAAGGAGAAATAACAAATTGGGGGAGTGACGTGAAGGACAGGCTAGTACAAGTAAAATTTTTCTTTTATCTTATGAGGAAGGTTAAGAGAATTGCAAAGGGAATTATGTTTTTCACTATGGAATTCTAGTAAGTTTAAAATAGCAGTACATTTTCATGCATTGGGAAAAGCTGTACTGGATGGTTATTAAGGATTCATCCAACTCTGATGTTTCATCACCACTCTGTGACTCAGGGTCAGGCAAAAGAAATAAAAGACAATGAGATATCCTCATAAGATGGGAAGGTTCTGCCCCCACCTCATCACCATTACCTGCTGTTTATGATTCAAGCAGAGGTATCACATTTAGTCATTTAGAGATAGAGAGACTATGCAGAAGAGATGTTAAAGCTCTTGGTGCAGAAGAAAAGATTCTGAGAATCAGAATGCATGTTGAGAATTAGTAAATAGTATATAGAATTAGACCATCTTCATGGCAGTCCACAGCCAATGCACTATTCATCAGGTTGGCTGAATTAACACATGTTTTGTGGCTATCTGGAGTCTGTTTAGAAGAGTTACTTTTCCTTATTTCACCCTCTACTGATCTCTCAAAGTAAGACATCCAAGTCATTTACACAATTCAGTGGCCAGAAGTTGCCATCTTAGAATATTCTCAAAAGGTTATAAATGTAATTCACTGACTATAAACCTGTCAAATTTCCTCTTCCCATCCCTCAGCCCTTTGTCTTGGGATGGGAAGAGTCAAGCTTTCTCAAGCTGGTGCCACTTCCTATAAATCTTCTATTCATGCTGTTCTATATTTCCTGCCTTTGAATTGGAAAAGACCCTGATGCTGGGAAAGATTGAAGGCAAGAGGAGAAGGGGGTGACAGGGAATGAGACGCTTGGGTGGCGTCACTGACTCAATGGACATGTTTGAGCAAACTCCGGGAGATAGTGAAGGACAGGGAAGCCTGGCATGCTGCAGTCATGGGGTTGCAAAGAGTTGGACACGAGCAACTGAGCAACTGAAAAATACTTCCTGCCTTCTGGAAACTGCAGCCTATTTGTAGGTCTGAATGAAATAACAAGCTGATTTCCTTATCAGGCACCATCTTAAGGAAATTTCATTATTTTCCTTATTTAAACCACAAAATGTATATTTAATTTCAACCTGACCTCTCTTATCTAAGAGTAAAGCTGAGGGTGGGTATCTGTCATGGAAAGCAATTCTGCCTTTATTAAGTGACGTTAAAGACTGCAACTGTTTGGTGCTCTCATATGAGGCTCTGGTCTGGATATTGCTCGGGAAGAAAAAAAATCACTTGTTTATCTTAAAAATTCTGTGGGCAGACCTGCTGTTTTCAAAATACGTTATCTATGTTGTTTAGCATTTTCTGTAAATAAAAATTCTCCCAAAAGAGATAGAGTTCGGAATTATCTGTTTTAAATCTTAAAATCTATGCTACCAAAGTATTTCTTCTTTTAGAGTTAAATGTCAGCTTCCCTTTATTTTGACTCTCAATAGTCAGTTTTCTCAAATGCTAACTATGACCTGGTTATGTAAAATTTCAAATAAAAAAGGCACTGAGTGGAAGGGAATATAAGGAATTAATGGAGAAATATGAGTTGGAAAAACTAAACAAATGTAAGGAAAATGAAAGAGAAATATATTACCCATGGGGGAAAGATCTTAGAGAAAGTTATGAGATTAGATAGATAGATATGATATATATATGAGTGGAGTGGAGTGCTTAGACATTCAGTCATGTCCTACTCTTTGCGACCCCATGGACTGTAGCCCACCAGGCTCCTCTGTCCATGGGATTCTCCAGGCAAGAATAATGGAGTGGGTTGCCATACTCTTCTCCAGGTAATCTTCCTGACTCAGGGACCCAACCTAGGGACCAAACCTGGGTCTCCTGCATTCCAGGCAGATTCATTACCATCTGAGCCACCAGGGAAGCACACACACACACACCCACACACCCACACACACACACACATATACATATATCAATGTATATACATTCAAGCAAAAGCCATGAATCCCTTTAGAAAGCGGTTTTCTCTCTCTCAGAGAATCTCTAAAGGAATTCATGGCTTTTGCTTGAATCACCATTGCAATTCCACCACACAGGTGGTAGAATGAGTAGTAACAGTAAGGAAGACGGCAGAGATACCAAGCTATCTTGAATAAGGCTAGTGTTGCTTTCTTTTTTGAACTTAAGGCATCCAACTGTTGTAGCAATCAAGCAGTATAATGTGTATGAAAGCATTTTGTAAACTCTAAATACAGTATATTTTACTCTTTTGTGATTGTTCCCCAAATTATGGAATTTGGCTCATCTACCAAGCATAGAAAGGACTCCTTTGGCTGTTGAGAGGTAAGCAGCTCAAGCCCTGGAGACATAGCCTTAGACCTTTGCTGTTGTTGTTCAGTCCCTAACTCATGTCTGACTCTGTGACCCCATGGACTGCAGAATGCCAGGCTCCTCTATCCTTCGCTATCTCCCAGAGTTTGCTCAGATTCATGTTTATTGAGTGAGTGATGCTATCTAACAATCTTCTCCACTTCTGCCCCCTTATTCTTTTGCCTTCAGTCTTTCCCAGCATCAGGGTTTTTTTCAGTGAGTCATCTCTGTGGCCAAAGTATTGAAACTTCAGCTTCAGCATCAGTCCTTCCAATGAATATTCAGGGTTGATTTCCTTTAGGATTGATTAGCTTGATCTCCTTGCTGCCCAAAGGACTCCCAAGAGTCCTCTCCAACTCCACAGTTCAAAAGCCATCAGACGTTCAGCACTCAGCCTTCTTTATGGTCGAATTCTCACATGGGTACCTGACTACTGGAAATACCATAGCTTTGACTATACAGATCTTTGTCAGCAAAGTGATGTCGCTGCTTTTTAGTATGCTGTCTAGGTTTATCATAGCTTTTCTTCCAAAGAGCAAGTGTGTTTTAATTTCATGGCTGCAGTGACTGTCACAGTGATTTCAGAGCCCAAGAAAATAGTCTGTCACTGTTTCCACTTTTTCCCCATCTATTTGCCATGAAGTGATGGGACTGGATGCCATGATCTTAACTTTTTTAAATGTTGAATTTTAAGCCAGCTTTTTGACTCTCTCACTCTCATGGAGTGGCTCTTTATTTTCTCTTCTCTTTCTGCCATTAAAGTGGTATCATCTGCATATCTGAAGTTGTTTGTATTTCTTCTGGCAATCTTGATTCCAGCTTGTGATTCCCTCAGTTCAGTTCAGTAGCTCAGTCGTGTCCAACTCTTTGTGACCCCATGAATTGCAGCACACCAGGCCTCCTTGTCCACCACCAACTCCTGGAGTTCACTCAAACTCACATCCATCGAGTCAGTGATGCCATCCAGCCATCTCATCCTCTGTCGTCCCCTTCTCCTGCCCCCAATCCCTCCCAGCATCAGAGTCTTTTCCAATGATCAACTCTTTGCATGAGGTGGCCAAAGTACTGGAGTTTCAGCTTTAGCATCAGTCCTTCCAAAGAACACCCAGGACTGATCTCCTTTAGAATGGACTGGTTGGATCTCCTTTAACAGACCACTTGATAAATATGACCCAGGCATCTACCTTAGGTCATCTACAAAACTGAAAAACTTTGATTCTACTTGTAGCATCCAGCAGATGAGATGTGATGATTACCAGGAGAGTTAGAAACTCAGGAGCTTGGAAACCACTGAAGTTGGACATGAAAAGTTCTCTAGGAAGAATATTAAGCTGTTATAGCTTATTTTTACTAACTAGAAAGTCAAGAAGCTGGAAACAAATTAGATGCTTCCTCCTCATAACCCTCTTGAAGTGAATTCAACACTATCCCTCAGTGTTTATCAGTATTCATAAGTGTGCTAAATGACATGACCAGTAAATTTTAAATAATCAAAATAACTTCAAAATATCCTTTCAGTTATAGTAACTTTGACTCAATTCTTTTTAATTTGCTAATCTATTTTCAAAAATTAGTAAGTTTCCCTCACATATCATTGGTGTAATTTAAAGTTGTAATGAGCAATGTGTTCTCTTTGGGCACATGGAAATAGTCTGCATAATTTTCAATTAGACTTAAATTTATAATGTTTATGGATGTTTGCAGAAAGTAAACTAATTAGCTTAGTCACTCATGTTGTTGACCAGATTAAAAATGATAACTTCAAAACGTTCTGAGTTTTCATAAAAGTATTCATTACTTTTTAATTAAAAAAATAGATCTGTTACTTTCTATTCTCATTAGATAATAGGATAATAGGCAATGCAGATCAATCCCATCCTGTAAAACAAGTTGAAAAATAAGAATAAAATATCTATTTAAAAATTTTCATGGAAACAGTGAATATTTGATAAAAGAAGGAATTTAAACAGCGAGAGGAAAGAAGAGAGTGGAATAAAACAGAATGTAGAGAACTGAAGGTACACAAAGGCTTTAGCTCTGAGGGCATTTCAAATGGGGGTAGGGATTAGTAAACATTTAACAGCCTATGGGCTTCGCTGGTAGCTCAGACTGTAAAGAACCTGGATTGGGAAGATCTGCTGTAGAAGGGGTAGGCTACCCACTCCAGTATTCTTGGACTTCCCTGATGGCTCAGATGGTAAAGAATCTGCCTGCAATATGGTTTTGTCCCTGAGTTGGGAAAATCCCCTGGAGGAAGGCATAGAAACCCACTCCAGTATTCTTGTCTGGAGAAGTCCATGGACAGAGGAGCCTGGCAAGCTATAGTCCATAGGGTCACAGAGAGTCGGACATGACTGAGTGACAAAGCACACACAGCACAAGGGATTAGCAGAACATTTAACAACCTATGGTAGAGTAAGAACTGTACAAAAAAAGATCTTCATGACCCAGATAATCACAATGGTGTGATCACTCACCTAGAGCCAGACATCCTGGAATGTGAAGTCAAGTGGGCCTTAGAAAGCATCACTATGAACAAAGCTAGTGCAGGTGATGGAATTCCAGTTGAGCTAGTTCAAATCCTAAAAGATGATGCTGTGAAAGTGCTGCACTCAATATGCCAGCAAATTTGGAAGACTCAGCGGTGGCCACAGGACTGGAAAAGGTCAGTTTTCATTCCAGTCCCTAAGAAAGGCAATTCCAAAGAATGTTCAGACTACCAAACAATTGCACTCATCGCACACTCTAGTAAAGTAATGCTCAAAATTCTCCAAGCCAGGCATCAACAATACATGAACTGTGAACTTCCAGATGTTAAAGCTGGTTTTGGAAAAGGTAGAGGAACCAGATCAAATTGCCAACATCCCCTGGATCATCAAAAAAGCAAGAGAGTTCCAGAAAAACATCTATTTCTGCTTTATTGACTATGCCAAAGCCTTTGACTGTGTGGATCACAATAAACTGTGGAAAATTCTTAGAGATCGGAATACCAGACCTCGTGACCTGCCTCTTGAGAAACCTATATGCAGGTCAGGAAGCAACAGTTAGAACTGGACATGGAACAACAGATTGGTTTCAAATAGGAAAAGGAGTACATCAAGGCTGTATATTATCACCGTGCTTATTTAACTTCTATGCAGAGTACATCATGAGAAACGCTGGGATGGAAGAAGCACAAGCTGGAATCAAGATTGCCGGGAGAAATATCAATAACCTCAGATATGCAGATGACACCACCCTTATGGCAGAAAGTGAAGAAGAACTAAAGAACCTCTTGATGAAAGTGAAAGAGGAGAGTGAAAAAGTTGGCTTAAAGCTCAACATTCAGAGAACGAAGATCATGGCATCTGGTCCCATCACTTCATGGGAAATAGATGGGGAAACAGTGGAAACAGTGTCAAACTTTATTTTTTTGGGCTCCCAAATCACTGCAGATGGTGATTGCAGCCATGAAATTAAAAGACTCTTCCTCCTTGGAAGAAAAATTATGACCAACCTAGACAGCATATTGAAAAGCAGAGACATTACTTTGCCAACAAATGTCCGTCTAGTCAAGGCTATGGTTTTTCCAGTGGTCATGTATGGATGTGAGAGTTGGATTATATAGAAAGCTGAGTGCTGAAGAATTGATGCTTTTGAACTGTGGTGTTGGAGAAGACTCTTGAGAATCCCTTGGACTGCAAGGAGATCCAACCTGTCCATCCTAAAGGAGATCAGTCCTGAATATTCATTGGAAGGACTAATGTTGAAGCTGAAACTCCAATACTTTGGCCATCTGATGCAAAGAGCTGACTCATTTGAAAAGACCCTGATGCTAGGAAAGATTGAGGGCAGGAGGAGAAGGGGACAGAGGATGAGATGGTTTGATAGCATCACCGACTCAATGGGGATGAGTTTGAGTAAACTCCAGTAGTTGGTGTTGGACAAAGAGGCCTGGTGTGCTGCAGTCCATGGGGTCACAAAGAATGGGACACCACTGAGCAACTGCATTGAACTGAACTGATGGTAGAGTAGGACAGGAAACAAAGTGGACAGGGCAAGAGAAGACTTTCTTTACAGCAATATAAGATCCTCTATTCTCCAGGATTCTCCAGGATTAAGGAGCCAGAAGTGCAGCAGACAACAGGAATTACAGTCAAGGTCAAATCTATCATTTTCAAGCCTTCACCTTGGTTTATAGTGGACCCAATCTGCAGGCAAAAAAAGCTAATTCAAATCTTTGGAGAAAAAATATTTTCACTTTAAACCTCAAATTGTTTCTGTAAATTATATTTCAAATAAAATAAGGCAGAAGAGGAAATTCTATGAGTGAGAATCAGCAGAAACAGAAAAGGACTTGATAATCTTAAAGAACTGAGATTGCTAGATCCAAACTGCAAAATACATATTCTGATTATGTACTATTTCTTGTTAATTTTGTTTCATTGATCTATGTATCTTTCCCTCCACCTACATTGTCTTAATTGCTGTAGCTATATATTAGAACTTTTACCAGATCCCCCAACTTCACTCATCTTTTTCAAGACTGCTTTAGTTATTCTAAGATCTGTGCCTTTCATATGCATTTTAAGTTAAATTTGTTTATGGTTATAAACAATTCTTGCTGGATTTTTGAAGAGTGATACTAAACCTATAGATGAGTTTGAGGAGAGTTTACATCTTTACTATGTTGAGCCTTCTTATTCATGAATATGGTGTGTCTCTTCATTTCTTTAGATCTTTGATTTCTTTCATCAGTTTTGTGGTTTTTGTGATAGAGGACATGCATCTTATACACATTTTATCAGATTTACAACTGAGTATATTTCATTTTCTTTGGCGTAATTGTAAATGGTATCACCGTTTGATTTTGATTTCTGCACATTCATTGTAGTATGTAGAAATGCAATTGACTTTTGTGTGTTGATCTCACATCCTGAAAACTTGTTAAACTCATTTATCATTTCTGAAAGTGTTTTTAAAAAATGTAGCTTCCTTGAAATTTTCTATATAGATAATCATGAAGATGGTAAATTGAGATATTTTATTTTTTCCATTCCAATTTGTAGGATTTTTTTCTTGCCTTACTGTAGTCACTAGGATTTCCAGTATTATTTTGAATAAAAGCAGTGAAAACAGACAACCTTACTTTTTTTCCTCTTGTCTGTGTCACTTTTTCTTGGCCTCCCTCTTAGGCAAATGTCTACCATTTAGGCCACATGGATAATCCAGAATAATCTCTCTGTCTCAAGATCTTTAACTTAATCATATCTGCAAAGTTCTTTTTTTCCTCAGTTTCTCATAAAAACTCATGTATTTATTTTCACTCCTACTTCATTGCTATCAGTCTCTTAACAGTTGAAACACAGTTTCATGCCATTTTTAAACTTAATCAAAACAGTATTTAAAGGTTTCTTCATGTCTTTGCAAAAGCCCCAGTTAAACTGCATAAAAAAAGGCCAAGCTTACTTGTTTAACTTAGATTTCTAATTTAAAAATAGATACGCAACAAGCCACAGATGTTTACTGGATAGCACAGGAAACTACAGTCAGTATCTTGTAATAACCTATAATGGAAAATAATTTCAACAAATAATATATGTGTGTATGTATAAGTGATTCACCTTGCTGTGCACCTGAAACAATCTAAGTCAACTATACTTCAGTAATATATATATAAAGAGAGAAAAAAAGGAGAAAGACCAGGCTTTTCTCCCCTTTGGCTGAGCCTTGCTATGAAGCAAGTATTTCTCCACCTTCAGGACTTGAGCAGAGGCCGAGTACGTGAATTACTCTCAGGGCTGGAACCAAGAGTCACAGGGACACACTGGCAGGGAAACTGACCTGCTAAAGAAAGTAAGACTGTACTCGGTTGTTTATATATAAACACATAAATGAAAGAAAGAATAAAGGAGAGTCATTGTTTCTACCAGCACACAGTCCTCATCTGTTTGTCCTGTCTTCTACAGTGACAGCAAGTCCCTTCCCTGCCCTGTGCAAGGCTTTTTGAGAAACAAGTTTGCAAAGAGCCTGTCCTGACATTCCCAATGCTCTCAGAACAACTCTCCTAGTCTGTAAGGCACAGAGAGGCTGGCTGCGTAAGCCCTCATATGAGGGCTGTAAATCCTGAGTCTCCATCTCAAAGGACACATCTGTGAACTCTCACTCCTTTTAGTACAGTAGTACAGTCAGTCCACTATGATACAAACAAGTTCCACTCCAAGAGCACCTTTGTAAGTCCAATTTGTTCCTAAGTCCAACAAAGTTCGCCTAGATATCCACACAATCAGCTATTTAGTACTGTACTCTAATAGATTTATAATACTTTTCACACAAATAATGCATACAAAACAAACAAAAAATAAAGGAAATATTTCTAATTTTACAGTACAGTAATGGCAACCCATGGCAAATGTGGTGTTGGAAAAGACTCTTGGACTGCAAGGAGATCCAACCAGTCCATCCTAAAGGAGATCAGTCCTGAGTGTTCACTGGAAGGACTGATGTTGAAGCTGAAACTCCAATACTTTGGCCACCTGATGAGAAAAACTGACTCACTGGAAAAGACCCTGATGCTGGGAAAGACTGAAGGTGGGAGAAGACGGGGACGACAGAGGATGAGATGGTTGGATGGCATCACCGACTCAATGGACATGAGTTTGAGTAACCTCCGGGAGTTGGTGATGGACAGGGAGGCCTGGCATGCTGCAGTCCATGGGGGAGCAAAGATTCAGACACAACTGAGCCACTGAACTGAACTGGCAATACTGAGTGGCAACCCACGCCAGTATTCTTGCCTGGAGAATCCCATGGACAGAGGAACAGTCTACAGGCTACAGTCCATGGGGTCACAAGGGTCCAACCCGACTGAGCGACTAAACCACCACCAATTTGAAAATTAGAATGATACCAGCTACACCATCGGTGCTTTCATGCTTGCTTCTGGACATCTTGAATTTGGAATAAAGACACTACACTACTGTACTCTACACAGTGCTGTACAGTAAAGTACACAAGAGCACAACCACTTGTAGTGGATGCATGTAAGTGGCAATGCACACCAGACACAAAGAATTAGCTTACATGATGGACATGCAAACGCACATTGGCATCTTTGAAAGTTCACAACTTGAAGGTTTGTATGTAGTCATGCATGCTAAGTTTCTTCAGTCATGTCCAACTCTTTGTGACTCTGTGGAATGTAGCCCACCAGGTTCCTCTGTCTATGAAATTCTCCAGGCAAGAAAATTGGAGTGGGTTGCCATGCCCTCCTCCAGGGGATCTTCCTAACCCAGGGATCAAACCAACATCTTTTATGTCTCCTGCACTGGCAGGTGGATTCTTTACCACATGGGACACCTGGGAAGCCCTTGTATGAAAGGGACTTACTGTATTCTACACTGTCATTGCCAATGTCACTATTATTGATAAGTGATTGGTGTTCACTGGTGTCAGGCACATGGATGTGAAATGTGCAGTGTCTCAACCAACCCAGATGCAAAGATGAGCCGCTTTACAGGACAGGATGGCTGGGAAGAAGTATGAGAGCCCAGCTGTCCTGCTGGGTCTCACCGACAATGAGGCTTTTCCCTTTAACTGCTTCTGTAAATGTCCTCTTTCAAGTCTGATTCATTTCACGTTCATCCAGAAATTACACGGCAGATGGTATTACTAATTACTCATTTTGTTCATAAATTGACTGCTTCTGGGAAAATTTTAATATAAATATAATATATAATATAAATACACAATAGGGAAAAAAAGCCTTGTAAACAAGCTATGCATTGCCACCACTTCCCTGTGTGACCCAGGGTCATTCAACCTCTCTGGGTGCTGGCTTTCTTGGGATATCTACTTCGATTGTCTCTAATCACTGGCTTCCTGATCTCATTTTTGGGTGCAAGTCGCGAAGGCAAATGCTCTATGATTCCACATATAGTTTATCTTTTTCTTTTTAAAAAAATTATTTATTTTTAATTGAAGGATAATTGTTTTATAATATTGTGTTGGTTTCTGCCAAACATCAACATGAATCAGCCATAGGTATGTCGCCTCCATTTTGAATCTCTCTCCTACCTCCCAACCCAACCCTCCAGGTTGTTACAGAGCCCCAGTTGGAGTTCCCTGAGTCATACAGCAAATTGTCATTGGCTATCTATTTTACATATGATGGAGAATTTAGCTTCCCCTGACCACAGGGGAAAGTCAGAAAGTAAAGTCCTCAATGAATTGGCCTTGGCAAGAGCTTCAGCCTTCACACCTCCAGGCCACTTGCAGGCTCCCAGCCTGTCTGGTCTCACTCCTCAGGGTCTTTGCCCACTGCTGCCCTTGGCATGGCAGCCTCCCCAGCCTCCCCTTCTCTGCACTCTGTTCTTATGGGGTTTCAGGACTAGCTGGGCATCCTTCCTCTAAGTCTTCTACCCCTAGCCCAGCATAGGTGGTCCCACCATGAATTCCCCTTATGCATCCTCTTAAGAATTAGGATTGAGTCTGTAACTAGCCTGGAGTTCCTGAGAGTGGGGATGGACCTTGCTTCTCCTTGAGGTCTGTGTAGCACCCAGCGCAAGACCTGTGAACCATGGGTGAGTATCAGCGTGTTGCCACACTTCCGCCCACTCCTGCACTGGACACTGCTGCCATTCTTGGCAAAGCCCCGGACTCTCAGTCACTGGGAGAAACTGTCACAAAACATTTCCTTAAAAAAATAATATCAAATAACTCTTTGCCCAAAGGCTGCTCCTAATTGTGTGAGGAATGGTTTTCCTTACATAATTCTCACTCCTGTCCTCTGTGTTAGCTGAGACAATGTGTCTCAAGCTTGGAGGAGTTCTGGAGTCAAGAGCTCTAGTCCCCAAGTCTCTGAAAGCATCTCACATTTCTGGAATGGAAAAATGCCCACCTGGTCGGTTTCCCATATTCTGAGTTTATTGTTTGAACAAACTTTGAAATGTACTTAGATTTTTTTTTTTTTTTTGGTCCTGTTTTGTTGCTGTTTTGTTCTTGCTTTTAAAAATTGGTTTCAAGACGACATGGATAAGGTCAGTTGCTAATTTCATTTCACACACATTTTCCATTAGCTTAACGCCGGGTGGCCGGCTCTGCTGGAGCAGAGGAAGTTAATGTGATAACATCGTGGAAGAGGAGGAAGCCTGTGTAGCATCAGCTTGCCCATAGCCCGTGTCCCTGATAAGTGGCTACATCCAGAAAAGAAGAAAGCGCTGACTTCTGTTTGCTGAGTAATTCCCCTTTTGAAGCATGGACAAGCGAGGGGTTCCCCCGGGACATCGTGAGTGGTTAATGGTGGTAGCTCATCCTTTGTAGATATTTCTGAGATTTTGTGGAAGGGAAGAGGGGTTGTTATCATTATCTCATCATTTAGCATTCTGGGTTTTTTTTTTTTTTTTTTGAAAATTGTTTTTAGAAGATATATTAGTTTTTTCATTATGGCCAAAATCAAGTTAGTACACACTAAATGGCTTAAAACAATTCACACTTATTATCTTATGGTACTGCATGTCAGAAGTCCACACTGAGGCTCACTGGGCTGAAATCAAGAGGTCAGCAGGGCTGTGTTTCTCTATGGAGGCTCTGGGGGAGAGTCTATGTCCTTGTTGTTATAGGCTGATTTTGTAACCCAACCACCCTCTCCCCCCAACCAAAGGCAGTATATTGAAGTGCTAACTATCATGACCTCAGAGTGTGAGCTTATTTTGGAATAGAATGTCAGTAGTCCTTGTGGCTGTTCAGTCGCCATGTCTGACTCCTTACAACCCCATGGACTGCAGCAAGCCAGCTTCCCTGTCCTTCACCATCTCCCAGATTTTGCTCAAATTCATGTCCATTGAAAGTCAGTGATGTTATCTAACCATCTCATCCTCTGCTGCCCCCTTCTTTTGCCTTCAGTCTTTCCCTGCAAGTTAAGATGAGGTCATTGGATGGGCCCTTCTCCAATATGACTATGTCATTATAAAAAGAAAATCTGGATACAGACACACACACACACACACACACACACACACGGAGAAGCCATGTGAAGACAGCAGTTATGCTTCCACAAGCCAGGGAACCATCAGAAGGAGAAAGAGCTGGAAGAGAGCCTTCTTAGTGCCTTTGAAGGGAACACAGTCCTGCCTGTTGTGTTATCACAGACTTCCAGCCTCCAGAACAGGGGGATAATCAATTTCTTTCGCTTAAGCCATCAATTTGTGGTGTCTGTTACAGCAGCCTTAGCCAAACTCGCGTTTATCTTTGTCAGCTCTAGAGGTCATCCAGGCTTCCCAGGTGGCTCAGTGGGTAAAGAATCCGCCTGCAGTGTAGGAGACATAGGAGACATTGGTTCGATCCCTGGGTTGGGAAGATGCTCTGGGGGAGGGCATGGCAACCCACTCCAGTATTCTTGACTGGAGAATTCCCATGGACAGAGGAGCCTGGTGGGCTGCAGTTCATGGGGTCACAAAGAGTTGTACACATGTAGGAGATATGTCTGTGTGGAATGCACTGCTTATATTAAGCTCAGTAAACTGTAAAGTCATCCGATAGTGATGGTACCATTGTCTCCGAGCCCCAGGAAAAATGGGAGCATCAAAGGAGAGAAAGATGCTCAGAAAGATACTAACCTCTCCTCTTTCACAGTTTTGCTTAGAACCAGTTATAGCATTGAGACCCATTCTAAGGAAAAGGGAGAAGGAGAGATTAAACCCTGAACACCCACTCTGGGCCAGGCCCAGTGGGAACGCCTGGCCATATTTTCACATCTGCTCTTCACACCAACCCTCTGCCCTGGTGATCTCTGCCCAGTTACAAGGGAGAAACCTAGGCTGGAGCCCTAACCCTCCTCACTTTACCATATGGATCATCCAACATAACCTCCTGATCTCAAGAGGAGAAGCAAAATTAGAAGTGAAGGACCCAACAAACTAGTTTGTCCACTAAACATTAACTGTGATCCGTTTTGTAGGAGCCAAAGATATGTTTGTTGTGATGCTCATTATTGGGTTTAAGAGTTTTAAAGATAGAGTGAAATTCTAAGTGGGGGCTTCCCAGGTGGCTCAGAGGTAAAGAATCTGCCTGCCAACGCAGGAGACACAGGTTCAATCCCTGGGTCAGGAAGATACCCTGGAGAAGGAAATGGCAACTCACTCCAGTATTTTTGCCTGGAGAATCCCATGGAACGAGGAGCCTGGCAGGCATGGAATCACAAAGAGTGAGACACAACTGAGTGACTGAGCATGATAGACCACAATTCTACGTGACAAATTCTCACTTTAAATATTTCCACAATGTTCCTACAAGACTAGAGGGCTCGATCCTTGCAGACAGACAAATCTCCCCACAACAAAAAGAATACTATCTGAAATGTTTGCTGAAATCAAAATAACTTTCATGGATAATGTGTATAGTCTGATGAACACTCTCTGCCCCATTTCTTCCATAATTAAAAGGAAATTTTTCAGCTCAGCCAAAGTAGTGGAAATGTACCTAATGAAAATTCTGTTGGACCGTTTCCATTTTCTTGGCCTATTATAACACAGAGTACTAAATGTAAGTGCAAACAATACATCTTCCTGGAGATACTGTTGTATCTTGTCTTCCTTGAAAATTAAGGTGATTATTTGCTTGTGAAATGATTTATTTCTGCAGTTGATAACCATGGTCTGGAAAGCCTTGGATCCTGAGCCATTTAATAACCTTTACAAAAGCTTATTTATTTTAGCTGAGACATGGTTGTTCTTAATTACATATTTTTGTGTGAATTATTATCATCTCTAAATGCTTTGGATTGTTTCCAGTGAACAGTTTCTTCTTCTTTTTACATGTTTTATTTGTTTATTTGTGTTTTGTGTGTGTGTGGGGGGGGATGTTTTCTTTTTCTTTCTTTTTAAATTTATTTTTGAACAATTTCTTCTTAATGTGTCTGGTTACATCAGCTTGGGTCCTGAATGCCAGCCCAAACAATCTCTCCTTCCTCTCATTTCACTCCCTACCTACCCCCACTCCCCACATGCATACACCCCTGCCATCCAGTCCTCCAAAATCATTTCCAAATGCAGGATGTGTTACTCAGTCTCCCTCTTTAGAGCATCCCCTCCTCCAGCCAGGTCCTTAGCCCATGTCCTAAGTCATTCATTTTAGAGAGACTTTTCTTAAAAAAAAAAAGGATGATACTGTCTGTCACTCCACATCCAATCCATCTCTGGGTTGTCCCAATTTACCATCTAAAAGTGTTTCTCTAACCCCACCTCTGCTCCATCTCTCCCACCACGGCCATAGTGTTTCACCTGAACAATTGTAATAACCCCCCACACGTCTGTCTTCCCTTTTGCCGTTATGATCATCTCATATTCATCTCCACTCAGTTCCCAGGTTTATTGTCCAAAGCAGAAATGTGGCTGATGTCATTCATCTACTAAGTCTCTTTGATGTATGTGTCATTCACAGAGTCACTCTTCAAACTGTTTGAAACTTACTGGATTCTATGGAGGAACCTCTCAAGATGGGAAAGAATTGGAGTGTGGGGGTAGCTCCTGGGGACTGCTGATGCCTCAGCTTTCATGAAACATTTCTTCCTTTAATGTGAAAAGTCCTCTTCATCTGTTTTGTGATGTGCATCAAGGATTTCATTGAAGATAAATGGGTTAAAACAGCTTGAGAGCCTGGACTTCCAGCAAGAGCACACACTTCAGGGGCCCAGAACCTGTCCCATCCTGGCCGCCTTCTGATTCACTTACCTGTTTTGCCCACTGGTAACACTCTTGGAACTGATGAGGGTTCCCTGTGCACACCGTGTCATTCTGTGCTCTTCAGACTTTGTATGTGCTGGTCCCTAGATCCCTGCCTGTCTCCCCATTTTTCAGTCTTCTCTGAAGCATCAGCCCAGGTACATCCCTCCCAGGCAGGCTTACTAAAAGTCCTAAGCTGGGGAAATACTGTTGGTGTTTGCTTCTTCTCTCCTGGTTGGTAGTATGCTTTGTAATTTTTGATTGGAGGCTAGATATTGCATATTAAATTTTGTAAATGTTCTGAAATGTATTTTGGGGTCTTCTAAAATGTTTAACTTTTTCTCTGGAAGGTAGATAAAGAACAAGCATTCTACAAGTTTGAGGTTTATTGTGCTCAGTGTGTGTTCAGTTCAGTCACTCAGTTGTGTCTGACTCTTTGTGACCCCATGGACTATAGCCCACCAGGCTTCTTGTCTTCCTAGGCAAGAATACTGGAGTGGGTTGCCTTTTCCTTCTCCAGGGGATCTTCCCAACCCAGGGATGGAATCCATGTCTCCTGCATTGGCAAGTGGATTCTTTATCCACTGAGCCATCAGGTTTATTAGGGCCAGTCTATTTCTGTGGCAGGAATCTATTTAATTCAGGTTACTTCATCATAATCTAAGCAAGAACTGTGTATGTTTAGTTTTAGCTTGCATATCATGTAACATATTGATTCATACTATCATAGGAGTTGTTATACATTGTGTATATCATATTTGTGTTGTTAAAGAAGACTTTTGAGATCCCTTGGACAACCAGTCAATCCTAAAGGAAATCAACCCTGAATATTCATTGGAAGGACTGATGCTGAAGCTGAAGCTCCAATACTTTGGCCACTTGATGCAAAGAGCTTGCTCACTGGAAAAGGCCCTGATGCTGGGAATGATTGAGGGCAGGAGAAGAAGGTGGCAGAGGATGAGTTTGGTTGAATGCCATCACCAACACAATGGACAGGAGTTTGAGCAAACTCGGGGAGATAATGAAGGACAGAGAAGCCTCTCATGTTGCAGTCCATGGAGCTGCAAAGAGACGGATATGACTTAGAGACTGAACTGAACAACAGCAACATATTGTATTATCTGAGTTTATAGGCATAAAAGCTGCCATTTGAGTGTATAAACAAAACCCTGAGAAAAAGATAGGAGTCCACTTACTAAAATTAGAAGTTAGCAAGTTCAAGGTTTTTAAAATTCCCCCTGACACAGAGCAGAATGGGTCTCAAGGCCAGTGATGGTATAGAGCCAAGAGGTAGAAGAGAAACTACCTCAAATATTTGATTTAGTACCAGACTAACACACACACACACACACACACACAGGCACACACCAGTTCTCCGAGGTGGTGGAACTTCTCATTTGTTTACCACATTTTCATAGTTTATTTGGCCCAGCCTTTCCAAATTTTGCTATTTTTTACAAAGATATTCTTCAGACTTTCAAGTTCCTTTCTACATTGTGGAAAATATATTTGTATGTACTATTTTGGAAAGACTCCAAATGCTGAGGAAAATTAAGATAAGTTGCATTTCTTTGCTTTTTATTTACAAATCTCTACTATTCATCACTCATCTTGACATTATAACATCTTGAGACTACGTCTTTATAAAATTAAGTTAATTATCTTCCAGATAATCAACCAGATAAATCAAGTTCATTATCTATCCATCTTATATTACATTATTAAAACTCTATATCTAGTTTACTTCCCACGACTCCTTTAGAACCTGCTGGACCTTTTGAGTTTTATCATAATTGGTGGGTAAGCAACACAGGACGATGACAAGGAAGTCAATCAATGCCCAAACCATGAAGCCCAGGAGCCCAAACCCATTTCCATTTATTATTAACAATTATTAATAAAAAACTATTACTAAAACACACAAAAGAGCAAGTCACAGAACACGGATAAATTGCATTATCCTTGTGTGAGGCACAACTGCTAAATTTCTCAACTAAGAGAAAAAAACCTCACGTCAGTGCAGGCATATTTAACTACTCTATGTTTTCCCCTTTTCAATGTACTTCCCACTATATATACCTTGCCAATAAGATCATAATCTGAACCACAATTTTATATCAAAAGAAAAGAAGATGGAGATGGGTAAGGATTTTAATGATGAAACAAAGATTGTCGATGGACTTTTCTGATATTTATCCAACACATAATAGAAGCTGCAGATCTAAGCAACTTTTTTTGGGTGGGGAGGAGAGGAAACATGAAACTTAAAAGATAGAACAAGATGCAATTTTATTTGCAAATGAGGGAAACCTCAGACAGAACACATCACGGACATGATCAGGGTAGGTTCTTTATATTTAAGATTTTTAAAAAATTGTTAGAGAAAATAACTTGAGCAGCTTTATAGTCTCATTCTTTGGATGTTCTTGTTTTTTACAAACCCAAAGATATGTTAAAGTTGAAGTGTTAAAAAAAAAAAAACTTAAAATGTACTTTGTCAGCAGTAGACAATGCACATTTAAAAGAAGAGAGAGAGAGAAAGAGAGAGAGAGAGAGAGAGAGAGAGAGAGAGAGACCTGGGAAAATTGGATTACAGCAGTTATTCATTATGTGCTTTCATACTGCTTGTGCCTTCCTGACATTATCGGCGCATCCTTGTTTTCCTTCGTGGTGTCAGATGTGCCATGGGCACCCTGGTGTCTGCTGGCTTCCTCTGAGCCCCCGCCCCAGACAATTTCCTGGCCTCTGAGATAATGAATCTCTCCTTCTTCCACCTGGTTCCTGTGCGAAAATGAACCTGTTTTCCCAGCACTACATGGTTTCTTGCCCACTTTTTCGAATTGCAAAGAATAAAAAAACCCATCTAGGTCCTGATAACTCTTTGGTTTTTTCTTCTCCTATTCTTCCACATGAAAACTAAATGGTTTGCTTTGTTCAAAATGGTTTTGTGAGGGGGTGTTTTGGGTACAATTTGCCTTAATTTCCAAATCAAGTAATAAAATCTTTAAAATGTGTAACCGTCCCATTGAGGGAAATACCATATGGAACAAAGGATTTTGCTAAAGAACAGGAAGGACACATCTAGAGCATCTAACACAAGGCTTTGCACATAGGATCCTGGGTAACTGCGAGGGTGCAAGGAGCTGAAGCCTAGGTCCCATCTTGTGGCCCTGCAGACTATCTCAGGCTCTGGGAATAGTCATAACGACGCCTAAAGAACATGCTCATGAATCTTAATAGCAATAGCAATATCATATATTCCCTGTAAGGCTCTTCAATGTAAAAAAAATGATGTTTACATATGTTTGATAGTTTAACTTTCAGAACAAAGGTACAGTTGTTATTGCCTTCTGGTATACGATCAAAGGATCATCAAAGGAGTATCACTAGGTGCTGGTGAGGCAGCAGTGGTCCTGATGCTATTCAGGCAGCAGTCATCCTGATTTTGGGCAGGCAGCAGTGATTTTTAAGATATTTTATATTAATGTTCATAAGTAATACACAATATGTATACATATGCTCATAAACTAGTCAAACAATCTAGAAACACATGGAATAGAAAAATGGCAGCCTCCTCAGGCTTCTTCTTGCCCATCCTTTCCCTAGAGATAAACACTGTTCAAAGAATGTATGATTAAGTATAATTTGGGGAAAGTAGAACACTATTCTCTACAGTTGAAAGAATTTTGCCAGATAACTTGAGAAATGATTACTCAAGTGTCACTAGCTAATTTTTCTAGACATGGTGACATTCAGCCTCCTAGAGAGTTCAAGGAAAGGCAGAGGCAGTTAAGAGATTTTGTTTTTCTGAAGGATGTACAAAAGAGCTCACGTTCGAGTTTCCTATTGAAAGTAATTCCACAAGCATTCAGGAAGGCCTCACTGTAATTCAAATTTAATCAGTCTTGTTTCAAATGAAGTCCCTTCCCAAGTTCCTCAAGTGAGGCCATGTCTCTAACATTAGAAGAAGACATCAAGATGAAATTGGGGTAATCAAGGCTGGAGCCCTGCCTTCTTGTGCAGAAATCAAGCTGGTCCTCTACAAAGTGCCAAGAGGACAGACCTCACTGCATCGGAAGGGGCTACTTCTGGGGCAAAGGGTGGAGTAAGTATGGTGGGCGCATGAGAAGCGGGATGACGTAGAGGAGGTAGGAAGGAATTCTCTGCCCCTCTCACCTCTTTTTCTTTCCCTTTTCAAGAGCAAAGGAAGTCTTTGGGGTACAGAATGCAGAAACAGTGATTTTGTTGGCAAATAAAGTGCTGGAGTTACGCTATAAGAGGCCAACCACCTCAGTAGATGACAGGCTTGTCCATATCTTAGATCTACCATGCTGCAGATGTCAAGGATGTGCTGAGAACTACCACTGACTTTCTAGGCGCATCCAACTCCATGGTCAATGTGACTTGAGGTCTCTCTGGAGCCCTGTCAAACTGGAGCTGAGACTCTGGAGAAGAGGGCTGAGCAATGAAGAGAGGGATGCCAGTGAAGGTGAGGGCAAGAGGAGGAAGGTGGAGAGACAAAGGACCACTGGAGTTTTGAGATGCATCCTGGGATGGAGAGCAGGGTCTCCACTCCATCCTCTGGACTTAGGGTGCTCATGGTCAGCTCATCTTTTCTTGGGCATAGACCTGGTCAGTGGGGCCCTCCAGACACTACAGACACCACCCAGAAAGACACACACAGTATCTTGTACAATCACTCCTCGAGCCAACAAACATTCCTGCTGTCTAAACTTTAAGCTGATATGAAGGACCAGTGATTCCTGTAAATGATAAAATACAGTCATTCTCAATAGGCAGGTATAGCAGAAAAAATTGGAAGTGTTAGAGAAGCAGGCAGATATACAGCCACCTGGGCAAATGGTAGCTCTAAAGAGTTTGTGTCTCGATGTGTGCTCAGTTTTGTCTGATTCTTTGGGACCCCATGGGCTGTAGCCTGCCTGGCTCATGTGTCCATGGGATTCTCCAGGTAAGAATACTGGAGGGGGTTGCCATTTTCTACTCCAGGGAATCTTCCCAGCCCAAGGATTGAACCTGCATCTCCTGCATTGGCAGGAGAGTGCTTTACCACTGAGCCACCTGGGAAGCCCCAGATGTATGGGGGAGGTTTATGTTAAACAAGACCTTTGATATTCAAGGAAAATGAATCAAGCTTAAGCTGCAGAACCAATTGCAAGTACTCAGCAAATGCACCATTCATCACAAACATCACTTAAATGGAACCAGCGTCCAAGAGTATGGACACAATTGTGATTGCTTTCCTCTTGTGGACAGAATGAGGGCATTTCCTTAGACTGTGTGTGTGTGTGTGTGTGTATGTGTGTGTGTAAGGAAGGGTTAATATAGCCTGCCTGCCCCCACTCTTTGAAAGTGTCAGTCGCTCAGTCATGTCCGACTCTTTGTGACTTCATGGACTATAGCCCACCAAGCTCCTCTGTCCGTGGAATACTCCAGGCAAGAATACTGGAGTACAGGTTGCCATTCTCTTCTCCAGGGGATCTCCCCAACCCAGGGATTGAACTCCCATCTCCCACACTGCAGATAGATTCTCTACCCTCTGAGCCACCAGAGAGTGGCTTCTGTCCTTTGAAGATGGGCTGGCAAAGCTGGCCTTTGCCTCGTGCCAGTGGGCTTGGTTATCAGGAACATTCCCATCGTTCCCTCAATGGCAGTAGGAGGGGCTCAGTAAGAACCACTGAACTGTTTACTCAAACAATGTGGTTTGTGTTCAACACTCGCTTTCCTTCTGGGAGTCCAGGATTGGGTGTATTCTAGATAGGGGGGACCCATGAGACCAGCCCCCAGTAGAAACCCTGAGCCTGACTCTATGATGAGCTTTCCTGGTTGGGAGCATTTCACACAAGCTGTCACTGCATTTCTGATTGAAACGCATGTGGACATAGCCTCTGTGACTCCACTGGGGGAAGAAGCTGTACCTGGTCTCCCCTGACTCCTCACAGGTGTGTCTCCCTTTGATGGTGCTGTTTTGTATTCTTCCCCTGGAATCCGTTTTAGTCAGAATACAACTGTGTGTCAAGCCCTGTGGCTGCTGCTCATCAACAGTCAAACCCGGGAGTGCTTCTGGGCCCTCTGACCCACTCTGGCAGTTAACATCCCCAGGAGCTCGTGTTCCCTCTGGCAGGAGTGTCTTTGACATTTCATGCAAGAGGACAGGGTTTCCTGTGCCAGACAGGCATTGCTTCCTCGTCCACCTCCCTTCTGGGAGGATGTGTCTCTATCTGCCACAGGCCCCATGAAGACTGTCCATGGTGTGGCCCTGCTGCTCTGGACTGAACGCTGACTGGACTAGGGGTAGACGTCTGACCCCAGCTGTGACCATCAAATTTCCTCCTCCAAGTTTGCAGGAGTGTATTCAGAGCCCGCTGAGAAGGCAATGGCAACCCACTCCCATACTCTTGCCTATAAAATCTCAGGGACGGAGGAGCCTGGTAGGCTTCAGTCCATGGGGTCGCTGAGTCGGACAAGACTGAGTGACTTCACTTTCACTTTTCAGTTTCATGCATTGGAGAAGGAAATGGCAACCCACTCCAGTATTCTTGCCTGGAGAATCCCAGGGACGGGGGAGCCTGGTGGGCTGACGTCTATGGGGTCGCACAGAGTTGGACACAACTGAAGCGACTTAGCAGCAGCATTCAGAGCCAGATTCAGATACTGAAGGAAATGGGAGGATCATTAAGAACCCTTTTCTTCCTGCCTGCCCTTACCCTGCCTGACTTGTTCAGTGTGGGTCTTTTCCTGAGGAAGGCCTTCAGTTCCCCTGCTTCACAGAACTATCTCACCTCCTATTTCCCCTTCTTTAACATTGCTCGCATATCACTGAACTGGCTTATCAAAAGATCCCTCTCCTCTTAAGCTATTTATTTTATGTATGTGATTGCACCGGGTCTTAGTTGTGGCACTCAGGATTGTTCATCTTCATTGCAGCACGTGGGCTCTTAGTTTCGGCATGTGGAATCTTAGCTCCCTGACCAGGGATCAAGCACCAGCCCCCTTGCATTGGGAGCACAGAGTCTTAGCCACTGGACCACCAGGGAAGTCCCTCCCTCTCCTCTTGACAGGAAGACTGAAAGAGCTTGTGTCCAGGTTGTTAGCCCTGCACCTTTAAGTCACATTAGAAACTGAGGAAATAGTTGTGGAACAAATTATTGAGTAATGCCTGCCCTCCAGGGCCATCCTGGGTGAAACCCTTGCAATGTCTTTTTTGCTACAGATAAAAATCTCAAGATTGATTCACCTCTGCAGTGAATTTCTTACATCTGTGCATTTTGGTGTATAGGGAATTTTTTTTAAAGGTCAATCTGAAAGTGTAAAATTTTGTTCAGAAAAAAAGTGAGGTGGAATCTGACTCCACATGGCTCATACTGTGGACATGAAATATTTTAGCTGACAACACTCGGTAAAACCAACATTGGGGATTTTCAACTTTGTGAAGTACAGCTAATAACATTTGAAAAGTGTGAAAAAGTCATATTAGAGAATGAAAGGTCTAACACTGAAAAAGAGAGAGTTGGTTTTCAGTAGGTTCATGTTCATTAAGTATCTGGGGTTCTTTAATAGGCCCCTGATGACTGCAGTGGAATGGCAATCAGCTACATCCATCTTGAAATTTATCACAAAAATATAAGTACTTTACTCACAGACATGAGTGTAATGTGGTTGGTACTGAGGGCAGGATACTAAGCAATGCAGGAGCAGTGCATTGATATCAGGGCCTCACTTACTTCTGCTGGATACGTCAGACTTTCAGTCACAGAAATTCAAAACCTGGGCTTCTAGCTCTTCACTCGGAGGAGTGGACTGACTAGATGATGGAAGTGTTTCATTATAAACCTTTTACCTGTAATTCTGTTTATACCCCTGCTAGATCATTTGAGTTCCCCTTCACAGCTTCATTTATTTCAGTGGACAACATTTATTAGGTCCTAGTTACAACCAGGTGATGCTCTGGATACTGGGAATATAGCAGTAAAAACAAGATGGATACAGGACTTCCCTGGTGGTCCATTGGTTAAGAATCCATCTTCCAGTGCACGGGATGCAGGCTTGATCCCTGATTGGGGAGCTAAGATCTCACAAGCCATGGAGCAACTAAGCCTGTGTACCGCAACTACTGAGCGTCTGCTCTACAGCCCAGGAGCTCCAACAGCTGAACCCACGTGCCGCAGCTACTGAAGTCTGCATGGCCTAGAGCTTGTGCTTTGCAAAACAAGACAAGCCCACACACTATAACTAGAGAGAAGCCCCTGAAGGCCACAACTATGACCCAGCACAGCCAAATAAATAATAATAAAACACACACACACAGACAGATACTTCCTGAATGTGGTGAGGCTCATTCTCTAGTAGAAAAGACAGGAGCAGAAACATAAGAAGGATGCATTTGTAGAGGAAATAAAATAGTGTGACATAAAAACATTATGACTTTTAAAATCACAGTTGGCAAAACACCTCTGTCCTATGTGTCAAGAATTACAGCCACAGTCCACCCTAGTGTTGCTGTGTCCATTCTTAATAGAATCTTTCTAATGTGGTTTTATGGCTTTTACAGTAATGGAGAATGGAAAATTATGCTTCAACCACAGGCAGAATCAAGTTAACTCATGCTGTGATTGTTCATCTTAAGCAGTTGCTTAACTATTAATTGATGGTGAGGGATCAGAGTGCGGAGTCATGTTGCCAGGCTTCAGGGAGAATGGCCAGTAACTCAGTAGCAATTTACCATCTAATATAATTAAGTTTGATTTTCTACTCTAAAACTCTTGCCAAATAATGCCTTCTTTTGCCACACTTAATGATTTGTGTCTGAGAAACCCTGAGTATCATTTTGGAAGCTTATGGAGTTATTATTTCATTAACTGTATTGACATAATCTTTCCTCAATAATGGATACAGTCAGTTATAATTATGTAGAATGTTCTCTTACATAATCTCAAAATTTTAGCTTGTACTAATTTACACAGTCAACATGTCAATAAGTAGATTATACAATGCCTTATTTTCTCTGAAATGAAATGTTCATAAGAATAGGATTCAGTTCAGTTCAGTTCGGTCGCTCAGTCGTGTCCAACTCTTTGCGACCCCATGAATTGCAGCACACCAGACCTCCCTGTCCATCACCAACTCCCGGAGTTCACTCAGACTCACGTCCATCGAGTCAGTGATGCCATCCCGCCATCTCATCCTCTGTCGTCCCCTTCTCCTCTTTCCCCCAACCCCTCCCAGCATCAGAGTCTTCTCCAATGAGTCAACTCTTTGCATGAGGTGGCCAAAGTACTGGAGTTTCAGCTTCAGCATCATTCCTTCCAAAGAAACCCCAGGGCTGGTCTCCTTCAGGATGGACTGGTTGGATCTCCTTGCAGTCCAAGGGACTCCCAAGAGTCTTCTCCAACACCACAGTTCAAAAGCATCAATTCTTTGCTGCTCAGCTTTCTTCACAGTCCCACTTTCACATCTATACATGACCACTGGAAAAACCATGGCCTTGACTAGACGGACCTTTGTTGGCAAAGTAATGTCTCTGCTTAAGGGACTAAATCTGATAGTCAGAGTGCCTGATGAACTATGGACAGAGGTTTGTGACATTGTACAAGAGACAGGGATCAAGACAATCCCCATGGAAAAGAAATGCAAAAAAGCAAAATGGCTGTCTGGGGAGGCCTTACAAATAGCTGTGGAAAGAAGAGAAATGAAAAGCCAAGGAAAAAAGGAAAGATATAAACATCTGAATGCAGAATTCCGAAGAATACCAAGAAGAGATAAGAAAGCCTTCCTCAGTTATCAATACAAAGAAATAGAGGAAAACAACAGAATGGGAAGGACTAGAGATCTCTTCAAGAAAATTAGAGATACCAAGGGAACATTTCATGCAAAAATGGGCTCGATAAAGGACAGAAATGGTATGGATGTAACAGAAGCAGAAGATATTAAGAAGAGGTGGCAAGAACACAGAGAAGGACTGTACAAAAAAGATCTTCACGACCCAGATAATCACAATGGTGTGATCACTAATCTACAGCCATTCTGGAATGTGAAGTCAAATGGGCCTTAGAAAGCATCACTATGAACAAAGCTAGTGGAGGTGATGGAATTCCAGTTGAGCTATTTCAAATCCTGAAAGTTGATGCTGTGGAAGTGCTGCACTCAATATGCCAGCAAATTTGGAAAACTCAGCAGTGGCCACAGGACTGGAAAAGGTCAGTTTTCATTCCAATCCCAAAGAAAGGCAATGCCAAAGAATGCTCAAACTACTGCACAGTTGCACTCATCTCACACGCTAGTATAGTAATGATCAAAATTCTCCAAGCCAGGCTTCAGCAATATGTGAACTGTGAACTTCCACATGTTCAAGCTGGTTTTAGAAAAGGAAGAGGAACCAGAGATCAAATTGCCAACATCCGCTGGATCATGGAAAAAGCAAGAGAGTTCCAGAAAGACATCTATTTCTGCTTTATTGACTATGCCAAAGCCTTTGACTGTGTGGATCACAATAAACTGTGGACAATTCTGAAAGAGATGGGAATACCAGGCCACCTGACCTGCCTCTTGAGAAACCTATATGCAGGTCAGGAAGCAACAGTTAGAACTGGATATGGAACAACAGACTGGTTCCAAATAGGAAAAGGAGAGTACATCAAGGCTGTATATTGTCACCGTGCTTACTTAACTTCTATGCAGAGTACATCATGAGAAATGCTGGACTGGAAGAAGCGCAAGCTGGAATCAAGATTGCCGGGAGAAATATCAATAACCTCAGATATGCAGATGACACCACCCTTATGGCAAAAAGTGAAGAAAAAATAAAGAACCTCTTGATGAAAGTGAAAGAGGAGAGTGAAAAAGTTGGCTTAAAGCTCAACATTCAGAAAATGAAGATCATGGCATCTGGTCCCATCACTTCATGGGAAATAGATGGGGAAACAGTGGAAACAGTGTCAGACTTTATTTTTTGGGGCTCCAAAATCACTGCAGATGGTGACTGCAGCCATGAAATTAAAAGACACTTACTCCTTGGAAGAATAGGAATAGACTACCTAATTTATATTATAAAGAAAATTATAAAGAAAGCTGAGCACCAAAGAATTGATGCTTTTGATATGTGGTGTTGGAGAAGACTCTTGAGAGTCCCTTGGACTACAAGGAGATCCAACCAGTCCATCCTGAAGGAGATCAGTTCTGGGTGCTCATTGGAAGGACTGATGTTGGAGCTGAAACCCCAATACTTTGGCCACCTGATACGAACAGCTGACTCATTTGAAAAGACCTGATGCTAGGAAGGATTGAGGGCAGGAGGAGAAGTGGACAACGGATGATGAAATGGCTGGATGGCATCGCCGACTCAATGGACATGAGTTTGAGTGAACTCCGGAAGTTGGTGATGGACAGGGAGGCCTGGCGTGCTGAGGTCCATGAGGCTACAAAGATTCAGACACGACTGAGCGACTGAACTGAACTGAATTTAGTATTTTCTTTATTATAGAATTGTTTCAAAAATGGTGTCCCAGATTTGAAATTCTGATTTTATTTTCCTTTCTATATCATCGGAGTAAGAGTAAGAAATAGGGGACTTCCCTGCTGGTTCAGTGGCTAAGACTCCATGCTACCAATGTAAGGGGCTCAGGTTCAGTCCCTGGTCAGGGAAATAGATACCACATGCTGAAACTAAGACCCAGCAGAGTCAAATAAATAAATATTTTCTTTTAAGAGTAAGAAATAGAAGGGGTCACTTTGTCACTTTCCCCCTGTCATATAGCAATATAAGCTTCACCTTATGCCAATAAACTTTCCCTTGGTAATCTTTGCAATGTGCTGTGCTTAGTCACTGAGTCCTGTCTGACTCTTTGCAACCCTATGGACTATAGCTCGCCAGGCTTCTCTGTTCATGGGATTCTCTAGGCAAGAATACTGGAGTGGATTATAGAAGAGTGAAAAAAGAGGTGGCTCTCCCAGCTTCTGATTTATGTTTATCTTCCCAGTGTCACAGTGATAAAGAATCTGCCTGCCCATGCATGAGACACAAAGGACATGAGTTCCATCCCTAGGTCGGGAAATTCCCCTGGAGTAGGAAGTGGGAACCCACTCCAGTATTCTTGCCTGGGAAATCCCATGGACAGAGGAGCCTGAAGGGCTACAGTCCAAAGGGTCCCAAAGAGTCAGATGCAACTGAGCACACACACACAGACACAAACACCCATAGCATTTTACCAACCTTGTAACTGACATCAATACCATTTTCTGCTCAAATCCACCCTTCGGTACCAGTGTACTTGGGAAGTAGAAAATATTTTCTGAACATTTTTCAGACATTCTTTTCCAAAAATAAGAACAGAATTCCCATCTTCCAGATGGAAATATTGGAACTGTCTCTGATTCTTCCCCTCTGTTGCTATTCATTCAGTCACTGTGTCTTACTTTATCCAAAGATTTTTCTCAGCTTTTTCCCTCTGCTCTCAGCACCCCTCCCGCCCTCTCACTTACCACTCTCTCCTTGGTTTGCATGTTGGCTCTAAGCCCCTCACCCGGCCTCCAGTCTGTCTCTCCTCTCCATGGCATCGAGCACAATGGGCGGGACAGAGAGGAAGCAGCAGAGAGGGCACTTCCTTAGACAGAAAGAGTTGAAAATTAGTGTCAGGTCTTTAAATCCAAATGAAATGATAAATGGTCCCTTCGTTTATTACTAAATAATTGTAATATTACTGATGAATTGCCCGTTGATGTCCCTTTCTAGTTCTTAGTGTCATCCTCCCCCTTAGGACAAAAAGTTCCAGTAAAACCTAAGACACTTAAGTCTGAATCACAAAACGATCCTGTCAAACGGTGCTGTCTCTAGGGACAATAAAACGAAAGACTGAGAGAACTTTGTAGACTCTAGAGGAGAGCAATTCAACATCCTTCATTCTAATTCAGGTTGATCCAAACTCAGTGATCTCATTAAAATTCCTTCTACATTTTTGCAATATATACTGCTACCAAGGTTAGAGAGGAATGTGCCTGTAACTAATTATCATATGTCAAGGGGTTGAGTATGATCTTTATAGATTTTTTGGGGCCAATTTTTAAACTTGATTTTGTCCATATCACTATTGGGGCACATTTCACAAAAAGAGATAAGGTTGGGAAATGGATGTAAAACCCTGAAAGTTTTCATGGGGACAGATATAGAAGTTCAGTTCAGTCAGTTCAGTCACTCAGTCATGTCCAACTCTGCGACCCCACAAATCGCAGGACACCAGGCCTCCCTGTCCATCACCAATCTCCCGGAGTTTACTCAGACTCACGTCCATCGAGTCAGTGATGCTATCCAGCCATCTCATCCTCTGTCATCCCCTTCTCCTCCTGCCCCCAATCCCTCCCAGCATCAGAGTCTTTCCCAATGATCAACTCTTTGCATGAGGTGGCCAAAGTACTGGAGTTTCAGCTTCAGCATCATTCCCTCCAAAGAGATCCCAGGGCTGATCTCCTTCAGAATGGACTGGTTGGATCTCCTTGCAGTCCAAGGGACTCTCAAGAGTCTTCTCCAACACCACAGTTCAAAAGCATCAATTCTTCGGCACTCAGCTTTCTTCACAGTCCAACTCTCACAGCCATACATGACCACAGGAAAAACCATAGCCTTGACTGGATGGACATTTGTTGGCAAAGTAATGTCTCTGCTTTTGAATATGCTATCTAGGTTGGTCATAACTTTTCTTCCAAGGAGTAAGCATCTTTTAATTTCATGGCGGCAATCACCATCTGCAGTGATTCTGGAGCCCAGAAAAATAAAATCTGCCACTGTTTCCACTGTTTCCCCATCTATTTCCCATGAAGTGATGGGACCGGATGCCATGATCTTCATTTTCTGAATGTTGAGCTTTAAGCCAACTTTTTCACTCTCCTCTTTCACTTTCATCAAGAGGCTCTTTAGTTCCTCTTCACTTTCTGCCATTAGGGTGGTGTCATCTGCATATCTGAGGTTATTGATATTTCTCCCGGCAATCTTGATTCCAGCTTGCGCTTCTTCCAGTCCAGCATTTCTCATGATGTACTCTGCATAGAAGTTAAGTAAGCACGGTGACAATATACAGCCTTGATGTACTCTCCTTTTCCTATTTGGAACCAGTCTGTTGTTCCATATCCAGTTCTAACTGTTGCTTCCTGACCTGCATATAGGTTTCTCAAGAGGCAGGTCAGGTGGCCTGGTATTCCCATCTCTTTCAGAATTGTCCACAGTTTATTGTGATCCACACAGTCAAAGGCTTTGGCATAGTCAATAAAGCAGAAATAGATGTCTTTCTGGAACTCTCTTGCTTTTTCCATGATCCAGCGGATGTTGGCAATTTGATCTCTGGTTCCTCTTCCTTTTCTAAAACCAGCTTGAACATGTGGAAGTTCACAGTTCACATATTGCTGAAGCCTGGCTTGGAGAATTTTGATCATTACTATACTAGCGTGTGAGATGAGTGCAACTGTGCAGTAGTTTGAGCATTCTTTGGCATTGCCTTTCTTTGGGATTGGAATGAAAACTGACCTTTTCCAGTCCTGTGGCCACTGCTGAGTTTTCCAAATTTGCTGGCATATTGAGTGCAGCACTTCCACAGCATCAACTTTCAGGATTTGAAATAGCTCAACTGGAATTCCATCACCTCCACTGGCTTTGTTCATAGTGATGTTTTCTAAGGCCCACTTCACTTCACATTAAACCTATTGCTAAATCAATGTTTGGAAGAATCTGTAGTTCCACTTACTTATGCCTCGTTAGTAACCTCATCACTACTGGTAATTAAGCATTGGTTTAAAGTAGTAAGTCAAAGAATTGCACTGAAGTGATCAAGTTGTGTTCTTTGACTGGCAGTGTGGTTCTGAATAACTCATTTTCCACCCACCTTTTTCCTGAGATTTTTAGGAGAAAGTTAATCTCATTAATTTGAATCCTCTTTTGTGGTTTTAAATAATGAGATGATGTTAAAATGGAATCTAGGCAATACTACTCCACAGATCTTTCCATAATGATAACATAAGGAATATAAAATGAACAGTCAGAGGGTGTGTTTAATCTCTTTTTCAATGATAGACTTCCGTGGTGACTCAGATGGTAAAGAATCCTCCTGCAATGCGGAAGACCTGGGTTCAATGCCTGGGTTGGGAAGATCCCCCTGGAGGAGAGCATGGCAATGCAGTATTCTTGCCTGGAGAATCCCCATGGACAGAAGGGCCTGGTGGACGACAGTTCATGGGGTTGCAAAGAGTCAGACACGACTAAGCATGCACACACACACAAAGACGTAACAGCTTATGCCTGCATGCTCAGTCATGTCTGACTCTATGTGACTGCCTGGACTGTAGCCCGCCAGGATCCTCCATCCACAGGGTTTGCCAGGTTAAGAATCCTGGAGTGGGTTGCCGTTTCCTTCTCCAGGGGATCTTCCCCACCCAGGGATTGAACCCAAGTTTTTGGCATCTCCTACTTTGGCAGATGGATTCTTTACCACAGGTGCCACCTGGGAAGCCCAATTTGGTGCCATTAAATAACTTAAGAATGGGGGAGAGAACTTCTCTTTATAATATAACCACCTCTTGCTTGGGGAGTCCAGAGGCCCTCCCTCAATGGGAAGGAAGTTTATTTGTGTCATTTGCCATTGAAGCTGGCACTCCCCACATAGAGTGGTCTAGGATGGGCTGTGCCAGGTGTGTGGGCAGAGGTGGGCAGTCAGGGCAGGTGCAGGTCTGTGGAGGCTGCACATCCCCTCCCGGCATCTGAGAACCTCCTTCCTAACACAGCTCGAGTGCAGGCACTGTGTGGAAACTGTTATGGTTGTGGACTGAATGTACATCCCCCAGATTAACATGTTGAAGTCCCAACCCCTAATGTGACTGCGTTTGAAGTGGGGCCTGGAAAGAGGTAATTCAGGCTAAATGAGGTCATCAGGATGAGGCTTTGTATTAGCTCAGCTGCTGGACTCTGGGAAATCCAAGCTTTCTGATTAGACTCTTCCTGGCTGTAAGATGGCTCTCTTCTCTCTGGGTCTTCACATGGCAGAGATAGAGAGGGAGTTGAGGGGATAGAGGTTGGGCATCTTTGTTCTTTATTTACATCACAATTTTCTTTGTTTTTCTTAAAGTTTTAAAGGAGGATTGTTCAAATTCTCTGGTAGTTCCCTACCTTGTGTGATGAATAATATGAAGTGCTATAGCAAAATGTTTTGATGTTGTTCAGTTATGTCCAACTCTTTGTGACCCCATGGACTGAAGCACACCAGGCTTCCCTATCCTTCACTATCTCCTGGAGTTTGCTCAAACTCATGTCCATCAAATCAGGGATACCATCCAACCAACTCATTCTCCGTCGACCCTTTCTTCTCCTGCCCTCAATCTTTCCCAGCATCAGAGTCTTTTCCAATGAGTCAGCTGTTCATATCAGGTGGCCAAAATATTGGAGCTTCAGCTTCAGTCTTTCCAATAAATATTCAGGGTTGATTTCTTTTAAGATTAACTGGTTTGACCTCCTTGCTGTCCAAGGCCTCTCGAGAGTCTTCTCCAGGACCACAATTCAAAAGCAGTTCTTCAGTGCTCAGTCTTCTTTATGGTCCAACTCTCACATTTATTCATGACTACTGGAAAAACCATAGCTTTGACTATATGGTCCTTTGTCCACAAAGAAATGTCTCTGCTTTTTAATATGCTGTCTAGGTTTGTCATAGCTTTCCTTCCACGGAGCAAGTGTCTTTTAATTTCGTGGCTGCAATCACCATCCACAGTGATTTTGAAGCCCAAGAAAAGAAAATATGTCACTGCTTCTACTTTATTCCCCCCATTCGCCGTGAAGTGATGGGACTGGATACCATGATCTTAGTTTTTTCAGTTGTGTCCCCCTAAAATTCATATGTGAAGTCCTTACTCCCAATGTGATAGTATCTGGGGAAGGGACTGTTGGGAGGCCATGAGGTCATGAGGGCCCTGATAACTATTCTTATAAAAGATCCCCCAGAGGGCTCCATGGTCCCTTCTACCATATGAGGACACAGTGGTCTTCCAAACAAGGAAGCCCACCCTTTCCAGACTCTGAATCTGCAGGCATCTTGACCTTGACCTCCCAGCCTTCATAACTGTAAGAAGTAAATTTCTGTTTATCAGGCACCTCATCTATGGTTTTCTGTCAGAATGGACTAAACCATTAAGTAAGCATACTATGAACTGATTCATTGGAAAATGAAATGACTCATTGGAAAAGACCCTGACACTGGGAAAGATTGAAGGAGAAGGGGATGACAGAGGATGAGGTGTTTGGATGGCATCACCAACTCAATAGACATGAGTTTGAGTAAACTCCAGGAGTTGGTGATGGACAGGGAGGCCTGGAAAGCTGCAGTCCATGGGGTCTCAAAGAGTCAGACACAACTGAGCAACCGAACTGAACTGAACTGAAGCATACCATAAGGTTAGAGGCCAATCCCACCAGGATTTGGATTTTCTTTTTGATGATTTATTTTTATTTGAGGTTGAAATTTAAGAGGAAGCAGACAAGACAAATGCATTATATACAGCTTACCCTGTATTTGATTTTTATTTTAAGAGAAGCTTTGTACTGTGTGTAGCTAGAAGTAGAGTTGAAAGAGGATCAAGTGGAATTTGGGTACAAGAATTCTCACCCCAATTTTGCCAGGAGAGTTCTGCATCCCTGCCTTTCCCAGGACCACCGCTCCCTCAACTCCAGGATGAAGGGTGAAAGCAGATGGCCCTGAGCTGCCTCCAGCCCTGGGACAGTGTGGGCCAAGGGACCGGATGACACCCATTCTTACCACCACTTTTGCAGCTCAGCTTACTCCTGCATAAGGTGTGAAGCAGGGTAACACTTAATTCTCAAAGCCTAGGAATTGTTTCATTGCTTGAGAGTTTTTTTAATGGCCGCTAACTTTACTAAAAGAAAGCAACCAGGCTGAAAAGCTACATACTGCATTATCGCATTTATATGCCATCCTGGGAAAAGTAGAAACACAAGGAGGTCGCTGGTGGGTGAGGGGTTGGGGGATGTTTACCTACAAATGAGAAGTACATGGGGATGTTTGAAGGGGAGAGAACTTTTCTGTCTTGGTTATAGTTGGAGTCAAATCTCACAGATTCATACCCCAACAAGGCAAATTTCCCTGTATGTAAATTATAAAGTAAAATTTCAAAACTCATCACAGCTAGATATTTCACTATGTGTAAATGCCAATGTGTTAAAATTATTAATTACCCACGTTTGGTGCTGTGCCTTCACTGATAACACAGCTATTTTTCCTTATCACCAGCCAGATGGTTTCAGCTTTACTGCCCTCCTATGCCCCCAACATTGACCTATTTTTTAAGAGAGAATTTAGAATTCCTGCTGCTCAAGATAATGAGGTGTAAATGTCTGGCCTCTCAGTGTGCCTGGCCTGGCCCTCTGGCAAGACTGCCTTCAGACAGGGACAATGATATGATAACCTCAAGGGCTACAATTTTCCACTTGGGCACAGATTGCATCTATGATTGCTACCACTGGTGAAGGCTGGTGATCAACATGCACAGAGTAGCACAAAAAGTGACTGATTGAAGGAGAGCTTTGTCAGTACAATCTAAGTAAGAAGATAGATAGGTAGATTCTTTGAGAACATAGGATTTAAAATTTCCTTTGGAGGGACATCCCTGTGGTGCAGTGGTTAGGATTCTGAGCTTCCACTGCAGGGAGCATGGTTTCCATCCCTGGTCAGGGAACTGAGATCCTGTATACTGCCCCTTGGCCAAAAAAAAAAAAAAATCCTGATTCATACCAAGAGGTCCTTCTATGGGATTGTCTAAAATAATAAAGCATATTTATTTAAAACAGAAAAGTTCCTCTGGAGTTTTGACATTGTTAGTTTTGAAGGTTCCAGGGCCACTTTGCCATGGCTTGAGTGTGGAAATTAATTTTGAGGGGAAAGTTGGCCTCTTCCTGGAAACACAAAAGTTGAGGCTTACCCATTCATCATATTCTGTCCATATACATTGTCCTATGTCACCCCTTTGATCCTGTCCTGCTGCGCTTGCCACATAGAACTCTGCTATAAATCAGCCTGTGACTTTGCCAACATCTGGTCAAATCATGCTTAGACTTTTGTCCTAACTCATCATGGAATGCTCTATGGAGCATGGAGAATAAGACCTGTGTCTTGTCCCAACTTAGCTTCTGACTGGCTATAGTTCTTGGGGTGAATCCCTAAATTTATGTGAATCTCATTTTATTATCATGAAAAATTGAGGGAACCAACCATTGTTGGGTTTCCTCAAAATGTTTTTGAAAGTATATCAAAATAAGTAAACACTGTACAAATGTCAGTTGTTACTCTTACAAAGGGGATCAAGATTGTGTGTCCAAGCTGTCAAAGGAGAAGAATCAGGTGAAGAAAGCAAAATCATTTTCCTCCCCACTTCTTAGACTTGACACTAAGAGTACAAACACTTGGCAGTGCTCCATCTTCCCTTCCAGTTCTGAATCCATGCACTCAGATTCAAGTCCAGGACTGCAGCCCGAGCTGCTGCAGTAGCGCTACCGTCCCAGGGGATCTCCCCTGGGCCCTCAAATCGCCAACTTGAAAGCCTGACATTCCTCTTCCTCCTGACCTTCTCTTGCTTAGAAGCCTGCTTGGATTTCACTTTTCCCAGGATAATGTCCAAAGCTTATCCTAACTTATTTCATAAAATCAAGCACAGTAACCGGAAACTATCACAACATTGTTAATCAGCTAGCCTCCAATATAAAATAAAAAGTTAAGAGACTTCCCTTGTGGTCCAATGGCTAAGACTCCAAGCTCCTAGTGCAAGGGGCCTGGGTTCAATCCCTGATCAGGGAACTAGATCCTGAATGCTACAGCTAAAGAGCCCATGTACTACAACTAAGATCTTGTGTAGTCAAGTAAATAAATTTTTTTTAACTTTAAGTCTCCAGCGCCACAATTCAAAAACATTAATTCTTTGTCGCTTGGCCTTCTTTATGGTCCAACTCTCATGTCCCTACATGACTACTGGAAAAAACATAGCTTTGACTTTAACATACAACTTTTAAAATGATAATTAAACAAAAAGGTTTGTGAGCAGTTAAAAAGACTGTAGTGCGTGCTAAGTCACTTCAGTTGTGTTTGATTCTTTGCAACCCCATGGACCATAGCCCACCAGGCTCCTCTGTCTATGGACTTCTCCAAGCAAGAATACTGGAGCAGGTTGCTATTTACTCCTCCAGGGAATCTTCCTGACCAGGGATCAAATCATGTCTCCTGCATCTCCTGCATTGGCAGGCAGGTTGTTAACCACTGAAGCACTTGGCATTTATGTTTGAGGACATTTCCTTGTCACTGATGGGAAAACTCAATAATGAAAGATGTTACTTCTCCCCAAAATGATAAACTGAATCAATGAAATTTCCAAGCATAATTCCAGTAGGATTTTTCATGGAACATGATAAGTTGATTCTGTTTATATGAAAAAGCAAGGACCCCAAAGAGTCAACATAATCCTTAATGGGAATTAGAAGATGGTAGCTGAGGTAGAAAGAAATTTGGCTTTCTAGAAATCAATAACTGGTAATCAAGTCAGTGTGATGTTGGTGCATTGACATATAAAGTCAACAGAATAGAATAAAAAATCCAGAAACAGATGTGCACATATATTGAACTTTGATATCTACAGAGCTGGTGTTACAATTCAGTTTAGAAAGGAAAAATGTTCATTAAGTAGTACTGAGGCAGAGTTACTTAGTGAGAGAAAACTTAAGAGAATCTCTTTATGACCCAGTATGCTACTGGAGATCAGTGGAGAAATAACTCCAGAAAGAATGAAGAGATGGAGCCAAAGCAAAAATAAAACCAAGTAGCGGATGTGACTGATGATGGAAGTGAAGTCCGATGCTGTAAAGAGCAATACTGCATTGGAACCTGAAATGTTAGGTCCATGAATCAAGGCAGATTGGAAGTGGTCAAACAGGAGATGGCAATAGTGAACATTGACATTTTAGAAATCAGTGAACTAAAATGGACTGGAATGGGTGAATTTAACTCAGATGACCATTATATTTACTGCTGTGGGCAAGAATCCTTTCAAAGAAATGGAGTAGCCATCATAGTCAACAAAAGAATCTGAAATGCAGTACTTGGATGCAATCTCAAAAATGACAGAATGATCTCTGTTTATTTCCAGTGCAAACCATTCAATATCACAGTAACCCAAGTCTATGTCCAGACCAGTAATGCTGAAGAAGCTGAAGTTGAACAGTTCTATGAAGACTTATAAGACCTTCTAGAATTAATACCCCCAAAAGATATCCTTTTCATTATAGGGGACTGGAATGCAAAAATAAGAAGTCAAGAGATACATGGAGTTAACAGGCAAATTTGGCCTTGGAGTACAGAATGAAGCAGGGCAAACGCTAACAGAGTTTTGCCTAGAGAACACACTGGTCATAGCAAACACCCTCTTCCAACAACACAAGAGAAGATGCTACACGTGGACATCACCAGATGGTCAATACTGAAATCAAATTGATTATAATCTTTGGAGCCAAAGATGGAGATGCTCTCTACAGTCAGCAAAAACAAGACCGGGAGCTGACTGTGGCTCAGATCATGAACTCCTTATTGCCAAATTCAGACTTAAATTAAAGAAAGTAGGGAAAACCACTAGACCATTCAGGTATGACCTAAATCAAATCCCTTATGACTATACAGTGGAAGTGACAAATAGATTTAAGGAATTAGATCTGATGGAGAGAGTGACTGAAAAGCTATGGACAAAGATTCATGATATTATACAGGAGGCAGGGATCAAGACCATCCCTAGGAAAGAGAAATACAAAAAAGCAAAATGGTTATCTGACCTCACAAATAGCTGTGAAAAGAAGAGAAGTGAAAGGCAAAGGAGAAAATGAAAGCTATACCCATTTGAATGCAGGGTTCCAAAGAATAGCAAGGAGACATAAGAAAGCCTTCCTCAATGATCAATGCAAAGAAACAGAGGAAAACAATAGAATGGGAAAGACTAGAGATCTCTTCAAGAAAATCGGAGATACAAAGGGAAAATTTCATGCAAAGATGGGAACAATAAAGGACAGAAATGGTATGGACCTAACAGAAGCAGAAGATATTAAGAAGAGGTGGCAAGAATATACAGAAGAACTATACAAAGCAAAGATCTTCACGACCCAGATAATCACGATTATGTGATCACTTACCTAGAGCCGGACATCCTGGAATGTGAAGTCAAGTGGGCCTTAGGAAGCATCACTATGAACAAAGCTAGTGATGGAATTCCAGTTGAGTTATTTCAAACCCTACAGATGATGCTGTGAAAATGCTGCACTCAATATGCCGTCAAATTTTGAAAGCTCAGCAGTGGCCAAAGGACTGGAAAACATCAGTTTTCATTCCAATCCCAAAGAAAGGCAATGTCAAAGAATGTTCAAACTACCCCACAATTGCACATGCTAACAAAGCAAAGCTCAAAAATCTCCAAGACAGGCTTCAACAGTACATGAACTGTGAACTTCCAGATGTTCAAGCTGGTTTTAGAAAAGACAGAGGAACCAGAGATTGAATTGCCAACAGCCGTTGGATCATCAAAAAAGAAAGAGAGTTCCAGAAAAACATTTATGTCTGCTTTACTGACTGTACCAAAGCCTTTGACTGTGTGGATCACAACAAACTGTGGAAAATTCTGAAAGAGTTGAGAATAACAGACCACTTGACCTTCCTCCTGAGAAATCTGTATGCAGGTCAGGAAGCAACAGTTAGAACTGGACATGGAAAAACAGACAGTTTTCAAATTGGGAAAGGGGTATGTCAAGGCTGTATATTGTCATCCTGCTTATTTAAATTATATGCAGAGTACATTATGTGAAATGCTGGACTGGATGAAGCATAAACTGGAATCAAGATTTGTGGGAGAAATATCAATAACCTCAGATATGCAGATGACACCACCCTTATGGCAAAAAGTGAAGAAAAACTAAAGAACCTCTTGATGAAAGTGAAAGAGGAGAGTGAAAAAGTTGGCTTAAAGCTCAACATTCAGAAAACTAAAATCATGGCATCTGGTCCCATCACTTCATGGCAAATAGATGGGGAAACAGTGGAAACAATGACAGACTTTACCTTTTTGGGCTCCAAAATCACTGCAGATGGTGACTGTAGCCATAATATTAAAAGACGCTTGCTCCTTGGAAGGAAAGTTATGACCAACCTAGACAGCATATTAAAAAGCAGAGACATTACTTTGCCAACAGATGTCTGTCTAGTCAAAGCTATGGTTTTTCCAGTAGTCATGTATGGATGTGAGAGTTGGACCATAAAGAAAGCTGAGCACCAAAGAATTGATGCTTTTGAACTGCGGTGTTGGAGAAGACTCTTGAGAGTCCCTTGGACTGCAAAATCAAATCAGTCCATCCTAAAGGAGATCAGTCCTGAATATTCATTGGAAGGACTGATGCTGAAGCTGAAACTCCAATACTTTGGCCACTTGATGTGAAGAACTGACTCATTTGGAAAGACCCCAATGCTGGGAAATATTGAAACCCAGAGGAGAAGGGGTCAAGAGAGGATGAGATTGTTGGTTGGCATTACTGACTCAATGGACAAGAGTTTGAGCAAATTCCAGGAGTTGGTGATAGACAGGGAAACCTGGCATGCTGAAGTCCATGGGGTCATACATAGTTGGACACGACTGTGACTGAACTGAACTTTACAACCCAAATCTTAGAGTTTTTCTTTTAATGAGGGCAATGTATATCACAAGGAATATATTTGTAAACTGGAGTATCTGCTAATTAATATCTCTGTTTATTAAAAACTACACTGTAATGAGAATGTCACACTACAAGAATCTGCAAAGTGGATAAAAGGGTAATTTTAAGACTTAAAATTGTCAGAAGATCAATATTCAGAATGCATGAACTCCAAAAATTAATAGGAAAACAATAAACAATCCAACTGAAAACTTAGAAAAGCACATTAATGGGCATTTCCCAGAAGAGGAAACACAAAAGACCCATCAACAAAGGCTCAGTCTCATTAGTAACCAAATTAAAACCACCCTGAAATACCATTTCACATCGGCCACATGGAATGAATTTAAAGCATGAAAGTCTGGCGAGATTTTAGGGGAATAGAAACTTTTAAGCTCTGCTCTCAAACTGTAAATTGATGCAATCATTTTGGAAAGCCTTGTGAAATGACTTAATAAATGTGAACATGAAAACATAAAATAACCAGCCACTCCACCCCTAGCTCACATTCCTTAGAGAAACTCTTGCACTTGTCTCAGTTCAGTTCAGTTCAGTTCAGTCGCTCAGTCGTGTCTGACTCTTTGTGACCCCAAGAATCACACCACACCAGGCCTCCCTGTCTATCACCAACTCCAGGAGTTCACTCAGACTCACATCCATCAAGTCAGTGATGCCATCCAGCCATCTCATCCTCTGTCGTCCCCTTCTCCTCCTGCCCCCCATCCCTCCCAGCATCAGAGTCTTTTCCAATGAGTCAACTCTTTGCATGAGGTGGCCAAAGTACTGGAGTTTCAGCTTTAGCATCATTTTTTCCAAAGAAAACCCAGGTCTGATCTCCTTCAGAATGGACTGGCTAGATCTCCTTGCAGTCCAAGGGACTCTCAAGAGTCTTCTCCAACACCACAGTTCAAAAGAATCAATTCTTCGCGCTCAGCTTTCTTCACAGTCCAACTCTCACATCCATACATGACCACTGGAAAAACCATAGAGCACATATGGAAAAATGGTTCTAGCATGATGTATCATAGAAAAAACTGGATGCAAGGAAAAAGTTAAATTAATATAAAAAATTGAATATGATAATGAATCCTATGTAGTCCTGAACATCCATGTGATGCATCTAAAAATATTATGTTGAGGAGAAAAGAGTAACTCAGATAGAAACACACAGGGTGTTAAGAACCCATTTATATGAATTTTGAAAAATTCATATCTATTGTCTGTGATGCATATATACATATACATATGTGGTAAAAATGTAAAGAAAGGAAAGTTAATGATAAACAAAATTTAGGACAGCAATTACCTTTGAGAAAAATTGGGAAATAAATTATGAAGCAATACTGAAAAAAGTCAAAGTACTGGCACTGTTCTGTTGATTAAATTTTGGGTAGATTTATGTGTCCTTTATTACTATCTTTCAAATAGTACCTATACATTAGATGCATGTGATATGAAATAATGAGAAATATGTACTTCAATCTTGTCCACTTAAAAAATTATTCACAACCTGAAAGTTGAGAATTACATTTTAGTTAGCAGGAATTTTTAGAACTTCAAGCCCAGAAGGCAGCATCTCAAATGACCCTGAGAGAACTGCTCCGAAGAGGTGAGGGGAGGAGCCAGGTTATATAGAAGTTTTTCTACAAAGAGCATGTAGTCCAAACATCAAAAGATTACTGTTAATTAAAGAAAACCAGGTGTCTCGAGTTAAGGAATTTAGGGCTTTTCTGTGTATGGGAAGATAGAAGAGTCTGGGCATACTGAAATCATTCCTTTGGTATGCGTCTCAGCTATCTGGAATGAGATGTGTTTTCACATCCTGAGCTTCCCCGGGGCAGGGGGGGAGTGGCTGCAGTCTGATGGCTGCCAGATTACAGCTATTCCTTCCTTCCTGAGTCCCCTCAGGGCTCACCAGCTCACCTTCCATGGTGGCTGCAATTGCTGATGACTGTGACATCCTCTGTTTACTGATGTGGCAGGAAATATCTCATTTCTCAGTCTTCACTCCCACCTCCTGGCCAGAGATCCTAAAAACCATTGTAATTTCATGAGGGTGACAGAGACAGGGGCATCTTTTGTGTTGATGTTTGGTTTTCATCCCTGGATTTTGAAGTAGCTCTGGAATGGGGCAAGAAATGTGACAAAGCGTCTTTTGTTACCCATGGCAAGCCCCTTCAATCACAGTTGTGTGCATTGTTAATAAACTTCCCAAAGCCCCTTAGTGTATGGATTGGGTTCCCCTCTAAAGAGTTAGAGTTTTGAACCCTAATCCCTTTCCCCTTCCAGCATCTGAGAAGGGGAGAGGAGCTGAGGTTGCATTCAATTCCCATTGGCCAATGATTTAATCAATCAATCATGTTATCATAATGGAACCTGCAAAAAAAAAAAAAAAAAGACCTCTTTGTCCTAGGAGTGTGTAATTTCCTCAGTTCTGTCTTGTCACAACAACAATTTGAAGCAACGGACCCTCGGACAGACCATGTCCCACCTCTTGGACCGATCAGTGTTACAGCTCTTGTGTTACAGCTCAGTTTTATTTACAAAATAAAGGAAAACACATCCTCAAGGCATGAGGGCACGCGACCCAAAAGATACAAAGAGAAGAGAGTGAGAGAGACCCCTGGCCCTTTGGCTCCTCTTTTTGCTTGTTTTTTTCTCCTCCCCCCGGGCCTGCCGTATGTAAATTAGGTCAGCCAGGAGTGCTGTTTGTTCTACCCGAGGTCCACACTCCAGTCCTCGGACTTTCCTTTGTTCTATTTCCATGGGCTTTTCCCCTCCTTGTCTTTTCAGTTCAGTTCAGTTCAGTTCAGTCGCTCAGTCATGTCCGACTCTTTGCGACTCCATGAATCGCAGCACGCCAGGCCTCCCTGTCCATCACCAACTCCTGGAGTTCACTCAGACTCACATCCATCGAGTCAGTGATGCCATCCAGCCATCTCATCCTCTGTCGTCCCCTTCTCCTCCTGCCCCGCTCCAATCCGAAAAGACGCCTTGTCTTTTAGCCACTGCCATTCTGGACTCCTTTTTACTATTCTAACTACCTAACAGGACTGAGCCCTTACCCTGTGGCATAGGGTAGCCAGAGGCATCATAATCAAACTGTAGGTCACCCAGTTAGTGTTCATAGAGAATTAGAGAATTGATGGGTGTGAAAAATCCTTGCATATCATGTGAGAAGTAGTGAATGTAGAGAAATAGTGATACTATTAGTGAGCTTTTTATTTATGACATTTTCCAGGGATTGTTAAATGCTGTTAAAGTGGTGATAAGGCAAGGAATACGACTTTATTCGGGAGAGCAGGCTGACCGAGGAGATAGCATACTAGTGTCTCAGAATAACCATCTTCTGGGGTCTGGATGCCAAGTTCTTTTATAGATCAGAGATGCAGAAGGTGAGGAAACAAAGTAAAAGATAGAGTGAGATGTACACTAGATTTTAAGTGCTTGTGCTTGGTCACTAAGTCATGCCCAAGTCTTTGGGACCCTATGCACTGTAGCCCACCAAGCTCCTCTGTCCATGGAATTCTCCAGTCGAGAATACCAGAACAGGTAGCCATCCACTTCTCCAGGGGATCTTCCTGACTCAGATCAAGCCTGGGTTCTCTGCATTGCAGGTGAATTCTTTACCATCTGAGTTACCAAGGAAGACCTAAGAAACAAAGTAAAAAGGCCATTAATCTTCCAAATATCTCCAATATTTGTAGACGCATCAGGAAGGGGATGTATCAATTTCCTCTTTCCTGTGTCCACAGGCGGACAGAGTTCAGAATGAAGGCACTAACTTAGTTCAATAATCTGTCAGAGGGGCAGGATTCTCTGAGGCAGCCCATTCTGTATGATTATAATAACAAAAGCAACGGAAAGCAAGTCAAAGAAACAGTTCCAACATGAAGTCAGAGTTGGCTTTTCCTGGCAACAGTGAAGGTAGATGGCCATAGGCATAATACAGATCCATATAATTACACAAAAGAAGCCTTGATGATCAGGTTTATTTACAGATCATGGAGTTATGGACCTGAGAGTATTTTCTGGAAGGTCTAGCATGTTCCCAGGGCCTGTGTTGGTGATTACTTGAGAACTCTTATTACACCCTTACGGCTGAGGTGGTAGTTTCCTGGGCTAGGACCACTGAAATTTCTTCTCTCTGTGCGTCTTAGAATGTCAGATAAAGCTTATGGAAAGGAAAATGGAACAAACTTGAGGAAATGAAGGCCTGAAGTCATAGGGAGTGGGCAGATTATTATAATACATATGAAAGTGACCTGTAAATATTTTGAAGTCAGTTACACAATGGAGCAGGGGCTTTCCTGATGGCTTAGTGATAAAGGATCCACCAGCCAATGTAAGGGATGAAGGTTTGATCCCTCAGCCGGAAAGATCCCCTGGAGGACATGACAACCCGCTGCAGTATTCTTGCCTGGAGAATCCCAAGGGCAGAGGAGCCTAGCAGGCTACAGTCCATGGGGGTCACAAAAGAGTTGGACGTGACTTAACGATCAAACAACAACAACATAACAGAGCAAGGACATTTCTTCTGATTTGCTCCTGAGAAGGTCTTTGCCGATTTCTGGGAGGCAAAATTTAACTCATCACCAGAAATAACTTTGCAAAACTTCGAATTATTCACCTAATACTGAAGTTGAGGTGACAAGCTCTCTAGTAGGTATGGTTCATTCCCACTGACAGCCCCACTGCTCTTAGTTTCATAGTCCTCTTCTATAAAGTTCATTTGCTTCAACATGGAAGATTTCACAAGAGCAAATAAGCTTTCACATAGCAGAAAAGACACCACTTTGATGCACAAAATTTTTGAGTGGAGACTGTGAATCTGTAAACAGTGCTAATGAGCAGTGAGCTTGTTGACTGACCTGACCCTATGAGCATTCTTTATTTGCAGTGTACACAGATGCTCAAGAATATTTTTCTTCTTTTTTTATCTAGAGACCATGCTTTTTTCATTTTATATATTTATATTTTGGCTGCTCTGAGTGGCATGCAGGATCTTTGTTCCCTGACCAGGGATTGAACCCTGGCCACAGCAGTGAGACTGCAGAGTCCTCACCACTGGACTGCTAGGGGATTCCTCCAAGATACTTCTTTATGGACATCCAGGAACAGCCTGAAGCCTGGAGTTTCTTCCAAACTCATCTGAGCTGCCATTTGTTTACCCTATAGTATTAATATGCCCTAAGACCCCTGCAAAGTACTGTATATCATTTCATCTCCACAGAAGCTCCCATCAGAGGAGTGCTGTTATCCCCCTGGTACAGACAGAGACTGAGGCTTTCGAATGTTTAAGTGTCTCCCCAAGCTCTATTACTGTACAGTATGGGTAGAATTCAGACCAAAGCCCTCCCACTACAAGGTGGTCTTAACTATCATCTCTGTTCTGCAAGAGGTTGTGGGTTTGGAGACGAGAGAGTAGATAAAGAAGAAGACAGGGAGCCCGGTTTCTACAGGGTCCCACCCACCCACCCTACTGCAGAGGGAGACACAGGGAACCTGCACTTTAATCCATTTCTTCATTGCAGCTGCTCAGATGTGTAAGGTCCTTGGAGATTCTTAGCAGAAACTTCCATAGGAAAATGAAAGGTCTTTTGCTCAGTCTAATTCCATTTCCTAAACACAGTCATTCCCCAGGTAATCTTACTCTTTCTGCCCATGAAACAGTGTGTTCTGACTCACATAATAGACATTTATAGAGCAAGTTTGAGGGCCTAATGAATGCCTCTTATGGTTAGCACTAAATATAATCTTCCAGAATGTGGCAACATTCTACATTTCTAAAGTTCAAGTTATAAAATGAAAACCTCTTAGATGAAAAAACAAAAGGCTTGAAGAACAAACAAATCTATGTCTTTTCAATTATAAAAAAAAAACTCATTTGAACTTTTTCCAATATGTAATTGAACCCATCAGCCATTATTTAGAAAAACTAGTGTTGTTGTTGCTGTTGTTGTTGTTTTTGAAAACAAATATACTTCTGGACTTGAGGGATTGTGTTTGTCATATTCCCTGTTATGTCTGGAATAAAACCTAAGGATACAGTGCTTCATTTCTCAATAAAGGAGTTGGTGCTTTATTACGTATATGTTCAGGAAAGGAAGGCTTCTCAGGTGGCTCAGTGGTAAAGAACCTGCCTGACAATGCAGGAGACATAAAAGACACAAGTTTGATCCCTGGGTCTCAAAGATCCTCTGGAGGAGGGCATGGTAACCCACTCCAGTATTCTTGTTTGGAGAATCCCATGGACAGAAGAGCCTGGGGGGGCTACAGTTTGTGGAGTCAAAGAATTGCACACAACTAAAGTGACTTTGGACACATGGCAGGAAGGGAGTGCTTAGGAAACAGAAGTAAGTGCAGGGAGCATTCCCTGAGCCATAGAGCCCTTGCAGCTCCACATGTAACAAACACACTGGCTGTGTGGGCTGGTGGCACGAGGTTCGGGAGAGGCTGTGACTAAGCCCCCTCCCACTGATGCATCATCAGGCCCCCTGGGGCTCCCCCACACACTTCAGGGTGCTCTGTGCTCCATTCAGAGCTTGGGGTTGAATCTTAGGCCCCTTAAACTAAGTTCACATGGGGCCCAACATCTGAAACAAATATACATGATCCAAACTGAAGGGATTTCTCTGGTGTTCCGGTCAGTAAGACTCCATGCTCCCAATTAAAGAGGGCCCAGGTTTGATCCCTGGTCAGAGAACTAAATCCCACATGCATGCCTCAACTTAGAGTCCACATGTCATGATGAAGATTCCTCAAACCATGAATAAGCCCCTTCACCGCCAAACATTAAATAAATACATATTTTTTTTGAAAAAAGAGAAATGGTAAAATAAACAAATACATGGGAGAGAGGAGAGAGCTGCCTCATTTGGTGATCAGACAGTAAAGAATCCATCTGCAGTGCAGGAGACCTTGGTTCGATCCCTGAGTTGGGAAGATCCCCTGGAGAAGGGAAGATTTCCAAATTTCCAATGCAGGGGTTGCTGGTTTGATCTGTGGTCAGGGAACTAAGATCCTGTATGCTGCAGGATGTTGCCAAAAAAAAAAAAAGGAAATAAAAAGAAATAAAAATGGCAACATATATACTAAAATTGGAATGATACAGAGATTAGCATGGCCTTTGCAGCACTATGACTCCCAAATTCATGAAGTGTTTCATATTTTTAAACCATCCCCCCAAAAAAGAAGAGTAGATAATTAGGGCTGTAGTTTTATGTATTTTCAATAATCTAAATCAAAATTAGATTCCTCTTCCCCACACTTGACTTCGTTTTGCAATGTGGCATTTTGATGTCAAGTTCTTTGTTCTTTGCTTGCCTCTTGAAGTCAAAACGCTTGTTCTGAAAGGTAGCTGTTGATAATTTCCAAGCAGCTCAGATATGCTCAGGCATGAGACTGGAGGGCAAGCCTAAAAGGCTGATGGCACTTTTAATTTTAAAGCATTCAAATGTATTCTACTTATGAATAGCTCTCTGCCTGCGTGAAAGTGTGTGTTAGTCGCTCAGTCATGTTCAATTCTTTGTGACCCCGTGGACTAAAACCCACCAGGCTCCTCCGTCCATGGAATTTCCCAGGCAAGAATACTGGAGTGGGTTGCCATTTCCTTCTCCAGGGGATCTTCCTGACCCAGGGATCGAACCCCTGTCTCCAGCAATGCAGGCAGATTATTTACTGGCTGAGCCCCTGGAGAAGCCCATTACTGATGAAGGTTCATGGTCAGAAGGCAAGAGCAGAACCTGTTCTGGCCAGAGGACTCACCCTGTCCTTCCAGAGACTCTCGCAGGACAAAAGCAAGCTGGGATGGCAGGAAAGGGGGATGGCAAACTGGGGTGCTCCAGCCAGGATCCCAGTCCTGTCCTGATACTCCTCCCAGCTCGCCTTCACCAGTGGGATTCCCTGGAAGTCTGTGTACACCTGCCAGATAGCCCAACTTCTTCCTTGAGAGCCATAATCAATGTCCTAGAGCTGGAAGGATCCAAGGGTCCAGCTTCTGCTGTCACAGAGGCTACTGGACAGGGTGTCATTCTTCAACTAAAACTGGAGAAACTCCAAGAACAGCTGTCAACTTAGCTTCTTAGGTACCTTAAATAGTACTGTACACTCTCACACATTAAGAGTCATTGATGTAGGTTGAGAAAAATGAGCACCACTTGATTGCACTATTTCTCTCTGCAAATCCATCTCAAATTCTGAACTGTCAATTTATAACAGGTGATTCAAAACATTTAGAAGCTGGGAATCACTTGATCAAATGGAATTATGGGTCTGAGACATTGGAAGTTGAAAGATATAGGCCTTGGTAGGAAAATGAAAAGTCAACTCAGTTTTATAGAGGAAGGAATTAAAATGAAAAGAGAAAGGAAAATGGAATCAAAATTGGGTGATACTTGTGAAATTCTCTCTTTCTGATGGTAAATTCTTCAGCAATGCCAGGTAAAGGTTGAGTTTCATGATATTTCAAGGTAAGGACACCATTCATTCTGCAGAGAGTGTATCTTTCATAAACACACTGGTACTTCAAGAAGTCTGAAGACAGGACTTCTTGTGAAATAAGATGTGAAGTAATTTGGCACTTGCCTGTCTTGGTGCCCTCTTTCAAAATGGAAGTGTCTGTCTTCATTTTCTCTCATGCTTTGCAACAATGAGTTATACATTTTTCATGAAAATTGAGTGGGTATAAAATAAATATTTTCCTAGGGTGAAAGTGGAAGAATCTGAATTACATGATGAGTTTTCTCTGTAGGAAACTACTTTAAAATATAAAGTCACATTCTCAACCTGATAGTGTTCATATGCACTGGGGAGTCTTTATTTCTTTATCTTTATTTCACTTTGCCTTGAAAAAGCAACTCACAACTTAGGAAAGTTTTTTTATCCACCAGGTAATTCTTTTTATTTTATTTTTTATTTAGTTGGCTGTGGAGCCTGGTAGGCTGCAGTCCATGGGGTCGCAAAGAGTCAGATACAACTGAGCGACTTGACTTTCACTTTTCACTTTCATGCATTCGAGAAGGAAATGGCAACCCACTCCAGTGTTCTTGACTGGAGAATCCCAGGGACGGGGGAGCCTGGTGGGCTGCAGTCTATGGGGTCACACAGAGTCGGACACGACTGAAGCGACTTAGCAGCAGCAGTAGCATCTACCAACCCTCTCCAGTACTCTTGCCTGGAAAATCCCATGGATGGAGGGACCTGGTAGGCTGCAGTCCATGGGGTTGCTAAGAGTCAGGCATGACTGAGCGACTTCCCTTTCACTTTTCACTTTCATGCACTGGAGAAGGAAATGGCAACCCACTCCAGTGTTCTTGCCTAGAGAATCCCAGGGACAGAGGAGCCTAGTGGGCTGCCATCTATGGGGCTGCACAGAGTCGGACACGACTGAAGCGACCTAGCAGCAGCAGCAGCAGCAGCAGGTCTTAGCTGTGGCATGTGGGACCTAGTTTTCTGAAAAGTGGGAAAAAAACTGAGAGTAAAAGTGTTAGTCACTCGGTTTTGTCTGACTCTTTGTGAACCCATGAACTGTAGTCTGCCAGGCTCCTCTGTCCATGGAATTCTCCAGGCAAAAATACAGATCAAACCCAGGTCACCTGCATTGACAGCTTGGAGTCTTGGCCACTGGGCCACCAGGGAAGTCCTGGTACCTTCTTTTACATATATATTGAGTTTTATGCTTCTGAAGTCATCATATATGTCAGCAATTGATTAATATTCTCTAACAAGTTATAGGATAAAAATATATCAGTGTATTATCCAGAGGGGAAATTAATGGGCGACTTTGATTTCCTGCAAAACAGATAACAGCTATTATCTGGGGACTAGGACATATGTCAGAAAGCTTCCATGGTCATCATTTCTGTTTCTGGGCTGCCTTGGAATTGGGCAATGATTTAAAAAGTAGAGAGCTGTGAGGAGCTGATCTTCTGATCTGCCTTTTCCCCTGAGGCGCAACCACTGCCTTCTGTGATGGAAAATCGTTATGTTTGCTTTGCTGCCCACAGGCTACCAGAAGGTCTGTAATGCAGTTAGCCCACCTAAGTGCCCACTGGCTGGACCAATCTTCATAAGTGAGAAAACCTTGCATCTTCTTTTCAGATAGGGGAAGAAATCAAATTCTTCAAAATCTTAAATAAACCTCAGATGTGCCATTTAATGGGCTTCCCTGGTGGCTCAGTAATAAACAATCTGCCTACCAATGCAGGAGATCCATGGGTTGGGAAGATCCCTTGGAGAAGGAAATGGCAACCCACTCCAATATTCCTGCCTAGAAAATACCATGGACAGAGAAGCCTGGTGGGCTACAGTCTACTCGCAAAAGAGTGGGACATGACTTAGAGACTAAAAAGTGAGAGGGCCCTTTAATGTGAGTTTCTTGTAGCATCATCTCCAATAGGATTAGAAAATCAAGTGAAAAAAGCCACTGTATGTGTCTCTGCCCAGAATCTTCTGATCCAGCAGGTAAGCTGTTGATCAATGGATGCTCCTGATACAGGAGTTCCCTTAGCAACTGCTCAGCAGCTCTTCGAGATCTAGGGTAAAGGACTAAAGTTAGGAGCTTCTTTGAAGAATCTAATAAGAATTTTCCAACTTCATGATGCCTATTGACAAGCATTTGGGGAATGTGTGTGTGTGCTCAGTTGGGTCAGACTCTTTGCAAACCCATGGACTGAAGCTCACCAGGCTCCTCTGTCCATGGGATTTCCCAGGCAAGAATATTGGAGTGGGTTGCCATTTCCTCTTCCAGGGGATCTTCCCATCCCAGGGATCTAACCTTGTCTCTTGTGTCTCCTGCATTGGCAGGCAGAAATTTTACCACCTGCACCACATGGGAAGCCAAGGAGGAGAAACCTAGTAAAATAAGTATAAAATGGAGTAACAATAAAAGTAACATGTAAATAAATTGGAATTCAGGTCACATAAGTACATAAAAATATAAAACTAATCTGTGATGATTTTATCAGGCCTTCAAAACTAAACTTAAACGACTTTGGATATTCATGACTGAAGCCAACTGTACACAGCATATATAGATAAAATTAATGCCACCTAACACACTTCAAATTTATAAACTCTAATGTAACAAATCATCTTTTCTAAAACACCATTCAATCTCATTTTTTCACTCGTTGAAAACATCCTTAACTTATCTATGAATTATTCATAAGTTACATGTAGGATAATTTATGTAAAGCCCACCCTAAAAGAAAGTCTTAATAAGGAATTAATAAGTGAAATGATTTTGAGTACATCAGATAAAACGTTAGTGTCAATGACTTTTGTGCAGAAGGGCATTCCAGTCAAAATGCCCTTGGGGAAAAAATGTTCTTGGCCCAATACTAAACATGTAAGAGCTACTCAATTATGTTTAATATTTTTGGCATAGGGTCAAATTCCTGTGGTTTTAAATACTACCGTGGGAAAATCTTTTGTCAAAGTGGTTTCTAAAACAAATAAAGCCTGTACATAACACAAGTGTACATACTGTGGCAACTTGACATGGACTGCCAGCCAGGCTGTTCCATCCAGGGTGGAAGATGACAAGCCCTGTTTTAGCTCAAGTCCCTGGGATAGATCAGGAAAGGAAACAGTCCCAGGACATTTGGTACCCAAATGATGCTGTATGATCAAGGGTGATGTAGGTAAGTGTGGGCTCGAGGAGATCAAAAACTTGGGACTACCTTGGAGGTCCAGTGGCTAAGAATCTCTGCTCACAATGCAGGGGACCTGAGTTCAATTCCTGATCAGGGAACAAGGTCCCACACGCCACAACTAACTGTTTATGTCCTGCTGCAACTAAAAGACCCTGCAAGTCACAGTGAAGATCAAAGATCCCCCCAGGCCACAACTAAGACCCAGCAAAGTCAAAATAAATAAATATTACATCAAAACCTTGTGTGGCACCAATAGTAGGAAATTTTGCAGGTGGCAGCTCTCAAGAATCACCTACTAACAACAAGGTCCTACCGTATAAGGTCTTCCCTGGTGGCTCAGCAGTAAAGAATCCACCTGCAATGGAAGAAACCTAAGAGACACGGGTTCAACCCCTGGGGTCAGGAAGGTCCCCTGGCAGAGGAAATGGCAACCCACTCCAGTATTCTTGCCTGGAGAATCCCATGGACAGAGGAATCTGATAAGCTACAGTCTATGGGGTCACAAAGAGTTGTACACAACTGAGCAACTGGGCACAAGCACATACTTCACCAACTGAAAAAATAAATGAAAAGATGTTAAAGTTTACTGCCTACCAATATTTACTGAGAAAACTGCTAATAGTTGTATCTTTGTAAGAAGAAGGAATAAACTAGAAAGGCAATATAGAAATGAAGAAGAGCCAGTAAACAGCATGTACATCTTTTAAAAACCTGAAAAGAAAGAAGAGAGCAAAGAGAGGCCAGATTCAGAATCAGGAGGTTGGCTGAGTTTCTGAACCTTAGTTCTTTCATCTATAAAATGGCAGGATTAGCTATTAACACCACAACTTATTTGACAAACAATTGCAGACAGTTTTCTGTTATTGATTTTTTTCAATTAGTGTTGCTACTTAGATTTCATATCTTTTTCTCCTACTGCATAAGATTCTTCTTATTCCCCAAGGCTAGTCTAGCAAGCTTTCATTCGACTGTGGCTTGATGGTAGTGACAGAGATATTTGTACACACTCACAACCATGAACACACGCACAGTGACAGGTGTTGCTGTCCATCTCCTTGGCTGGGGCATCAGATTCTCTAGAATCTATCACTCACGATTTGTTAAGTTATGCTGCAATAGCAACCCAATTTCATCAGCCTAAAACTAACAATATTTATTTCTCACTTGTCCCTGCAGAGTCCTCCCTGTAAGACCTAAGTGTCTTCCGCAGCCACCATCTAGGAAGGTATTGGTCAGAGTAGGGGGCGGAAGAGAGTAATGCAGAGACCACATCCACTCACCCATCATTGGTCAGACAAGTCACATGACCACACTGACTCCACAGGGCAGGAAGGAAACCTTTCCATAAGCCTCCAAAGGGAATCAAAAATATCTGGTGAAAGCTAATAACTATTTCATAGTGGTGAGGTTGTTTCTCTCATTGAATTTTGAAGCATTTTCAGGGTCAGTCTCACTTAAGTTTCTCTTGGACTTATGTTTTCTACAACAAAGGTTCTTATTTTTCACTTTCCAGATAGTCCACTCTGACTAGAAACCTTTTTTTTTTCATCCTAAAACAATACAAAAATCATCAACTCCCTTTAGAAATGAAGAAACAAAACATCTCTACCAGGAATCAGATGCACCGCCAGAGAGAAAGATCTCTTTCACTCTTTCATAATTAATCTGTAAATTAGAAAGCAAATGCAGATAATGTCAATGGAATATTCTGCCATATTAGATTCTCAATAACAATTTAGACATTGCTGTGAAAATCTATAAAATGCCATATGAAGGTCACTAGTTATCCACATTAGATCATATGGCCAAGTTTTAGTTTAAAATATTTTTCATCTTATCAGTGAAATACAAAATGAAATTTATATTTTACATTTCATTAACTCAACATGCTTTATTTCTAAGTATGAGTTGAAAGTGAAAGCCACTCAGTTGTGTACAACTCTTGCAACCCCATGGACAGTAGCCCACAAGGCTCCACTGTCCATGGAATTCTCCAGGCAAGAATAATGAAGTGGGTAGCCATTCTTTTCTCCAGGGGATCTTCCCAGCCGAGAGATGGAACCTGGGTTTCCTGCATTGCAGGCAGATTCTTCACCATCAACATGTATAAATATTATTGTTCATTTGTTTGTGGTTTGTTAGAGATAGTCTCAGAGAAGGCAATGGCACCCCACTCCAGTACTCTTGCCTGGAAAATCCCATGGACGGAGGAGCCTGATAGGCTGCAGTCCATGGGGTCACTAAGAGTCGGACACAACTGAGCGACTTCACTTTCACTTTTCACTTTCATGCATTGGAGAAGGAAATGGCAACCCACTCCAGTGTTCTTGCCTGGAGAATCCCAGGGACGGGGGAGCCTGGTGGGCTGCCATCTATGGGGTCGCACAGAGTTGGACACGACTGAAGTGACTTAGTAGCAGCAGCAGCAGAGATAGTCTATGCTATGAATTTAGAGTCATATAAGTATGCTTTTAAATCCTGGTTCTGCTTATTTAAAACAAAGTTACCTTTGTAAGTTATCAGGCCACACTGACCCTCATTTTCTCCACTTAACTGTTATTATGGAATAATAATACTCTCCTAGGGGGTCTGAGAGGTTTAAGTGGAGCGATGTTTGTAAGTAAAATGTCTGGCATAGTGCCTGGCTCAAGACTCAGAAAACATCAGGACTTCCTTTCTGACCTTCCATTTTGCTTAAGTCAGCCTGTACTGCCCTGTTCAGATTTCACCCTGAAATAGGAGAGCTAAAATGTGCATTTCCTCTTTCAACTCATCATGGAGAATAACGAGTAATTAGGGAATGTAAGAGCCGAATAAATAAAATTCCTGAAGGCAGTTGGTTTGCACCAATGGCAGTAATTCAATCCAGAAATTAATTCTTGTAAATTCTCAGTGATGATCGTCTCTAGAATTCTTTAACTGTAGCTCCCCAGAAATCCACATAAAGGGAAACCTGCAGAAAGGGCCAGGTTACGAGTCAGGGTTGTGCATCACCTCTTCTGGTTCCCACTGTCCTTTACATGTGAGAGGTCACCAAGCACCCAGAACTCACAAGGAGAAGCAGCTGGTGTTCAGTTTCCTGTGTTGTTGTTGTTTAGACGAAGTTGTGTCCAACCTTGTGACCCCAGGAAATATAGGATGCCAGGCTCCTCTGTCCTCAGCTCCATGTAGCCACCAACTTTTCCAATGCCTCATTCCAGTTGTATTTTTTCTCTTTTTCATACAATTTGCTCATAGTCATGCCTTTTTCCTCTTTCTATTTCCTCTATTTTTTCTATCTCTGTCTCCCTTTAAAAAATATATTCATGTGTTTGGCTGCACCAGGTCTTAGTTGTGGCATGCGGTTTCCTTAGTTGCTGCATATGGGATCTAGTTCCTTGACCAGGATTGAACCTGGGCCCCCTGCATTGGGACCATGGGGTCTCGGCCACTGGACCACCAGGGAAGTCCCTCTCTCCCCCTTTAACTCTCTCTCCTGATTACCTCCTCCCTTTAGGTCATCTCTTGGTAGATGTATTTCCCCAGTTTTCTCTCTTGCCATCTCTCATTTGGTAATGGATCAGTCACTCACTCTACGTCATCACCTAACTGCCACTCGTCCCTCAACATCCCTTTCATTACTTACTGGAAATGGTGAGACTTGCCTTAATGTTCAAATTACTGTAATCACAGAGCCAGTGGCTACCCTTTGTCCTCTGTGTGACCTCCTACACCACAGCCTTTGTAGATGGTCATCTCTACTAGAGCTTGCAAATGTGGGGAAACTTTTTCTTCAGGATGCTCTTCTTGGCATTGTCAGAGAACTCTAATATCTGGAAAGATCTTCCTTCTATTTGCACAAAATTCACCTCCCTGTTATTTCTTCTGACTGGTCTCAGTTGGTTTTGGTTTCTCCCTAACGATCACTTTCTAAATATTCGAAAATACCAGTTTTATGTCCTTAACTTTCCTTCTTCTGTAGCAACACATTCTCAGCTTTTTTATTTGTCACTTTGATCCATGAGTACAACCTGCGTGAATAAATAGGGTGGTCTTTCTGGGCCCTGGACTTTGGCCTAAACTTCATATTCTGCCTCCTCATGTCATGTGTTGAAAGGATGTCTTGTGTACATCTGTCATCCAGGGAACTTAAAATGGTTTCAGAATACAGATAATCCAGGCCCATGGTCTCTAGATGGTTCCCCAAAGACACAGCATCATCCTATGAAACAATGAATGTGCAAATGAGCAATGGCCAGGATATATATATATATACATATACATACATACACACACACACACACACATATAAAACACTGGCATCAAATCTTCAGCAGCCACTTTAGGAAATCAATCCAATAACTATAATAAGCTGGCCAAGGAGTCAGCCTGCTGTCTGCAAATCAGACTTGTAGGAAGACAGACCACTATCTCTAGTAACAATCCAGGAAGCCAAACAATCACCCCTGTAATAATTGGCCCCAAATGGTCAAGACCTGATTAGTCATTGATACCTTCCATAATTACTATTTGCACTTCCAACTTGGGACCAATTTCATGCTAAGTCACTTCAGTAATGTCCAACTCTTCACAATCTTATGTACTGTAGCCTGCCAGTCTCCTCTGTCCATGAGGATTCTCCAGGTTAAGAATACTAGAGTGGGTTGCCATTTCCTCCTCCAGGGGATCTTCCCAGTCCAAGGATTGAACCCATATCTCTTATGATTCAAGCATTGGCAGGTATGTTCTTTAACACTAGAGCCACGTGGGAAGCCCTGGGACCAATTGGAAGAAGTCAAATATGTATCCCAAACCAATCATACAGGATGCCCCACTTCTGATCAACTCCCTACAACTTCCAACTAGGGAAGACCTGAAGCTCCATCCCACTATAGAGCTTACCTCTCCTCTGCCTGCCTTTGCATCTCTGTGAAGCAAGAGAGATGGTGATTGACTCCCTTGGGAGGGCCAACTCTGAATTAACAGGTTTTGCTTATTCTTGGTTGCATGGTCTTTCTTTCCACAGGCAGAAGTTCAGTGGCATGAAGTGCTGGTATTTCCATGAGAGAAATATAGGTTTGTTTTTTTTCCTGCAAATGGGGGAACAAAGCAGAGGAAAAAATTAATTTTCTAGTTAACATTGAGGTGTGCATGAGGGTTTTTTCTGGAAAGGACATTAAGTCTGATGTTCTCTGCTTTAATACGAATACCCATTTAACATCTGTGTATTCAGTTTCAGGCATCCTCACCTATTCCTTGAATCCTCACCTAAACTTAGGTCATGATGAAGAGACACTACAGAGATAAAGAAGGGGCAATGCTTTTCCCTATTTTATTTAATAAATACATTTTGAAAACGATTCCCTCGCCTCATTTTATCCCCCAAATTACTGTTATTATGTGCCAAGAAAAAAATCTACATTAGTTCAACTTCCAGCTAAATGAGAAAGGACATTGTGAACCAGTTATTTAATCAGCTCTCTTCAGCTTTTGTTTAGTCAATAAAAGCTCTTTTTCCTCCTGGTAATTTCTTCTGCATACATTTATCATCACCAATGATGATGACATTCCAAAGTCAATTTTATGCTCTTCATCTAGACTCCCGGCAAGTAAAGAAAAACAGGGCAGGGTAGGTGGGTCAGGGGAATAAAGACATGCAGAGAGAGAATAATTTTCAATCATTTTCAGACAAAAACCTTGATGCTGTGGACGTGGGAAATAGGAGGGAGTGATGGTGGGGATGTGGAGGAGAGGGATTTTCAAGGATGCAAAAGTGAGCAAGGTGGAGCTGGAGGTGCCTGCTTTCACTCTCTGGGAACCCAACAGACTCAGAGCATCAGCACAGGCTGACTCTAGGGATGAATGTAAACCTGGACTCATGTAACAGACTTCCCCAAAACCTGTCTGAAAACCAATGAAATAAACAATAAAGTTGATCTTCATTTTTAACAGCATTTAAAAAGCCATTGGCATTTATATCGTGCTAAAGACACAATGTACAGAAAATGTATTGACATGTAGTATATCATCGACCACTGAGTCATTCTCTGTCTTTTGATGATTGCTTTCTCCACTGAGCAAGAGCATCTCGGAGCCTCCTCAGTGACAGAACTGATGCACAGCAGATAAAGAGCATGCACTGTTTGTTGACAATAGAGATTCAACTTATTTTTCAGATGCGTAGGCAGAAAGTGCTAAGTGACTTACCAGGTTTCATAAAATAAGTCAGAGACAGAACAAGAAGAAAGCACAGACATGATATGGTCGGGGCTGGCTTCATGTTTCCTAGGCTACGCCATCTACGTGACAGCAGATAATAGCATCAGTCAGAAGAAGAATATTCAATATCTTAAAATTTAAAAGGAAACTATCACAAATGGATCTTTGCACAGAAATGAATTAAAATTATTAAATAGGATGGCTTTTAGCCTTCCATGGAATAAAACCACAGCTGACAACTATGTTGATAGATTTTTCTATTTGAATTTTGGTGACTTAATGGAATAGTCATGATTCAATCACAACAGTATATAGAAAAGATAATTTGAAAAGATAAATATACAGTTGCAAGGCTGAAGTGCGGCATGGTTAAATTCCCATAAGACAAAACAAAGAGTTATAAATACAGTCAGACAGCTTTGTTTTTAATACCAATACCAACTTTTGTTAATCCCTGATGTGTACTTCTCTGGTGGTCCAGTGGTTAGAACCCCATTGTCTCAATGCAGGGGACACAGGTTTGATCCCTGATTGGGTAACAAAGATCCCTCATGCCACACAGCATGGCCTAAAAAATTAAAAACAAAAAGTACACATCAGATGCTTCATTGAAACAAGGGACATACGTACAGTGTCTGTGTTGCAACCTCAGAGGATGCCCACAGGGAAGTCTCCCAGTGTGTTCCTGGGTCAAATGTGTGTCACCTTTCCTGGTAACAAGTAATTGACAGATAAATTCATCATTAACAGAAAGGTAACAAAAAATTCAATGGAAAAAAAGGGGACATTAGCAGCCCAGGTCAGTTCAGTTCTGTTTAGTCACTCAGTCATGTCCAACTCTTGGTGACCCCATGAACTGTACCACACCAGGCTTTCCTGCCCATCACCAACTCCTGGACCCTGCTCAAACTCATGTCCATCAAGTTGGTGATGCCATCCAACCATCTCATCCTCTGTTGTCCCCTTCTCCTCCTGCCTTCAATCTTTCCCAGCATCAGGGTCTTTTCTAATGAGTCAGTTCTTTGCATCAGGTGGCGAAAGTATTGGAGTTTTAGCTTCAGCATCAGTCCTTCCAGTGAATATTCAGGACTGATTTCCTTTACTGATCAAACCTTGGACTGCAAGGTTTGATCTCCTTGCAGTCCAAGGGACTCTCAAGAGTCTTCTCCAACACCACAGCTCAAAAGCATCAATTCTTTGGTGCTCAGCTTTCTTTATGGTCCAACTCTCACATCCACACATGACTATTGGAAAAAACATAGCCTTGACTACATGGACCTTTGTTGGCAAAGTAAAGTCTCTGCTTTTTAACATGCTGTCTAGGTTGGTCATAGCTTTTCCTCCAAGGAGCAAGTGTCTTTTAATTTTGTCACTGCAGTCTCCACCTGTAGCAATAAAGTCTGTCACTGTTTCCATTGATTCCTCATCTATTTGCCATGAAGGGATTGAACTAGATGCCATGATCTTAGTTTTTTGAATGTTGAGTTTTAAGCCAGCTCGTTCACTCTCCTCTTTCACTTTCATCAAGTAGTTCTTTAGTTTCTCTTCACTTTCTGCCATAAGGGTGGTGTCATCTGTGTATCTGAGGTTATTGATATTTCTCCCAGAAACCTTGATTCCAGCTTGTGCTCCATCCAGCCTGGCATTTCTCATGATGTACTCTGCATATAAGTTAAATAAACAAGGTGACAATATACAGCCTTGAAGTATTCCTTTCCCAATTTGAAATCAGTCTGTTTTCCATGTCAGGTTCTAACTGTTACTTCTTGACCTATTTACAGATTTCTTAGGAGGCAGGTAAGATGACCTGGTATTCTCATTTCTTGAATTTTCCACAGTTTGTTGTGATCTACACAGTCAAAGGCTTTGGTGTACTCAATAGCAGCTAGAGGGCTCCTGAATAGTTTTCCTCTTGGTGTCCTTAAACACAGTGAAGTTGAACACGGTGAAGTTGCTCAGTCGTGTCCGATTCTTTGCGATCCCACGGACTGTACCCTACCAGGCTCCTCCATCCATGGAATTTTCAAGAAGCCCTGAAAACCGTCAGAGGCTACATCATTGTCCGCCGGATGTAGTCCCGTACTGTGAGTCAGAGGCTACATCTTGTCCTGGATGTAGCTCCGTACTACAAGTCGGAAGCTACATCATCGCCGACACCGTCCATCTTTTCAGGTTGAATCCCCGGCTGCTGGAGCTGGACTCCAGCAAGTGGCGCCCGAACAGGGACACTGAAGAGATTCCACTTCTCCTGTTTGTATTCCTGACAGACTGATTCGACATGTCCAGTCCCAAGAGACCTCCAGGATCACAAAGACCCCTGAGGTCGCTGAGATCTCTGGGGTCCTGGATTTCTTGGGGACTGAGGAAAAGATGGGGAGATCAGAAGCTCGTCGAGTCCGGACCTGAGGGAGCCAAGGAGAAGCCAAAGGGCGAGTGACCCTTCACCTGAGGCTTCACCGCTAGTACATCGCTTCAGGCACCTGGCGCTTCAGGAGAGACATGCTGATCGAGTCTAACCATATTCTGCTCCACCTCGTCGCAGTCATCGTACTCAAGCAACTACCTCCAGCACGGTGCCAACTTGGGGCCAGCTGAAACATCTCACTCAGCAGGCTGAAGAATTAATAGAAATGGGGAGACATGCAGCCACTCCTGGTAATGTTTGTGGCTATGCTTGCTGTGTTGGCTTGTCAGCTGAGGCCCTCCAGTGCAGAAAAGGTTCATTGGGCCTGTTTGCCTAATCCACCTTCTTTCCAGCCTGTTGATTGGATGAATGAGCCCATTCGTGTTTTTGTTAATGATACTCTTCTTTTGGGCGGGGCTTCTATCTATCCTTGGAGAAGGAAATGGCAACCCACTCCAGTATTCTTGCCTGGAGAATCCCATGGACGGAGGAGCTTGGTGGACTAGAGTCCACGGGTCACAAAGAGTCAGAAATGGCTGAGCGACTTCACTTTTACTTTGAACTTTAAATCTCCACATAAAACAGAAGTCATTAATGATTTGTGGTCATAACTGCATCTCCAACAAAGGTAGGAATATCTCAAACCTCAGTGTGTCCTGGATTTAACTTCTGGGAGACAGAACTGATGTGATTATTAAAAAAGAATTTAATTCATCATATTCCATCCTTTTTGGAGATAGAGTGTATCCATGGAAATAAATTAGCTGGATAGAAACAGTAGCCCGAACATTTCAATCAGGCCCAGGAAGGGGGAGAAGATGACCTCCATGGCCTACACAGGAATCCTAAATTGACCCTCTCCCAATGGCTCAACAGACTTCCATACAGGACACAGTCCACCTTTGAGCCAGGCTAGCACCAAGCAGAGGACTCAAGGATGCTTTCTCCAGTGCTAAGCAGGTCAGGGCAACCATCCACCTCTCTCTCTCTCTTTTTAATGGCTTTTTATTTTCTTTTTTTTTTTGCCTCATCACTCAGGATGCGGGATCTTACTTCCCTGTCCAGAGGTTGAATCCCCACCCCCTACAGTAGAAGCCCAGAGTCTTAAACTGCAGGACCGCCAGGAAAGTCCCCATTCACTTACCTTGATAGTGACAATTCTCACTGAAAATGGATACATTATGGTCTAGTGGGTTTTATTAGTATGGACTAGCAGCTCTTGGAAGGAGGTGGTTAGAGGGCATCACCAATTCAGTGGAAATGAATCTGAGCAAAGTCTGGGAGATAGTGAAGGATAGGAAAGCCTGGTGTACTGCAGTGCATGGGGTTGCAAAGAGACCAACATGACTTAGAGACTCAATAATGAGGTTCATGGGAATAGACACAGTGTCACTCATTGTAATACCTCGATCTTGCCCTGCTTATCATAGGGTCTGGAATAAATTTACAGAACACCTGAAGAAGTGAACTAATGCCTGTTCTAGAATTTTTTGGGGGTTATCTAAAGTAAAAGAACTTATTTGGAATTTTTGATTTATTGATCAAATTTTTTATTCTATAATAATTTCATATTTAAAATTTATTTTATTTTTAATTGGAGGATAAACATTTAAAATATTGTGATGGTTTCTGCGATATATCAACATGAATCAGCCATAGGCATACATATGTCTCCTCCCTCTTAAACCTCCCTCCCACCTCCTTCCTTTTTGATTTCTTGTCCTTCTCAGCATTTTCCCAGAATTTTCAACTCATTCTGGATTGCCTACTTGAGTCTATTTTTTAAAGAATATTTCTGCCACATTTAGTATTTCATTTTTTTCTTCGTTTTTGGTTATGTAATGTTGCCTCCTACTTTTGTATATGTATTTTAAATCTAAGATCATCTGAGAGCTTCCTGTGCAGCTAAATGTGAATTTCTTTGGCTGCCTGTACATCTTTTCCCTGATTGGAAACATTTGTGATTGTAAAGTTTCATTTTTAGATGGAACTTTACATTCTTCATATTGGGCTTCCCTGGTGGCTCGGATGGTAAAGAATCTGCCTGCAATGTGGGAGACTCGGGTTTGATCCCTGGGTTGGGAAGATCCCCTGGTTGAAGGAAATGCAACCTGCTCCAGTATTCTTGCCTGGAGAATCCTATGGACAGAGGAACCTGGCAGGCTACAGTTTATGGGGTTTTAAAGAGTCAGACACTACTAAGTGACTAACACTTTACATTCCCTGTAGATGCTATTTTCCATTGAGTCTGTACCTGGGGAGCATCTGAAAGGAGCTATGGTTTGTGGTCTTTGGAAAGCACAAATTAGGGGGTCACACCACTACATTATACCCACTGTGGTCAGAGAAGTCTTCTGGGGGGAACAGCCTCTGGGCTTTATTTATTTTTTGGCTGAGCCACACAGCATGTGGGATCTTAGATCCCTGACCAGGGATTGAACCTGAGGCTCCTGCCATGGAATCACAGAGTCTTAACCACTGGACCACCAGGGAAGTCCCAGCCACTGGGTTGAATATGGGCCGGAGAGGCTGAGAAGCGAGGGTCTTGTGTGATTTTGTGTGTCACTTGCTCTAGGCTCCCCTGACCTTCTTTCTGCCTAAGAGGGGACTCCACAAACTGGACCCACCCTCCCAGAACTTGTAATAGATGTAAGCCTGCTGTCCACTCCCCCAGTGCATTGTTCTCCATCCCCAACTGTCTTTCTGCATCACTCTCCTTGTCAGTCTCCTCTGTCCACTCTCTTCTCTCTCCACCTCTATCCCTATTTCTGTCCCTTTCTCTCTTGACTGTTTAATATCTACTTTTATTTCTATGTGCCTTTAAATAACATTTTTCCGGACTGTCTCTACTCTTGTATTTCCTCCCAGACTCCCTCGTATTCCTCTCTAGCCATGGAACCATGCCAGCCTTTTTATGAACTTCTGAAAAATCTGTTTTCCTAAAGTCTAGAGTGCATGTCTGATGAAGCCCACAGCTTCCTTTCTTCGCTGTTACGAATTCCAGGATAACTTGATTTCTCCCAAGGTTCACATAACTTTTACTCCAACAGTGAGCTCTTTCTTGTTGGTTCCAATGAAATACAGAATAGTAATTTTCCTTGCTACTTCCTCTCCCCACCACCAGATGGAATTGTAACTCAGATGTTGTACTTTCTGCAGAACGCTTTGAGAATTAAAAGGCTTCTGTACTTTTCTGAGCCCAGTTTACATTCTCCAATAAGATCCACTCTTGCTACCTTCTACCCAGCCAGGAAGATTGCTGTGCCCCATCAAATTGTATCACTTATTTCTCTCCCTTTTGTCCACATCTGAATGTTTTCTACCATTCCTTACGTTTATGACATTTTATACATGTTATATGTATTTTCTGAGAAACATAATCAGTCCATTCTATGAGACTTGTTTCTTTTGAGGGAAATTGATCTTTTAGTTGCCTTATTTCAATAATGAATTTCACACTACCAATAGCTGGAACTATGTAATTTCTGGGTTGTAAACTCCTTGAGGTCAGAAGCCATGTGAGATTCTAAACAGAGAGGCTGGAACAGTCCTGAAGCATACCCAACATGAATTCATTAACCTGAACTGATGCTTATTTTAAAGTTACAAGTTTAGTTGTCTTTCCCCCAGACACTGGGCATAGATATATAAACATTTGAAGCCTTAAGTTAATTCCACATCTCCTGATTTTTCCTGAAAAGGACCTAACATTTCTTTCACAAGTTCTCCCTATGTGTTGTTTTCATGGTACATGATGTTAGAATTTTGTTGGCATTTTTCTCTCTAGCTTCTGATTTGAAGAGCTTCTGATCAGCCATGGATAGGTTATTATTGAGAAGCATCAATGAGCTTGTTTTACATTAAGTAATTTACATATATTATTTTACATTTTTATAACAGCTTTACCAACGAGATATTAGTCAATTACTGGTAAAGTATCCGCCTGCATTGCAGGAGACCTGGATTCGATCCCTGGGTTGGGAACATCCTCTGGAGAACAGAAAGGCTACCCACTCTAGTACTCTTGTCTGGAGAATTCCATGGAATTGTATGGCCCATGGGGTCGTGAAGAGCTGGACACAACTAGTGACTTTCACTTTCATATATGAGAATAATGGAGCTCAGGTTAAATGATATATTGCAGCCAACATAGCTATTCAGTAAAAGAATGATGAGAATTAGGTCTGATTGTTTTAAAAGCTTGTGTATTTCTTCTTCTAGAACTGTCCACTCCACCTGGCTGGTTGGTCAAACAGATACTTGGCATTATTTCTGGACACACTGAGGTGCCATGACCTTCTCAAATTGGCTACACAGATAAACAAAACCAGCACGAACGTCTGCTCTCGGTACTGCAGTGGGATATTCTCATGGTGACTAAAAGCATGGTGACTCTTGAAATATTATTTTGGGAAAGCCGTGGCTGCCAGTAGGAGGAGCACAGGGGCTTTAAGAACACCATGCCTAACTACACACTTGATCTTTGCAACGAAAGACAGAAGGACGAGATAAAAGGTCAGAAGGCAGCTCCCCCAGTCCTCTTCCCAGTCCTGGAAAGAGGGTAGGAGAGAATAATTCATTTCTCTCTCAACCACTTTGACCTTGCCTGGACTATAGTTGCAGGATTGTCGACTCCAGGAATAGTCTCAGGCTACTACTCAAGTGTGCAAAAAGGATATTTTTGTTATTTTTATATAATTCAACCTATGTATTTTTTTGACCTCCTCCTAATCAGCGGGAGTCATGGAAACTGGATGGTAGATATTTTAAGAATTCTGATTTCACATCCACCCTTCTCTTGGGCCTGTGTCTCAGTTTCTGGGACATAAGCTGTACTGACATTGGGATTGGGCAGCTTTGTGGTTTATCCCTGTGTGTGTGTCAGTCTTTTCAGTCATGTCCAACTCTTGCAATCCCATGGACTGTATCCTACCAGGCTCCCCTGTCCATGGCATTCTCCAAGCAAGAATGCTAGAGTGGGTTGCCATTTCCTTCTCCAGGGGATCTTCCTGACCTAGGGATCAAACTCAGGTCTCCTGCATTGCAAGCAGATTTTTTACCATCTGAGCCACCAGGGAATATCTCTTCCTCCTTATTTTATGACCACATCAGCCCATGGTGACATGTCCATCTCCCGTCTTGTCCTCTGTCAGCAGTGACAACACAGAAAGTCCCACGGATTCCTTCAGGAGTCAAGGTCTTTTTTTTTTTTTTTTTAATTAATCAATTTGTTTTTGCTGTACTGGGTCTTGATTGCTATGCATGAGCTTTCTCTAGTTAGGGTGAGCGGTGGCTACTCTCTAGTTGCAGTGCATAGCCTTCTCATTCTGGTGGCTTCTTTTGCGAAGCACGTGCTCTAGACACATGGGCTCTAGAGCTCGGGCTCAGTAGTTGTGCTGCACTGACTTAGTTGCTCCACGGCATGTGGGAGATTCCCGGACCAGTGATCGAACCCATGTACCCTGCACTGACAGGTGGATTCTTGACTACTGAACCACCAGGAAAGTCCTGGGATAACTTCTCCTACTCTTGAGCATTTGTGATCTATTCTGCTGCTCACATACCATGCTTCAGGAAACTTTACAAGTCTTGATATATCATGCAACTATTTCTCCTCTGGGAGCTTGTTATTTCCCCCAGGCCATACCTGGGAAATAGGCACAAAACCCTCTGCTTTTAAACAAAAATTGTATTAAACTGAGTGTTTTCAGAGAGGTCAGCCTGGAAGAAGAGTTCTCTGGGGAACCCACCAGTGCCTGCATCTTTCTAGTCCATTCCAGCTTCTCCCACCAGCCCAAGAAATACTCTTTTTCCCCCTTTGGTTTTAAGGCAGATATAGTCTTCTTTCCCAAATCTTTATCTTCTCCATTATCCTAAGTGCTCAGGTTTTTGAAACTCACAATTCAAGACAAATATTGCTTTTTCCCTCTGCTCTTTGCCTTCCATTTATCTCCAAAGGTAATAAATCCAGAATGGATGGCCTGGCCGCATGGCTGGGAGACGAGGCTAAGTGGCAAATGAAAAGACCTTGGGGGTGAGGAAGAGATAGATGAGTGTTTTCAGAATGATCCACTGTGTTGCCCTTCCTCCATCTGCTCTGAGGCTGCAGAGCTGAGGGTAGAACTTTATTAACTAGCCCTGGATATCCTCAATAAGAAGAGTGAGGAGAGTAGTGTTTGCTCCAGTTCTGGCAAACTGGGCAACAAGATGGAAGGGGCCTGGAGGAGGGAAAATTCACTCCACGCCTATCTTGCATCAGGCTTGGGGCTGGCCGCTGCAATGTTTTATTGTCTCTAATCATCATGGGGTAGGTAGACCACACCTCCTTTCCTGTATCAAGTGTACACACTGAGTGCGTGCTTGGTTCTCAGTTGTGTCCCACTCTTTGCGACCCCATGGACTATAGCCCACTAGGCTCCTCTGTCCATGGGATTTTCCAGGCAAGAATACTGGAGTGGATTGCCATTTCCTTCTCCAGGGGACTTTCCCAACCCAGGGATCAAACCCATTGATCCCAACCCAGGGATCCTTGGCAGGAGGATTCTTTACCACTGAGCCACCTGGGAAGCCCTCCTTTAGGTTACTTGCTTACAATGCTGCTACTATAAAAGCTGCATTCTGTTTCACATCTTCTTGCTTCTCTTTGCTTCTGTGTATATATTGTATCTGCACTAATATATATAAAATGGGCTTCCCTGGTGGCTTAGCTGGTAAAGAATCCACCTGCAAAGCAAGAGAACCCGGTTTGATTCCTGGGTGGGGAAGTTCTCCTGGAGAAGAGATAGGCTACCCCCTCCAGTATTCTTGGGCTTCCCTGGTGGCTTAGAAGGTAAAGAATCCACCTGCCATGTGGGAGACCTGGGTTTGATGTCTGGGTTGGGAAGATCGACAGGAGGATGGCATGGCAACCCACTCCAATATTCTTGCCTGGAGAATGCCATGGACAGAGGAGCCTGGTGGGCTATAGTCCTTAGAGTTGCAAAGAGTCAGATATGACTGAACAATTAAACACAGCACAGCATATATAAAGTAGGTAACTAATGAGAACATACTGTATAGCACAGGGAACTCTACTCAATACTGTGTAATAACCTATATGGGGAAAGAATATGAAAAAGAATATGCATATGTATAACTGATTCACTTTGCTGTATGGCAGAAACTGACACAACATTGTAAATAAACTATACTCCAATACAAATTAATTTTTTAAAATTCTTGGGACTTCCCTGGCAGTCCAGTAAATGGTTAAGACTCTGTGCTTCCAGTGCAAAGGGCACGAGTTCAATCCCTGTTGGGAAGATCCCACGTATCGCAGTGGTGTGGCTAAGTAAATAAATGGATAAACTGAAAGTTCATAGTTTTTGAAAACTAACGATTTAAAATGCCAAATGCACCTTTTCAATCGTTGTCTATTGTGTGCAAAGCACAGTAAGTCCTCTGTCCACAATGGGTGTGGGAGACGACAGAGGAAGTTTACCTTCTGCACACTGCAGACCAGGTTCACAGTGGGGAGGGGAAACGGGTGGAGGTCAGACCTGCTCTGTGAATGCAGAGAGCAAGGAGGAGAGGGGGCCCAGGTGAATCTCATGTGTGTAGAGACAGAGCAGGTAGACCACGAGGAGGTTTATGGTCCAAGGGTAATGAAAACCACTTAATGGCTTTTAGCCTAGACTCATCTGTTCTGTTGCAGATTTCTAAAACCTCCTTCTGGCTGCCTGCAGAAAATGGTCTGGAGCACAGCAAGTGTTCAGAGGAAGATAAGACCAGTCAGGAGGTCGCTATAATCATCCAAGCAGGAGTGAGGATCTTTTAAAGAGCAGAGAAATGGGAAAGATTTTTAGGGGATGAAATATGCAGGATGGATATTGAGGGATGTGGAGGAGGCTGGTGAAGGAGGAGGAGACCCTTTGTGAATCATTCCTTTATTGTGTTCTTTTCTTTTCTGCAAGTCATGCCCAGGGCTGTGTATAACCAAACAAACAAGCACAGGAAGCTAGTAGTTTACTAACATGTATTGACACTTGTGGCTCAGCTGGTAAAGAATCGTGGTGCAATGTGGGAGACCTGGGTTCGATCCCTGGGTTGGGAAGGTCCCCTGGAGAAGGGGAAGGCTACCCACTCCAATATTCTGGCCTGGAGAATTCCATGGACTGCATAGTCCATGGGGTTGCAAAGAGTCAGACACGACTGAGCAACTTTCACTTTCTCTTTCACGTTGGCACTTAAGTTCTAAGAACTTTGGATGTGTAAACTCATTTGATTCTTAAAATGATCCTAGAAAGACCATGCTAGGAAAAGCCATGGTACTCATTTCATAAACAAGGAAACTGAGTCATAAGGAAGTGAAGTAATCCAGACAGATCTCACTTGTGATTTCAGACTCTTTCATCATTATGATGCATGTTGAGATTGAAGTGGTAAAAAACAGGAAAGAATTAATTCCAACAATTCCTCAGCAAGAGGCTGAGGGTCAATGAGAAAATCCTTCAGAGGAAAAGATGCACTCAAGTCCACTCTCATAAGACAAAATGAGAGAATGAGTATTCCATGGGCCAGCACCAGGACACATGAGCTAAAAAAAAATCACTGTTTTATTTCTCAGAACTATTGGTCTAAGCAACATTTTTGAGCAGAACAACTGGGATGAGTGAAAGGCCAAGTGGTATGAGACAGGTCCCAATTCAATCTACCTCTGATTGCACTGTGTGTCTGCATGAGTCACAGAGTCTTTGATAAATGAAAGCCTTCTCGAAGATTAATGAGGCTGACTCCAGTCACGTTGAATCAGGAGCTAGACGTCTAATCATATCCTTCAGCAGAGTTTAATATCGGGGGAAAGATGAGAAGAGGGAAGTAATTTAGGCAAATGTGACATGAGATAGAGACTATCGCCTTAGCTCATTCTAAGAAGACACAGGTTTGATTCCTGGATCAGGAAGATGCCCTGGAGAAAGAAATGGCACCTCACTCCAGTATTCTTGTCTGGAAAATTCCATGGACAGAGGTCCCTGGCAGGCTAGAGTCCGCGGGGTCACAAGGAGTCAGACACCAATCACTGACTAAATAACAACAACAACAAGGACTGGAAAAGTCCAAAAGAGGAGATAACAGCTTGCACATTCATTTCATTAGACTGTCTATTAGTTTACTATGCTTCTCTTGAAACATAGCAGCCATGAGCTTCAATCTATAGAGACCAATGAATACCAAAGTACCATCTGGACAGGATTCAATTGTTTGTTAAGTTTCACAAATTTCTCCCTGACAGTGTTAATGGAATCTAGTGATGTGGAAATCACAGTGAACAAAAGAAGATAATTTGAAAGAATATTAACACTGAAGATATTCAACACCGTTTCCTCTTCCATTGACTATCCCATCAATCTCTTCCTAATACTGTAGTTTTAAGGAAGCCACCTAGTCTTTCTTTCTATTCTTTCAAAATCATTATTGTTTAGTTCTCAATACTCTACTATTGTCATAATTGAAGGGTATCAGGAACCTTCTAACCGCCGATGGGAGAACCACTCTCAGACAAGGCTCATTGGACTTGACTTCTACTTCTATCCTTATTTTAGACTTCTTCTAGTCTCTGCTTCTGCTCTCCAGCTTTCTGTTCCTTCAAATTCAAGGCATCTCCTTAAGAGATGGTCCCTGACTTTCACCCTAAACAGCCGTCAAGCTCTGGTCCCTGTCTGTATCATGGTCCTTAAGCACTCTGCCTTTGTGATCCTTCTCCCACATAAAAGTATACTTAAAAATTTTATTAAAGACAAACATATATTAATCATTGTCTTTGACCTAAAAGTTTATGCCTTTCTTCTGATTTGAAAATGAATTAAAGCACTAGATGGGCAGTCCCATGACATCAGGGAAACTTACTCACTGCTCTGCTCCCAGCATGAGGAAGAATGCTTGGTATATTATAAAGTCTAATTAACATTTATTGGAGGAATCAGTGAATGAATGACTTTTCTGAGTTCCTTTCCTAGGACTTCTGTGACTACTCTTTTTCAGCCTTTTTTTTTTTTCTCCTTTTTGCCCCCCTTCTTCCATCTTCCCTTTAAATATATCCTGGATTTCTTTCCAGAGTTCCAGTCTAACATTGCAGTTATATGGTTCTCTCCACTGTATCCTCCTCTCAATGTATACAAAACAAAACTCACCAGCTTATCTCATTCTCCTTAATACTATTATCAATATTATCATCATCATTTTCATTATTACCAGGATTAGCATCTCCATAATGGTAACGTCATTATCATCTTTTGAGTTTCTCATGCATGGTAGACACACATAATAAATGGATATTTCCTGCCATATCAGTAACCAAGGATGTCACAATCATCAGCGATTGCAGCCACCACCGATGGTGAGTCGGTGAGCCCTGAAGGAACTTGGGAAGGAAAGAATGAATACCTTCTCTTGCAGCCATCAGACTTCAGCCATTCCCCATGGTGAGTCCTGAGGAAACTCAGGATATGAAAACAGAGGATACTGGCCACAGATAACTGAGGTGCATATCAAAGGAATAATTTTAGTGAGCCCAATTCTTGCATCCTCCCATACACAGAAAAGCACTAAATTCCTTAACTTGGGATATCTGGTTTTCTTTAAACTACCTGCTTTTTGTTGCAGGTAGTTCCGACTACTTGCCCTTTGTTGCAAAACTTCCATAGAATCTGGCTCCCATCCTCATCTCTTTGAGTAGTTCTCTCAGGGCTACTTGAGATGTTGTCTCTTGGGCTTGACGTTCTCAGCATGTTGTTCAGTTGTCAAGTCATGTCCAAATCTTCGCGACCCCGTGGACTGTAGCAGGCCAGGCCTCCCTGTCCCCCACCATCTCCTGGAGTTTGCTCAAGTTCCTGTCTATTTCATCAGTGATGTCATTCAACCATCTCGTCCTCTGCCACCCTCTTCTCCTTCTGCCTTCAATCTTTCGCAACATCAGGGTCTTTCCCAATACCCAGAGAATAAGACATAACTTTCAATTTTTAGGTTATGAATATACTTTCTTTTTAGTCTACAGACATCATCTTTAGATTCCCTTTTGGCTTTAGGCAGATCCAATTTGTGCCCAAATTTGGTTGATCCCACCCTTGCCCCTCCAGGCATATTTGTTTCACCTTCAGTTGGCATCTACACTAGCCTAACCTTCATTAATTCTTGCTGGTATAAACATACTACCCTCCCTACCAGTTTCTGCATCTCTTCTCTATCCTTTTCCCATTCCATTCATCACATTTCTTCCTAAAACATCCCTTTGGCTAAAGTATGTAATTGATGCCCACTGGTGACAAAGTAAATTCCAAATTCTTTCCTTTGATATTTGGTGTCTTGACTCCAACTTAAATGTCTAGCTTTCTGTCCATCACTCACACAGAACCTGAGGTCCGACCATACCTCTCTATTTAATAGTTCCTGAAAATAATACTCTAGTTTTCTGTGTTGACTGAAAAGCATTCATAACCTAAAAGTTAAGAGTTATGTTTTTAGCCCAGGAGGCAGCATTTAAAGTAACCCTGAGAAAACTGCTCTGAGGGGACAAGGGGGGAGCTAAGATATATAAGAGTTCTGCAATAAAGGACAGGTATTAGGAACAAAAGATTATTGTTAATGAAAGAAAACTAGATATCTCAAGTTAAGGAATTTAGCACCTTTCTTTGTATGGGAAGATTTAAGAGTCTGGACTCACTGAAATCATTCCTTTGATATGCACCTCAACTGTGCTTTCCCTACCTGAGTTTCCCCAGGGCTCACTGTGGGGAGTGGCTGTAGTCTAATGGCTGCTAGATGGCAGGCATTCTTTGTTTCCTTCTGGAGTTCCCTCCCAGAGCTCCCTTTGGGCTCACCAGTTCTCTAATGAATGTGGCTACAATGGCTGATGACTGTGACATCCTTTGTCTACTGATATGGCAGGAAATATTCCATTTCTTAACTATATCTTTTTTCAAACTACCCTTTCTGCCACCCTTCTCCCCTGTTATATGTGCATCTGAATGCGCTGCTGGAGCACGGAGCACTGGCAGGTAGCAATTTGATCTTGACTCCTGGCCTGCCTCTGGTACTCACAGGGCTGTGTATGAAGGAAGGCATCAGCAGATGTTTATTCAGTTGAACTTAAAACGAGCAAAGGGAAAGTGAACATAAAGGACATTCACTTCTACTATGGTATCATATCTTATGTCAAAAGATGACAATTTTAACTTCAGAAGAGTGAAAGCATTAACTAAACAGCAGTAGTCAATTTAGATAAATTTACTTAGGTCAGAATAATTCTAAGCTTTACAACCATAGAGCACAACAAACTCAGGCAAAGCTAATTTCAACCTGGATGAATATTTCCATTTCAGAGTTTTAATCTAATTGAACAAAGTAAATTAGTCAGGAATGTCTGCCTTGTCTCCAGAAATGCCTTGATCACTAAACCAAGCTTTAATGAGGCAAGCAACTAATTATATTATCCCTCTAATATAAGACAACGAAAAGGTTAGGGTAGAGGAGGAATAATGTGCATTCCCATAAGAAAACACAGATAATGGGCAATGATCATTCAACCGTCTAAGGATTCAGAGATGACCTTTATGATAAAAGGTGTTCCCTTTTTTAAACTTGAGTTTTTCTGATTTTATTAAAAAAAAAAAAAAGAAAAGAAAAGCCCTTTTAGTTACCAAGAGGGAAAGATAGGGAGAGGGATAAATTGGAAGATTAAGATAGACATATACACACTATTATATATAAAATAGATAACTAATAAGGAACTGGTGTGGGGTTTCCCAGGTGGGGCTAGTGGTAAAGAACCTGCTTGCCAATGTAGGAGACATAAGAGACGTGAGCTTGATTCCTGGGTCAGAAAGATCCCCTGGAGGAGGGCATGGCAACCAGCTTTTTCAGTAGAAATTCTATATAGCTCAAGCAAATTAAACTATGAAAATGAAAGCAACAATAATGACACATCCCAAAGAAGATCACTGTTTACATTTTGTTATGGACATTTTCAGTCATGGTTTTTCTTTGTCCTTTGTGTGTGTGTGTGTGTGTGTGTGTGTGTAAGGTCATATATTTTTCTGTGTGTATAATTAAATTTCGATCACAGTGAACAAAATATTTTAACTTTATGTTTGAAAATATGCCAAACAGATCTTCCCATGTCATTAGATGTTCTTTTGTTACATTATGTTTAGTAGCTGAGTATCCATTTCATTATGGTGCTATACTCAGAAAGTTTTCAGTCTTTCACTATTATAAATAAAGCTTTGAAAGGAGCTTTATACTTCATTTCATATGGATTCTGTTGTTTTTTATTTCCTTAATGTACATGCCTCCATGTGAAATTGCAAGACCAGAGACATGAAATATATGAAGATTTTAATAAAAATGGTTAAACTCCTTAAAGGATTTTTTTAAATAAAGCTACATTGAAGTTGACGTTCCGTGGGTAGATCTACATTCTCACAATCTCATGAATAATGAATGATAACATATTTTACAAGTAAGACTGAGTTATTTAATATACTTATTCATCATTTGCTTTTTTCTTTTATGAACTTGTTTGCATATCATTTGAACTTGTTTCAACTAGGGATATTTTTCTTTTCCTCTTTGATTGTAAAGAGTTTTTCATATTCTTCTTATGAAGAAATAAGAAATACTGCAAATAATATATAAAGACTAATATAAAACACATTTAACTCTACTATCTAGTTCTATTAAATCTCTCCTCCATTCTTTCTGGTTTTCAAGCTATAATACGTTACCTATAAAGTCAAGCCCTTGTTTCCCTCTGATCTTCCAACCTGGAAATATCATACTATGTTCTTGAACCCAAGTGCTCTTGATACTAATACTATACTTGTACGTATTTTTATACTTATAAAATATAAGGTTTAGACTGATAGCATATAAATATATAATCATTAACAGAACTGAGTCATTAGTGTCCACTTAAGATCTTGCATCTATATTTGTAATGAAATTTGCTGTTCAGTTGCTCAGTTGTTTTGGATCCTTTGTGACCCCATGGACTGCAGCACTTCCCTGCCCTTCACCATCACTGGGAGTTTGCTCAAACTCATGTCCATTGAGTCAGTGATGCCATCCAAACATCTTGTCCTTGGTCATCCCTTCCTCCTGCCTTCAATCTTTTCCAGCATCAGAGTCTTTTACAATTGGTTTATACAAATCTTTTCTTTTGCTTCATTTATTGGTCTCGGTACCAAATTTGTATTAATCTCATTATTAACTTGGCTGTGGTTCCCCCGCTTTTCTCTAGAAAATATTTTGGTTAAAAAATAGACTACCTGTTCTTTGAAGATTTGACAAAAATGGACCTATAACACCGTCTTTGTTTTATCTGTAGCTATATCTATCAATCATTCAAAATAGCATTATTTATCTCTCTTTTCCTTGATAATAGAAGTTCTTCCAGGTTATTTGTGATATTTTCTTTGTCCTGTATGTTACAAATAATTTCTTCTAATTTGTCACTATTTTGTTTATGGTATTTTTCATGCAAAAGAAGAATTTTAAAATTTATATATTTGTATTTGTTTATTTTTACATGTTAACATAATCTCTAGTATTATGTATTTATCTTTTAAGCACTTCATATATATAAAGACTTTTAAAATTTAGTTTATATTGGAAACTATGAATGTCCAATAACTTTCCAGTGTTCCAACATCAATTATTAAATCTTCACTCCATTAATTTGAAAAGTTGGTTTATTATTTCCTAAATTCTATTTATGTTTGACTCTGTAGCTCTGTAAATTCATATATCTGTCCTATTGCATTATTATTTTATATTTTATAATATGCTTTTATATGAATGAGAGTAAAATGATCTATTTCCTTCTTTTTTAAAAAATCGTGTGGTCTTTTTTTTTCTCCAGACTCACCTCATAATCATTTTTATATTTCAACCAAAATTTTAGAACTTCCTGTAATTTGTATCAAATATATTGACGAAAAGTAGATTCAGAGTAACATTTTTACAGAACTAATTTTTCACACTCAGGAAAGTAATGTCTATTTTTCATTCATTCAAATTTTTTCTTTCATGCTTCTTAGTAAGGTTTTGTTGGCTTTTTTATAAATATCATTCAAGTTTTCTGTTAAATTTATCCATATATATTTATTTGATATTTTTACCACTGTTGGAGATGTAATTGCTTCTTTTGTTCACTTGTTTTCATTCATATTCATACATTGTATATGTATTTTCTTTAGGAAAATTTTAAACAAATTGTAAGTAGTTATTGACATATATTCTCAACTGATTAAATAAAACTTGAAATTGACCTTTTTAAAAAAATTTATTTATTTATTTTGCTGAGTCAGATCTTAGTTGAGGCATATGAGCTATTAGTTGTCACATGTGGAATCTAGTTCCCCAACCAGGGATCAAACATGAGCCCCCTGCATTGGGAGCTTGGGGTCTTAACCACTGGACCAGCAAGGAAGTCCCTGAAAATGCTCTTAAGTCATGCATGGTGAAAATTCAGCCATGGTAACTTTTCATTTTCAGGTGATTTTGTGACTTTACTAAGGACCCCACCCAGCTGGGTCTTGGGGTGCCTGGTGATCTTGGCCTTTGATGCGGGGAGGGTCTCATCCTTTCACAAGCACTCAGTTCAAAGTTCACTTTGTATTCAGTTTTGCTGTGTGCCTAGTGCTATGCCAAATGGTTCCAGTGCCTGATCTCATCCTCACAATAGTTCTTTGAAGTTGGAAACATTTGCATCCCTCTTAAGAGAGCAATCTCCTATTCAGGAGGGTAACAGGGTCAGACCGATCTTCTCATCACATGAAATCATTTTGGAACTTCATCCATTGCTTCAAATAACTGACAGAAAGAGTACCTTGAATTCTTTCATGCAGTTCAGCCTAGATTTATGCAGCATATTCCTACCTTGAGAAATTTGGAAATTAGAGAATTTAAAGTTAGTGTGTGTGCTCATAGATATATGCAACACAAATACTGCCACTGAATAATGTCAATAAAAATAAAAATTGTAGCTCCAGCCCATTATGAAGAGTTCTTTTAGTCATTTCTGAGCAACTGGCATTCTGCTCCCAATTATGCTATTTGCTTATTGAATAAGTAAGCATTAAAGTCTGTTTGTTTTCAATAACTAGTCTTATGTTCATAAATGGCAAATTATACTTGTGTATTCTTTTTTCTCCAACACTAATTGCTGAGCGAATGTGATTTGAATCCGTATTTTTAAGAGAACTATTCATGTGTACCCTATTTTAATGAGAATTACTAAGACCTGAACTTTAAAGGTTTGAAGAGCTAGCATTCTTTTAAAAAGAGGAAAGGGAAAATGACAGTTCTATGAACATGGAAGAAACTGAGTTAAGGAGAGTTATTGAAGTTTTCATCAACTCTGTATCTAAATATATTATTAATGAAATTTTGAAGCTTAAAAAAAATAGAGCACATAGAAGAATAAGGTCAGCCTGTGTAATTTATTTTCAGGGGAATAGGTAGCAACAGGTCTCCAGCTTTGAAAAAGAAAGTCTTACCTACTAAACTGTTTTCTTTTTTTTAAATTAAGATTTATGTATTTATTTATGGACTGTGCAGGGTCTTCACCGCCGCGTGAGGGCTTTCTCTAGTTGAGGCAAGTGGGGGCTCCTCCTGGTTGTGGTGCTTGAGCTTCACCTTGCGGTGGCTTCTCTGCTTGCAGATCACAGTCTCCAGGTGCATGGGCTTTGGCAGTTGGGGTTCCTGGACTTAGTTGCTCAGGAATGTGGGATCTTCCCAGACCAGTGATCAAACTGGTGTTCCTTACATTGCAAGGCAGATTCTAAACCACTGGACCACCAGGGAATTTCACTCAGTTCAGTTCAGTTCAGTTCAGTTCAGTTCAGTGGCTAAGTCGTGTCCGACTCTTTTCCACCCCATGAATTGCAGCATGCCAGGCCTCCCTGTCCATCACTGAACTCCTGGAGTTCACTCAAACTCATGTCCATCGAGTCGGTGATGCCATCCAGCCATCTCATCCTCTGTCGTCCTCTTCTCCTCCTGCCCCCAATCCCTCCTAGCATCAGTCTTTTCCAATGAGTCAACTCTTTGCATGAGGTGGCCAAAGTATTGGAGTTTCAGCTTCAATATCAGTCCTTCCAATGAACACCCAGGACTGATCTCCTTTAGAATGGACTGGTTGGCTCTCCTTGCAGTCCAAGGGACTCTCAAGAGTCTTCTTCAACACCACAGTTCAAAAGCATCAATTCTTCGGTGCTCAGCTTTCTTCATAGTCCAACTCTCACATCCATACACGACCACTGGAAAAACCATAGCCTTGACTAGATGGACCTTTGTTGGCAAAGTAATGTCTCTGCTTTTCAATATGCTATCTAGGTTGGTCATAACTTTCCTTCCAAGGAGTAAGTGTCTTTTAATTTCATGGCTGCAGTCACCATCTGCAGTGATTTTGGAGCCCAAAAAAATAAAATCTGACACTGTTTCCACTGTTTCCCTATCTATTTCCCATGAAGTGATGGGACCAGATGCCATGATCTTAGTTTTCTGAATGTTAAGCTTTAAGCCAACTTTTTCACTCTCCTCTTTCACCCTCATCAAGAGGCTCTTTAGTTCCTCTTCACTTTCTGCCATAAGGGTGGCGTCATCTGCATATCTGAGGTTATTGATATTTATCCTGGCAATCTTGATTCCAGCTTGTGCTTCTTCCAGTCCAGCGTTTCTCATGATATACTCTGCATAGAAGTTAAATAAGCAGGGTGACAATATATAGCCTTGACGTACTCCTTTTCCTATTTGGAACCAGTCTATTGTTCCATATCCTACTCAATTGTTAATCCCTGTAATTTCTGTCACTATGGAGAAGGAAATTGGTATCATTGATCACCACCTTTCGACCTATCTTTCCTCACTAAACCTCCAGAATCTGAGATGCACATCCCTGCTCTTGGTGGGGGAGAAGGAGAGGGAAGGACAACCAGTCAGTCTAAAATAGAGGCTGGAGCAGTACATATACCACAGATAATGTCTACTCTGTGTCCAGGAGTCATGCCCTTTCGCAGACCTTATAGAACCACACAGGGTCTTTGCTCGAACCCTGCTGTCCTGGACACTACATAGAGAAGCCAAAGCCCTGAGAGGCTCACCTTGAGACTGAAGCCAGGGGAGGGCTGAGCTCACATCAGAAGCCTAAGGGCCACCCCACGGGAGACCAAAGCTAAGCCATGGGCACCCACAAGCTCACCCAAGGCCAGAGACTTGCAAGGAGTGGGCCACTATAGTGGGTCATCCCCATCCTGGCCGTCCACAGCCAGGAACCACTCTGAAGGTGCCTTTTTTGGATGGAAGCAAGGAGAAGGGGGACTTCCCTGATGGCTCAGTGGGTAAAGCATCCACCTGTAATGCAGGAGACACAGGAGACATGGGCTTGATCCCTGGGTCAGGAAGATCCCCTGGAGGAGGAAATTGCAACCCACACCCACATGGACTATAGTCCATGCAACCCCATGGACTGTAGCCCACCAGGCTCCTCTGTCCATGGGATTCTCCAGGCAAGAATACTGGACTGGGTTGCCATTTCCTTCTCCTGGGGATCTTCCCAACCCTGATGGAACTAGTGTCTCTTATGTCTCCTTCCTGGGCAGGCAGGCTAGTGTTCACCCTTAAAATATTTCAACCAACTTCTTAGTGCTGGAAGCATATTAAGACTCTATAGTTTTGCCTGCCTCATTCTTGGATCTCGTAAACAAACACTGATGAACAGTGGTGTGTGTGTTGGATGGTGCTAGGAGATTTAGAAGGTTTGGAGGTTTTCCTCTGCATCTTTTTTCCTTGAGAAATACATAATATTAGCCAAAGGGAAGGCAGACTAGAACAGATAAGGGTTAGATAGAAAAACAAAGGTTCTAAATGCACGTGACATAGGGAAGAGGTGGTTGACGGAATGAAAGCAGGGATCCTGCTGGTTTGGCACAAAACCGAAATGAAAATGCAGCCTGGTTTCTCTCAAGTATGGCAGAAACCTCGCTTGTTTCTGAAACTCCTCTAAATCAGCATTGGCAATCACTCTAGCTCACATGGCTGTACCTTTTTACTTTCTGTGAAATAAGGGCTTATAAAGCAATCTAAAACTGTAAGCAAGGGAAATGCTTACAGCTCAATTTTAGAGCAATTTAGAAAACCACTTTATATGTAAATTTTGCTCCTGAACACTAAATATCCTCATAAATTATCTGTTTATTAAAGTATTTGCTTATACAGAGGTTCCCTCACCTATCCACCAGCATCATCATTGATTTCAAAGAAATTGAAAAAAAGTTAATATTCTAAAATCATTTTTTCTGCTTATCACAATGATGGTTGCCACACTTCACTCTGCAAAGAATTTGCAGATGAGGTCGTAGAGAGAGAATGGGTATCAGATGAGTAAGTGAAAAGCACATAGCTCACCAGAGGACCCCCCTTGTGTGTACAGGTCAGAGACACACCAACCAGAGCAATGTGTGTGAGAGTCTTTTAAAGAAACTAATGTAACCCAGAGTTAAGCTATTTTAGTTGAAAATCATCCTCGTCTATCCTGTCAGTTATTTTAAACTTGCACTAGATAATAGTAGAGCTTCCCAAGTTGTCAGTCTCTTGGCAATTCGTTAGATGTCACCACCAGAAGGGACTGTGGGAATTATTGGTCTGAGTGGCCACCAATCCATTGGGAGCGAGTTGAATGGTGCCCCCTGCAAGCCTCCATCCATGCCCTAGTCTTCAGAAACTGAATATTTACTGGATGTGGTAGAAGACCAACTATTATTTTAAAGAGTGCAAAGTATGTGATTAAGGATTTTGAGAGGGGTTTATCCTGGATTATCAATGTGGTCACTAAATCCAATGACAAAGTTCTTACAAGATGGAGGCAGAGGGGACTTCCCTGGTGGTCCAGTGATTAAGAATCTGCTTTCCAATGCAGTGGATGTGGGTTCAATCCCTGGTTGAGGAACTAAGATCCCACATGCTTCAGGGCAACAAGCCCAAGAGCCACAAGGAAGATTCAGCACATCCAATTTTTCTTTTTAACTTTAAATAAATAAATAAAAGAGGGAGATGGAAAAAGTATTCACAGACACAGAGGAGGAGGTGTGACCACAGGCAGAGACTGGACAGAAACAAGCCAAGAAGAGCCAGCGGCCGGCAGAAGCTGGAAGAGGCAAAGACCAGCTTCTTGTCTGGAGCATCCAGAGGGAGCCTGGCCCTGACAGCTTCATTTGGACTTCTGGTCTCCGACCCAGGTGAGAATGAGTTGATGCTTTTGAAGTCACACATCTTGTGGTCCTCTGTCCAACTCTTTGTGTCCAACCTTCCAGCCTAAAGAAGGAGGCACAGCAAGAACTCATATCATCCTTCAAAATTTCACCATGTCTGTGATGTGAGGTCACAGCTAAAGGACAGAACTCTGAACCTGCATGAGTGCGTGTTTGATGGAATTTCAAATCATCACTCTTTGGCTGCACTTTCCCCATGAAAACACAGATGAATAAATTTTTTGTCAGTTTTCACAGATACAAGATAGAAGCATGTCCAAGACTGCACGCCTTTGAAGGCTAAGCTCACAGAGACAGATACAAATCATCTGTCACCATCTAGGACAGCTATTCTAGATCCCAGCTCCAATGAGCTCAGTGGTTTCCAAAGTGATCCTTCTAGGGGCCCTTGTTTTTCTTTGCAAAGGGATTCTTCCAGACAACCTTCATGTGGGCACAGCATTCATCCAACTCAGTGTTCTTCCCTCAAAGTCTTCTTGGCTTCGCCTTGTCCCCTCTATATTCTGCTAGAAGCCATGGTCCGCGCGATACCTGGGCTGGAATGAAGTTAACCAGAGCAGCATCCTTGCTTCATCATCTTCATCCATCCTTTTAAGGCTGGTAGGACCAGATGAAAAGAAATGAGCTATTCCCCTTAATAATAGAGCTTACTCAAAACAGGATGCTTCACATGAACTTTTAAGTTAGAGAGTTATACCTGTGGAATGTTAACCAGCAGGAGAAGTTTATTACATTTTGTGACTTTCAGTTCTAACTTACAGGTTTTGAAATTCAATCCCACATGCAAAACAAGGCTTTCCTGGTTGAGCACAGACAGCGGTGCTCTGCTTCTCTCGTGTGGCCAGATTTAGTATTGCATGCTAAAGAAACCTGATTTACAACCAAAACAAAAGGCTTAAAAAAAAAAAAAATTGCCAGTATCCTGATTTTCTTTTATGAACCAAAAGGCTAGAGTCAAAGAGCCAACGTCTATTTTATAATATCCATAGGTAATTTTAAACTTAAAAATTTTAGATATTAGTCTAGATCATTAAAATTTTTCTTCTAAATCTCGAAAGGCTGTGAGTAGCCTTCCACAACTGTAGAAATAAAGGTTGCTTTTTAGCTCTCGCAACACTAAAGTGGGAGGTAACAAGTCCATATATCGCTCCAGAAATAATTAACATAATAATATCTATGTGAATAAAGTGAAGATCCTATTCAACAGAAAATGATGGATGCAACCTACAGAAAACTGAAAAATCATTTAGAAATGATTTTTACAAAATAATGGTCTATATCCTTAGAATTCTCTATTATAATGAGAAAGTGAAAAAGCATTTTTAAAACCCTGGTGATGAATTTGTTTATTTAACATCCTTGACTTCTGCATCAGCAGTTTCTAACATGAAGTTGCTTCACATCTAGGACCAAAAATTCCTGGGAGGTTCCCTTTATCCTGTGAGGCTTAGAAATGAGTATCTTGGGACTTCCCTGGCGGTCCAGTTGTTAGAACTCTGTGCTTTCACTGACGAGGGCACGGGTTCAATCCCTGGTCAGAGAACTAAGATCCGGCAAGCCATGCTTTGAGACCAAAAAGAAAAAACAAAACAAAAACTAAGAGAAAAGAAAGAGTGTCCCTGGGAGCTCTGTCTGGAGGCCCTGAGCCCGAGGGTGGGTGGCAGGGTCCCATGGGCGCTCTAACCTGAGACACAGGCTCTGTGCCCCCAGAACAGCACTTACTGCGGTGGGTCCAGGGAGACCCGCCCAGAGATACACTCTTGTCTGGAGCCTCGCTCCTCCCAGTGTGTTTCCTGCACTTGGAGAGCCCTGGGAGCTTCTTGGAAAAGCCTCGTCTCAGCCCCACCGCAGACCCTGTAGACCCAGGGCTGCATTTTAACAAGATCCCAGGGGACTGATGCTCTCTGAGACCCATGGGACCAGAACAATGGAAATAACCAAAATCTACCACCTGCCAGATAGGTGTGGTAGTCAGAGAAGTCGTTGTTGTTCAGTCTCTCAGTCGTGTCAGACACTGGGCGATTTCCTGGACTGTACCCCACCAGGCTCCTCTGTCCACGGGATTTCCCAGGCAAGAATACTGGAATGGGTTGCCATTTTTTTCTCCAGGGTATCTTTCTACCCCAGGGATTGAACCCAGGTCTCCTGCATTGGCAGGCGGGTTATTGATCACTAGCACACTGTAAGATACTACTTGCATAGAAGATGCTGCCTTCGAAGTTGCTGAAAATAGGTCTGAGCTTAGTTTTCAAAGCCCTTCATGAACCACCTTTCAGATCCAGCTCCTGCCAGGCTCGGCCTAGGACACAGAATTCCACAGGGCAGTGCTTGAATTTACTGGGGAGCTGGGGGAAATTCCAGGAGCATTTGAGAGTCAAAAATTCTCCCCCAAGTCTGTGTGTGCTGGGACCTCCAATCAAGGGATCTGCAGAGCTTGACTTCATGGCGAGGAACACTCCCTACCATTTTTCTAATATTCAGTTTAAATTAACTGACGTTCATCTAAATATGCTTGTATGACTTACGAAAATACAGCCAAGTACATTCACTTAGTAAATTAGGTATCTCAGAGTGTTTAAACACAAATTGGGAACTTAAACTTTTCAAAATTCAAGCATGTCAGATGCCCGTGAAATTGAAATTCACTCAGTTGTGTCTGATTCTTTGAGATCCCATGGACTATACAGTCCATGGAATTCTTCAGGCCAGAATACTGGAGTGGGTAGCCTTTCCCTTCTCCAGGGGGGTCAAACCCAGGTCTCCCACATTGCAGGCAGATTCTCTACCAGCTGAGTCACAAGAGAAGCCCGTCAGATGCCCATAAATAATTGTAATTCTTTAAAAAGCAAACAAAACACTCATAAAGAATTACCAAACCTTTTTTAAAAATGATTTGGTTGCACAGAAATTGCTGCTATCATGGACTTAAAAGTTCTGATTCATGGTCCCTATTCCATTTTTGTCTTTTTATTATGTTCTTTCTAGGTGTATTATTATTAATACTATTATTTTACATTTGTTTGGCTGCACCAGTCATCCTTGTTGTGTGCAGGATCTTTAGTTGCGGCATGCAGGATTTAGTTCCCTGACCAGGGATTGAACCAGGGCCCTCTGCTCTGGAGCACAGAGTCTTAGCCACTGGACCACCAGATAAGCCCCGTTAAGTATATTATTGAGTTGCATTGTCTCCTATACACAATTTCTATGTCCTAACTTCCTGCATCGCTTAATATACCTTGTTTGGAAATAAGGTCTTTGCAAACATAATTATTTATGAGGAGGTCATAGTGAAGAGTGGATTCTAATCCAGTACAACTGCTGTCCTTGTAAAAGGAAGAAATGTAGATGCAGACAAGGAGAACACCACTTGGAGATGAAGGCAGAGAATGGTGATGTGTTACATATAAGCCAAGGAGAGGCCACATTTTCCAGAAAACACCAGAAACCAGGGAGAGCCTCCTCTATCTGCAACCAGTATAGACTCTCCTTCACAGCCCTTGGGAGAAACAACCCTGACGACACATTGGTTTGGGAATTCTGCTCCAGCAGCTCAAGCCAACCTGTGTTGGTGTAACTTCACTCACTTGAACCAGAGGAGTCCAGCCAGGAGTCCCGAGGAGTCCAGAGAAGTTAGGGCACAGACAGTCTGGCCAGGGCTGAGGGTACAGATGGACCTATGATTGATAACTGAGGCTGTGAAACTGAGCAAGATGCTCTTTTCCTTTAGGTTTTGCTTTGGTTTTCTTTTTGGCCACAACAAACAGCTTGGGGGATCTTAGTTCCCTAAACAGGATTAAACCCATGCCCTGGGCAGTGAAAGCGCAGAATCCTAACCACTGGACCTCAAGGGAATTCCCTGTTGATTAGAATTTATTAATAGTAGCTCTGGTTTCTTCTGCCCAGCTCTCTTCCTTCTTTTCTTCAAACCCTTTTCTTCTTTTCTTGCCCACTGGACAGGAGGGCAAGGACAACTGAAAGAACCAAATCAACCACAGTTCTTTCCAGGAATTTCTACACAGTGAGTGTGGTTGTTACAGGCATTTTGGAAAATGTGGGTCTGGGCTTGTTTTGTGGGAAAAGAAGGTCTATCAGAGGAGAGTAGGAAATAGCATACCAGCAGAGAGGAGAGAGGCGAGAGAGAGGTGACCACATCATTTCAACACTAGTCTTCTCAGCCTCAAATCTTTTTCTGACCCTTAAGCCAATGAACCATTTTCTGTTTAGGTTAATTTGAGTTAATTTCTGCCCCTGGAAATCAAGGGGCTTCCCAGGTGGCTCAGAATCCACTTGCAATTCAAGAAAGGCCAGTTGGATCCCTGGGTCGGAAGATCCCCTGGAGGAGGACATGGCAACCCACTCAAGTATTCTTGACTGGAGAATCCCACGGACAGAAGAGCCTAGTGGGCCACAGTTCATGGGGTCACAAAGAGTTGGACGTGACTGAAGCCACTTAGCACGCACCCACACACGCAGAAAGCAAGAGAGAACCTGTCTGATAAATGCAGCATGGAGCATAAGCCTTCGGATCAGACAAACACAAACAGGCTCAGAGAGGAAAGTGTGCCTCCTCAAGGGCTGTGTGACTGTTCTAAGATTCTTCCATAGTATTGTCGCATTTCACCCTCATGGCAACCCTGTGGCTGGCACCTTGCCTGAGACCACGCAGCCAACGAGTAGCAGAGGGATGTTCAAACAGAGGCGCTGCTGTGCCCAAGTTCCTGCGGGCAAACTCTCATACTCATTACTCTCATCTCTGGAGATTCCTACGTCCTATCTCTGACACGAGCTCGACAAACAACTACACTTGAATTGTTGCATTTACCGCAGGCCACTGGTTTAGCAGGTCCCCTGCCGGTCAGTCTCCAGGGGCCCGGGGCTGAGGGGGAGCTGTCACTGCTGGAAATTCAGCCCTCGCTGTGTCCTGGTGTTGTCCGACAGACCGTCTCATTTTAAATGTTTCCTTTTGTTGATGTATTTAATCCTCTGAGGTTTCCAAGACTGTTTGGCTTGTGGTCCAGAACAACTGTGTGACACACTGAAGAAGGTTTTATCACTTCCCCAGAGAATGAAAAGCATCTTGGAGAAAGATCGTTTTTCCTCCAGCCCCATGGCACACCACTGCTTACCTATCAAAAGCTGCTTTGGGAAAATTACACCCACTATTGAAAACATTTTCCGTGACAATGTTCCCTTTGAGAAGTTAGGTCTGGTCTTCTGCCAGCTGGAGATTTGATGTAACCGAAGATCTTAATCCTGATAGAGAACTGAATTCACTGCAAACAGAAAGAAAAACTTTTGCAAGCATACTGCTTGCATTCCTGCTGTGAAATAAGACGTGAGCCGGGACATATCTGGAAGAACTCCCATCAGAGCTGTGGAAATCGCGTTTCATGATCGGAAATCTGGTTTGGGAAAGAAACCACTCTGCTCTACGTCCAGTGGAATGGGCTCCTTTGTTTCCTGATGTTCTCATGTTAATCCCCAAGGCACGGTTGACAGGCGAACAGCACTGACCGGGGCAAGGCCCCAGAGTCCTCCTACAGAGTGGATGCAGGCCGTGTGAAGACCTGGGCTCCACCAGTGGCCTCTCTGTGAGTCATGCCATCTCTCCATTTGCTCCACGCTTCAGACTGTTTGAGCAAGACAAATTCAAATGTTGGCAAGTGGCAAAAACAAACAACAAAAAACCCCAATATCATATCTGAAATGTCATGTGGTCACAGGATCACCCCTCTTGAAGGAAAGCTTGAATCCATGTTGAAGCACTTTGTAAACTCCAAAATGATATTCTTGATAAGAGCCACCGAAAGACATGAAATGGAGGGAGAAATCGTCTTTGCAGTTATCAAGCAGCTGAGACGTTTAAGGAATGTGCTTAACATTACTGTGCTTTCATAATACTCCAATTTTAGAAGTTTTTTTTTAATTATGATCTGGGGACATCCCTGGTGGTCCAGTGGTAAAGACTCCACCTTCCAATGCAGACAGGGGCTGTGGGTTCAATCCCTGGTCAGGGAGCTAGGATCTCACATGCTTCGTGGCCTAAAAACCAAAACATAAAACAGAAACAATATTGTAACGAATTCAATAAAAAATTTTTTAAATGGTCTACATCCAAAAAAGTCTTTAAAAATTTTAAAATAATGATCTACATTCCAATTTTTAAATTAGGATGTGCCATGCCATGCTCAGTTGTTTCAGTCATGTTCAACTCTTTGTGACCCCATGAACTGCCCACCAGGCCTCTCTGTCCATGGGATTCTCCTGGCAAGAATACTGGAGTGGGTTGCCATGCCCTCTTCCTGGGGATCTTCCCAACCTAAGAATCAAACCCACTTCTCCTGTGTTTCCTGCATTGCAGGTGGTTTTCTTTATTGTCTGTTTACAAGAACAAATAAAAAGCATCTTGAAAAATCCAATTATGAATTTATTTAATATCCTTGACTTTTGCATCAGTAATTTCTAAGATCCTAAGTCTCCAAAATGCAAAAATATACTACAGTGTCATGTCCATAACGAATAAATTCTTGGGGCACCCCTTCTTACCTGTTGCATAAGAATAAATATTCTTTTAGTTGGAGAGATACTTCAGTGGCTTCTTTTGTGGATCATCTCAACCTGTAGACAGACAAGTGACCTGGCTCCGTGTTGGTTTCCTAGGGCAGCGTTGCATTGCTAGAAGTCCTCTGAGTATTTCCTCCCTGACACCTGACTTCCCTCTCAGATGTATACACCTTAGTTCAGAATCCCCACATGCCTGTAAGGCACATATGTCTCCACCCTAGTCTTCAAATCCCTCTGTTGACATGCTACAGAACAGGGGAGTCAGGGGTAATCTTATTTCATTATTTGAATCGAACATTTGGGGCCAAAACTTCTCCAGAACTTTCGGTGTGTAAGAAAGGATGGGGAATCGCAAGGCTGAGACAGGTCACAGGCCAGCTCTCCACACCTGAGCACTGGACTAGGACCCAGAGCTGAGCAACAGCTGGACACCGGCCCCCAGCTGGACCCATGGAGCCACCCCTGCTGATGGCCACAGTGGAGATCTCATAAAACTAGCCTCAGATTAAATCCCACAGGTTCAATTCATCTTTTATTTTGGTGGTAGTAACAGAAGCATTAAGAATAAATTTACAAACTCTCAACCTCTCAGGGGAGTAAGCTATGCAGTTAGAACCTTCATAAATACTTGTGGTCACTTGGTACTGATATATTAATTCAGAATACTAATGTTTGTAAATACAGAATTGCCACAGGTATATATTTTTACATGAGGATGGGGGAAGCTGGCATTACAGAATTTTAACATAAAACCAAATTAAAACCCAAATATGCATCAATTGATGAATGGGTAAATAAAATGTGGCATATCCATTTGTTGTTGTTCTTGTTGAGTCACTAAGTTGTGGCCAGCTCTTTGTGACCCCATGAACTGCAGTATGTCAGGCCTCCCTGTCCCTCACTATCTCCAGGAGCTTGCCCCAGTTCATGTTCATTGAGTCAGTGAAGCCATCCAACCATCTCATGCTCTGCCACCCTCCTCTCCTTTTGCCTTCAATCTTTCCCAGCATCAGGGTCTTTTCCAACGAGTCAGCTCTTCGCATCAGGTAGCCAAAGTATTGGAGTTTCAGCTTCAGCATCAGTCCTTCTAATGAATATTCAGGGTTGATTTCCTTTAGGATTGACTGGAACTCCTTGCTGTCCAAGGGACTCTTGAGAGTCTTCTCCAACACCACAGTTCAAAAGCATCAATTCTTCAGTGCTCAGGCTTCTTTATGGTTCAATTCTCACATCCATACATAACTACTGGAAAAACTATGGCTTTGACTATACAGACCTTTGTCAGCAAAGTTATGTCTTTTCTTTTTAATACGTTGTCTAGCTTTGTCATAGCTGTCCTTCCAAGAAGCAAGCGTCTTTTAATTTCACGGCTGCGGTCACCATCCACAGTGATTTTAGAGACCAAGAAAATAACATCTGTCACTGCTTCCACTTTTCCCCTTTCTATTTGCCATGAAGTGGTGGGTCCAGATGCCATGATCTTAGTTTTAGTGTTTTAATAGTTATTTGAGAGATGGGATAATCAACTACAATTAGAATCCCTCCAAATAGCACTTACGCTTGTCGTATATGATTAACACACATTACCTAAAGCTCGTGGAGTTCTTTTTTGGTAGAGTAGGAAGTGGTCCTTTGAGAGTTATTGTTATTTTCATAAAGTCCCAAACAGAATCACTTCTAGTTATTGTTGCATATCAATATTTAGATCATGCACCTCATGTAAGCGCTTGAAAACAGGTACAGTGGGCTTCCCAGGTGGCACTAGTGGTAAAGAACCCGCCTGCCACTGCGGGAGACGTGGGAGACCTGGGGTCAGTCCCTGGGTCGGGAAGATCCCCTGGAGGGGGAAACGGCACCCCACTCGTTTTCTTGCCTGGGAAATCCCATGGACAGAGGAGCCTGGTGGGCTACAGTCCATGGGATCGCAAAAAGTCAAACGTGACTGAGTGACTGAGCACACTTCAGTTATCTGCTGTCTTAAACATTTTTTCTTATATCCAGTGCATTCCAGCCTTTATTAATTTCTTTCTCCATTTAACTCAGAGACTTTTTCCCCAAGAAGTAGACCTTCAAAGTTCTTGACTTACTCAGGGATTTTTTTCCCAGGACTTCAGGACTTAACTGCTGGAATTATTAAACATTGTCTCTGAGTGAAGAGATGAAAAATAGTGTTTCGGGCAAAAATAAATTTATTCTTCTCTGGCTGAAAACACTTTATTTCCTTTATAAGTGATGGAGCTCAAGCACAAATTTGATTGTTACTCTGCTTATTACCATATAAATAGCTTTTAAATTCAATATACCACTCAAATTCATGCAAATTATAGACAGGGGAGGTTCTTCCAGAAACAAAAGACTAAGAGTATAACATTTCTTACATTTCACTGACGAAATAAATTATGTGCATCATAGTAGTCCTGACATTTTGATTAGGCTACATATAGCTAATCTCCAAAGTACATATTAATTCTCAAAACAGTGATCATCAATTTTAATTCATTATAACTCTCTTGATCATTTATAGTGTTAAGGGAAAAATAATGAAGAGACTACTATATCTGTAGATCATGCTTTGTTGTCTCATAATTTCCTGATGTTTTGTAACAACCAAATGATAAAATACTGATATCCAACAAAATAACTAAAAATAATTTAAAAGGTATGTCTTCCAGAAATTGTGTGCCTTCTTACACTAACTTAAAATTGTTATAAAAGTTCTTTTGTTGCTCACGATACTTATTTTCTTTAAATCAAAAGGTTCTAAAACACGCAAAGAATCAGGAAAATAATACTTATAATTAGAAGAAAAAATAAACCAGTGGAAAAGACCCAGAAGTGACAGTGTTGATGGAATTATCAGATAAAACTTTAAAAGAGACATTATGTTCGAAAATGATACATGAGGAAAATGAGGAGACAGATGGAAACTGTAAAATATAACCAACAGGGAACTTTAGAGCTAAAAATCACACAGAATAAAAAATTCTCTGGGTAGACTTAACAATGGATTAGATACTGCAGGAGTAATAACTCTTGCAAGGGCAATAACTGCAAAGGCAACAGAAATGAAATGGGAGAAGGACTTCCCTGGTGGTCCAGTGGCTAAAACTCTACTCAACGCAGGGAGCCTGGATTCGACCCCTGGTCAGAGAACTAGATCCCACATGCCACAACCAAAGAACTTATATGCAATAACTAAGACCCAGTGCAACCAAATTAACTAATTAAAAAAAAGAGAGAGAGAAATGAAATGGGAGACATGACAATAAAAACTGTGGAAATTGAAGCACAGGGAGAAAAAGACTGAAAAAATAATGAACAGAATCTGTGGTCCTAGGCAATAGTAAACAATCTAATGTAACAGTTGTTTAGTCGCTAAGTCATGTTTTGTGACCCTGCAGACTGTAGCCCTCCAGACTCCTCTGTTCATCAGATTTCGCACACGAGAAAAGTAATTGCAATCTCAAGGAGACTGTAGCCCCCTTCTTGGAGGGCTGAATATGATTTGAAGAAATAATGAGCATAAATTTTTCAAAAGCATCCCATCACACATCTAAGAATTAGGCCATTACACCTTATACAGAAAGACCCCACCAAGTCACACCACCATCAAACGAATACAATTCCATGATGGAGAAAGCATGTCTTTTTTTTTTTTTTTTTAATGGAAAAAAGCAGATTGCATATAGATTCGAACATGCTGAATCTCAGTGAAAGATAGGCATTTTGAAGTATCAGTCCAGAATCTAGGAAAGATTCAAACTGGGGGTTCATCGGTCTGTATGCAGTGGAGAAAGATGTAGAATGAAACCTCCACCCCTCCACGATCCACTGAGATTCTCCCCGTCCACCTCCATTTTTCCCTTGAAAAACTGCCATGGCTGAGCAGAATCTTCAGGGTTAGTATCAGAACATGAGAGTCCCTTCTCCCCAGCTTGCTAGTTTTTCGGATTAAAGCAGCTTTCCCTTTTACTGACACTTGCCTCTTGAACGACTGATTTTTGAGTGGTGAGCATCTGAACCTTAGTTCAGTAACAGGCATAGCAACAGAAATACCAGAAATGACCTGTAACACTCCACGAAATGAAAATGTGCTGTGAAGATCACTAGCAACCATGAAAGCACCTGATGTTTTTTGGTTACATGTCTTCAATTTGAAGTGGATACCAGGGATTTAAATTTCATTTCTACAGTGATTTAACCAAAAAAAAAGAAAAAGAAAAAGACAATGAGGGGGGGGAGTGTTGCTAGATAAACAAAGCACACCCTTCATTCACTGTCCTTTCCTGAGCCAACCACTTACAATATTAAATGCAATTATTAAGGTATATTGACAGAATATCTAATATGAACTCAATACTACTAATGTCTGTGTAAAATCACGTGTCTCAGAATTCTAAAAAGTGTCTAGAAGTCTTTTGCTCCTTTCAGTATTCAAACAGGTATTTTCTTCCTCTTATATATAATTGTAGCCTAGTGAGACCAGCTGGGCATGGAAGGAATGGTAGAGAACTCCCAAACAGGCACCACTCAGAAATTCCCAGCTGCGATGGGGCTTACCCATTGGAGAGCAAGCCCAGACATCGCCCAGACCCTGCAGCTTCTGCACTCAGCTTTGTCAGATGGGAAAAGCCAATCTGCAGATCTAATATTTTTTTCAAGAAATCCTAGGGAAACTTAACAAGCAAAATTTCCAAAAAATCATACTTTTGAGAAAAGTCATGCTTTTCAGAAAAACATAAAAGCATTTTGAAGGTGTTGATTTTTTTAAGTGTAGCTATAGAAATTAAAATAATGTAACAAAAAGCAGCTAGAGAGTCAAGCAGTTGGCCAGTGATGGAATGAAGGGGCCTGCCCTCAAGCCTGACTTATTCATCTTCCAAAGAAACCAGATTAAAAACAAACATCTCAAAGCGGGTGGATTACATCATTTTATCACTGACAGGACTTGAGGAAAACAAGCATCCTGGTTATCTTTCTCATTAGATTTTTCCTATTACTACATTTCTACCATTTTGTTCTTCTTTAGCTCTTTCTATCCTCCCTTCACCTTACTTAAAAAAATCTTAACATAATTGAGAGTTTTGCCAGAGGTATGTTTGTCATGTACATCCACTTTCAAATAGATGACTTTTTGGTAAATGGTGACACAGAAGAGAGTCACATAAAATTAAGCACTCAGACAGAAAGCCTGAGAGTTGTTACCAGGAGTGGGGGATGGTGTGACTGTCCAGTGGGTAGAGGTTTCTATTTGGGATGAACAGGTTCTTCAAATGGATAGTGATGATAGTTGTGTTAGTCGCTCAGTCATGTCTGACTCTGCGATCCCCTGGACTGTAGCCCACCAGGCTCCTCTGTCCCTGGAATTTTCCAGGCAAGAATACTGGAGTGGGTTGCCATTCCTTTCTCCAGGGGATCTTCCTGACCCAGGGATCGAACCTGCATCTCCTGCATTGAGGGCAGATTCTTTACCATCTGAGCCACTAGGGATTGTAAATGTAAACACTATTCATTGTACACTTTAAAATGGTTAAAATGGTTAAATCCATTATATATATATTTTACCACAGTCAAAACTTTTTAAAAGACGAAAAAAAAAAGTAAAGCAGCACACCATCTTTCAGACATGACCAATTTATTCAGAAAATTCAAATTTCAGTTTGGCAAAGGATATCCAGGGGCAGAGTTTGGGATAATCATTTCATTCAGAGGCAGCTACATTTTCTAGAGCTAACTGGCCATGGGGTAGTATTGGAAGGCAAGAAAACAAAACTTTAAAAAATAACTTAGGGTGTGTGGGTGATAAACACAAATATCTGCAGAGGAAACCAACCAAACAAGCAGCTTACACAACTGAGGCATGAGAAACACTGATGCTAATAGAAATCCTTTATTCCATTTAGTTTGACACACATGAAGCACCTAATTTTTTCCAGATACTGGGCTAGCTGCTGGGGTCGAGGTGGAAATAAAAAAATCATCAAGATGTAATCCCTGTTCTTAAAAAGTTTACAACAACCCATGTAAAAATGAGGGCAACAAGGAAGGTACCAGAAAACTGCTCAAAAAAACTGGGAGGAGGAGGGCTTCCCTCTACTTCTCAGTAGAGGCTGAAGCTGGGACCCTCTTAAATTAGGTGATGTGGGTGAGGCAGGGGTTGCATGCTGAGTAAGGAGAACTCTGGTGTTGAAGCATGTCTTGGCAACAGGAATGGTCTCGCTCCTCCACTGCCTTCCACGTGTGAGGGAAAGGGGTATTCAAAGGTAGGCAGTTTTATTTTAACCCCTCTCATCATTAGCCCCCTGTAAGAGACTGATAAGGAAGTGAAAAAGTATTTAAGAAAAAAACAACACATCCAATTTGGAAGAGACAGGACATAGACAAGATATACCATTTCATTGTTTTAATGTAAACTCAACTGCTTATCCAGTAACTTAAGTAAAACCACTGAAGGGGGAAAAAATCCCTCTGGCAGCACCACAGTTCATTATGGAAGAATGCTGTCTCTCCTGTTACGACTATGAAGCTAGCTTTGGCTACTGCCAATAGTGGATGCAAGAGTACAAGGGACACTGAAGTCCATATTTTACACATAAATTAACATCAATAAACAATTCCACCGTAACTGAACACAGATGATGAAGACGGCTTGGAAGAGATAATTTGGGAAGAGAGGTGAAGTCTCTGAAGGCTAGCTGATCTAAAAATGACTTGGGATGCTGTTATCTCCTACTTAATACAAAAGGAGCAAGTGAGTAACAGTCAACTATGTGTATAACATACACCCTCAAAAGAATTTTAATACAACATACTACTAACCGAACATCACAGTTTCTGCTTTTGCAATTTACACAAATTACCTGAATGTTAATAATTTAGGGAACCCTTACAAACACAGTATACAAGTTATGATATTACGCATCGCCCTTAACTTATGAAAGTTTGACTTATATTATCTCAAAGGAAAACTAGTATTTATAAATCTCATTTTCCCACATAATTCATTACTCATTTTAAAAAATAATTTTTAAAAAAGTGGCTTTTGTGTAAGTCTTTATCAATGGTAAATTAGAATGCAAACACCTGCCTGGCTTTGATAAAATTAAAAAAAACAAACAAACAAGAAAACAAGTTTTATGACCAGCACCTCCTAAAACCAAAAACCTCCTTTTGAAGCATAAAGTTCAATTCTTCTTGCCTTCTTAGTAAATGTTAATCCAAACCCTCCCCAATCTAGGAACTGTTCTGGTTGGTTACATCACAAACATACAGTATTTTTTTAACATTAAGAAATTTCTGATGTGGTATGAAAAATAAACAGCTAGCTTTTAAAATCAAAGTGACTCGGAGTTCTAGAACAAATATAATAGCACACTAAAATAGTTTAAAAGTAAAATTAAAAATTAAAATCTATCATGGTCTTATTAATTCAAATTAAAAACCAAAGGATTATGTATCATTTCAGACATATACATCAAGATGCCAGTTCTTATAAAAAAGTACTTCAGTTGTAAATGCTAGATTATGTAAAAATAACTTTATATCAATTTTATTCAACTTTAATGATTTTCCCCAACTCTAATATTAAAAACATGAAAAGAACTTAAATTTTAATGGCAAAAGTTACTGTTTTCCCCATCTACTAAAAAAAATTTTTTGTTTTCCCTTATTAACATACAATGCCCTATTGTTAAGGCACAACTTTTTTTTAGAATAAAAATGAAACCATCAATTTATTTTACACAACAGTTACAAGGCAGACGTTTTTAGGCATATGCTAAAAACAAATAAGTCTTAAATTAAACCAAATCATTGCTTCTATTCACAACCAATCGACACACAGCCAAGGTGAGTGAGTGGTTGTGGCTAGATTCTAAACAGTTCCTGTTTTAAACCTGCTTAAGATTGTCTCCAGAAAGCTATTTTCAAGCTGTTATCAAGGAGAGGCAAGTTGGGTACTTTCTTTTCTGAGGAATAGGGAGGGGGTGGCATGCCAGCTTTCTTTACTTACGTTGGGCAATGGAAGACAATCATCACCTGCAAAGCCTGAGTCAAATCCGATTTCTGAATTAAACACCCTGAGACAGGGCTAGGGCTTGCCTGGCATCCCCCTTCCCCCAGGCCTTTCCTCCTCCCACTCTTTCCTCAGCCACCGCCACGACTCAATTTGCACAATATTGAAAGGAAGCACCCAGCAAACAGGAAGAATCTGCACAACTGCTACTTAAAGCACACAAACCACATGAAGCTTGTTACTTCATTATATGGCCATAAACAACTCAGTATTTAGAATCAAAGAAAAACACTAAAATTGGGGAAAGGGGACAACTGAATAACAAAGATAAATAGGACCCGTCTTGTAGGTCCTTACGATCCCAACTGAAGTAGGGATCAATTATGAAAACTAATAGAGATAGCAAGCTTTCTCCAGCAGGTAACGCGCTTGTATTTTCTGCGCTTTCATTCTTTGAAGGATGGGTCAGAAAGGCTTAAGACAGAAGCCTTGGGTTATTCTTGACAGTTACTCTGTGGTTTTAAAGGTGACTTTCCTTTACTTTTTGAGGAGTCTTTGAAAAGTAATAGTCAACTTGGGCTCTGTCAGTATTAATCTCTCCCACTGGTATTCTAGTCTCAGTTCTGCCCTAAGATTTCAGCAGCCAATCACGGAGACACAGGTCTATGAGAGAATTTCAGGGTTAAGTGTTGGGGAAGGGTATATTGGTTAACAAAGAGAAGCAGAAATAAGATAACATATATTAACAAGTTAGGGAGACATGGAACAAGGTGGAGAGAAAGAGGGGCAGAGGAAGGCGACAGCTGATGGATCTTAAGGTTATTGGTGCTATTTTTACCAACTGATGCAGAAAACTCAATTTCAATGGAAAACTGTCCTCTAAATAAGGGCAAAAACGAGGGAAAGGGAGATCAGGTGTTGGGTAGGTGAGAGTCATTAAGAGTAAACATTTTAGAAATACTTGTATTTATGGGAGATATCATCTGTCTCACACAAGGTTTTCTCACTGGTGTGTCCTGGCACAATGTCCTACATAAATAAAATAAATACTGTTCTTTGAACTTATATTAGTTCTGTAATGTATACTGACTTTTAGAAACAAAATGTTTTAAAATGAACTTCTTATAAAAGCACTTAAAGCCATTAGTACTATGCTATACTCAACAAATCGCAAAAATAATGCATTTGTCAGCCAGTATCCTAGTTTTTGCACGTGACACAAGCTCTCCACAAAGTCATTATCTATGTGTGGCTTAATAAAATTAAAAACTAAAGCCAAAACACCATGCCTGCTAATATGAACTAGTCCCATTTCCTAATACGCTAGTCTCTTTCCCCGAAGTTTGACACATCACAATTAAAACAAACACTTATACCACAGGCCTCTGGAAATAGCATATGCTTCTGCCATCTCTCCTGAGGAAAAAGATTTCTTCATCTCACTGCAAAGTAAAAAGATGAAGCCTCTAACACTTGGCTCAGAATTCCTAAAAGTCCTGGTTAAATACCAGGTATTTCAACTACTAAAACTTGTAATGAATTCTGATGAATAAAACCCTAGCTATTGAGGCCCACTGCCCTGCAGGACTAGAGACTGGGTAAAGGTAATGTGTGTGTCACACTCGGGCCAATTCCCCAACAAGGAGTGAGGACCTCAGACAGCATGATCTGCAAGCCTAAAGTTGTAAGCACATTCCACCAGGTGAGGACGCCTGCCCTGCCTTCGGTCAACTTTATCTCCAAGACAAGAAAATAAACGGAAAATTGATCAAGGGTTAAAAACTGATCTAGGGTTAAAGAGAGAGAGAGAGACAAGAAGAAAAAAGGAAGCCATGAAACCCTAAGAAATCCCTCTCCTTATCAGTGTTATGGAACAAAATCATGGCAAGGTCATGTGAAATGATGGTACTGTTGAGGTGAAGTTTCTGATCATGCTGAGAGAAATCAGACATCCCAATGAGAGATGGCTCACAAAACAAAGCTTGAATTACAGTGATACTGCAAATATGTCACAACCTTTTCCAACCAGATTGTGCACACCTGAATAGGAAAAAAATTCATCAAAAAGTTCAATCTTCATTTTTTTAACCCAAAGGGAAATACAAAGTATCTCAGGTTACTACTTTGAGAGCTTGGTTAGATTAGATCCATTTATTAATGGCAAAAGCCACCGTAACTCACTCTTGATAACGAGGGAATCTCTACAGACATGGCAAATTTTTTAAAAAGTACTAAAACAAGGTTTTTAAAAATAATGAAGGCTGGTTCAATTCATGTAACTTCAAATAACTTTCAGTTAATAACAGAATAACATTATATTTTTATAATGCCTTATGGCATATTTTACCCCTAATGAGAAAAAGTACCAAAATTCTAACGTTAAACCCTGAAACCTTAATCCAAACCTTAGACATTAAAGATTAAATGTGGGTCAGGAGGGAAAGGACAGAACCATGCACCGTCCACAGGGCAAGTGAAACTGATCAGCAAGATGGCAGAAATGTTGAACCCATAGGTACAAACACACGTCTCTTTATAAAAACAAACCAAAACGAAACAGAATATACACACACACAGAAATTACAATGCAACCGTCATATTCTCTACTAGCTGGTGAACCTGTTATTAAAATTTCAAAGAAAAAAAACAATTTGAGCTTTTTCTATTTTAATCCATAAGAAATATTCAGTAACAGAGAATCTGTTGCATATTAATGAATTTGCAGCTTCTTGTGCTTTCTATCTGAATTAGGGGGAAAAACCCCCAATTATTTTATTTTCAATGAGATACAACTGTATAGTAGTATTAAACACCTACATAAAACAATCCTTTCTTCAGCCCAATTCTATACGAAAGTATTAACACACTGTAGATTCATGATACTGTGTGAAAATGGTGACTCATAACAATGGAGACTCAGCTATAGATTTTAATTCACAAATATATATATATATGCGCCTTGTGTATGACAACCGTACGAAAATAGTCTCAAAAATAAAGACAATACTTGAGACATGAAGCAACCCATTCTCCCTGATCCTGCATCCTATTACAGGGAAAAGAAGTCTCAGATGCTTCATAAATACTTTACAAAGTTCGGGATGGCCTAAACCATGCATAGTCTCCACTGCTACTCTGAAGCCTCAGCACGTCAGGCCGACCGTTCAGCTCTGGGGGGGCTGTGGCCTGTCGTCATCTTGGCTTACTTATGTCCTGTCTTCTCCAGATCCGGGAGCTTTCTGACCAGAGCCTGGTGGTTCATCCTGATGCTGGCCAGGAGCCCCCCTTCAATGCCGTCGGAACCAGTGTAGCTAATTTCTTCACCACTCAGGGTGGTCATGTGCCCCCCGAGGGCTTTCAAGATGGCGTTGCCAGCACAGATATCCCACTTTTTGATGTATGTCACATGGATATATAGGTCAGCTTTTTCTTGACTCTTATCAGGCACATCCAAGAGTGCTAAAACTTTATAACCTGCAAGATAAACACAGGATTTAGGTTATTATCTGGAAGAGAGGAAGAAAGGCGTGTACTGTCTTGAGGATGTTGTTGACACCAACACAGGGTATGCAGGAGCTCTCTACACTACCTCTGCAACTGCTAAGTCTAAACTTATTTTTTAAAGTAGTTTTTTTAAAGTCACAGTACAGATGTTAAACCCAAATGATCAAAACATACCGTAAAGTATGCAAAGTAGTTTATTAATAAGCTATTCTCAAGTATAAATAAACATACACCTATACTTTTTTAAATTTAAATCTACTTTGCGGTTGGCTTCTGAGGTGATACCTTCAATATGAACTGTTTGCTATGGACTATACACTGAAGCTAAACACCCCCAGGTCTCCCTGGAGTGTCTAGGAAGAATGGATTAGAAAGGAGAAAGCACAAGATAATGTTACTACCCTAAGTCTTTTGTGTAATGAGGCAGAATTTTAAAAATAAAATAATAAAACAAACTCAGAAGAAACTGGGTCAAAAACCTATTTTAGCCTATTCCTATTGGGAATTTTGCATATCACCTTTCCTGATCAACCTGACAGTCTATAAAAAAAACAATGAAACTATGTTTAGAAAAACATGTATAGGTCAGCAGTAAACTAAAACTGTTAGGCTTAAAAGTTAAAAGCATTACTTTTCTATTACTGTGCTGAAAAAGGTTTTCAAACACAAATGTTTCCTACTATGCTTTGCAATTTATTTGAATTAAAACACTTCTGTCATAGCAAACAGCATTCAAAACAGAGTGGGCTAAATCCAGGCATGGCCTGGTTTCACACAGCCCTAAAGCTATGAGTGTTTTTTGTATTTTTAAAGAGTGGCTAAAAAAAAAATTCTAGTAACAGCAGCCATTAGCCGTCCTAGTAACATTAAACGATGGCTCCTGCCAGCCCCTGCTCGACACAGGGTTGTGATGGCTGGATCCTTCTTTCTCTCCTTGTGATGGTCACAGCTACACTAACAGCACAATCACTTCAAAGTCAGATCACATACAACAACCACTGGTGTCAGGAAAAGACTTGCATATATTCCAGGATCAGAAACCACTGCTGTGAGACTGTTTCCATTGTGAGACTGTACCCAGGAGGCAGGTGTGCCCGAAATCCCGCTCTCGAAATAACCAAGTAGGAGACCAGGCCTGTCCTAAAAGCCCCAGTGTCCACTCCCACTTCTTCCCAAGGACTGGATACCAATGAGCCTCCTGACGTGGGCATGGCCACGCAGGGCACAGGGTAGGGCCCACACGGAGCAGAACATACCAGCACCACCCGCTGGGATGATTGTAGTCTGGTTTCCGAAAGTCTGAAGAGCAACCTGTTTGACCATTCCTGAATGCGAGCGAGACACGACAATCCTTGGGGTCTTCTCATTGTAAGAAGTGCGGGCTTTCACATTTGCCCCACCGTCTACCATCGCCCAGGCTGGAAAGCAAATGTAATAGCCAGTAATGGCACCAAGGCTTTTTAAAACCAACATACCAGGGGTGACTGGAAAACAATTCTTCCCAAGAATTCTTTTATCTCCAAACAGGGAGCTTTGGTTTTCGGAGAACAAGGGTCATATGTTTATTTTTTACAACAGGCCATATTCAGAACTACAAGGGGCGATGCAACCTGGCCCAACCAGAAAAGTGACTAGTAGGTCCTTGTTGAGGAACATCCCGGCTCCAGAGCTCCCTGCAGGGCCACTGTGGGGTCTTCACTGGACCACACTGAAACTCAACTTCCCCACCTCCTGCCCTCCCTCCCACAAATCTGACTCCAAGAGCTTTCTCCAGTAAACATCCTGCAGATAATAATCACAAGAAAATAATAATCAGAAGAACCCAAAGGGCAGGATCTTCTGTGATAAGTGACCTGATCTCAATGAGTCAACATCATGGGGAAAAAGGGGACTGGAGGCTGATCTAACTTAACATAAGTGACCTAACAACCAAAAGAAATGCTTGTCACTTGACTGGACTGTGGTCTCAGTTAACAGGTTGTAAAATCCACTTCTTAAAAAACTGGGGGAAATGTAACTATTGGATAAAATTGTTAATTTTATTATTAACAGTACTGTTCTTGTTTAGAAATATGTTCTTTTTAGAGATGAATACTGAAATATATGTAGTAGAAGGTCATGATCTTTGTGATCATCTCTAAAATACATAGAAAATGAATGAATAAATAAAAGCAAATATATAAAAATATCATCAACTGTTAAATCTAAAGTACATGAAAAGTCATTATCACTTTTTGAAATTATTCATAATAAAAGTGAAATAAGAAAAGAAACAAAAAAATCCTCTAAATTCTTTTTAGAAATGATCAAAAAACACATGATTGTATCAAGAAGTGAATTTGCAATGCTGTATCTCTAGAGGTCAGTATTGTCTAAGAGAATAAAGAGAGTACATCTCAGTAGATAATACCAGAATAATTTTAGATAAAAATTACTAAATATTAAAAAAATATATTTCAGATGACATAAACTCAATTGCATTCAATCATAACATTTATATGGTCAAAATTATTTCAAACACCTTAAAACACAGTTAGGTATTTAAATAAACATATGTGAATGATGATGATAAGACAGTAGTGATAAGCTAAAAGAACAGTTAACAGAATGTGTTCGACACTCGATCTATAAGATGCCAATAGAAAGTCCGGTAGGAAATAACAAGTGGTTGGTACTTTGCTCCAAAGACTTCAGACACTACAACTTCTTTCTACTAGCTACAGATTTCCACTGAGTGGATCGACTGCGTCCACGTTTATACATCACTTCAGTAAAATGTGTACTATTCAAGCATCTCTTACTTCTAAGAATGTCACTCAATGAATTAATTCTAATTGAATCTGGTAAGATTTTGATCAGCTCTGTTCTAACTGCTGCCAGCAATAATAATACCTAGCTTCCACTATAGTCAAGTATAGCTACATTCTAGTAAATACATAATACTTGGCAGTTTGTACTCAACAACATCAATATGCAGTCTGGATCTGAGCATCACTCCCCAAAGAGGGCACAAGCCAAACAAACCTTTGATGATCCAGGAAAGGAAGGTCACTCGCACCTAATTAAAAGAATATTGATTCTTTTGCACTGTTTGCTGACTAGTAAAAGCACCTTATATTACTAAGCCTATGGTTGGGGGTGGAGGTGGGGTGTAGATTATATATTTTGATGGAATAAAGGTTTTCAAAAAATTGACATTTTATTATCCCCATTCTCCCTCCTAACATGAACAGATATGGAAACCAGGACCTATCTGCCTTTCTGGTATCAACTTGCTCTGCATTTTCTTTATTGTAGTTCTAATTCTCTTTGGGCTAAGGCCACTTCACAGAAGATCCCAGAATGCACACGACCTCACGTGGAAGAGCCCAAGACCGTATCCCCAGCAACAGCATGATGGAAACAGAGGACCGCAGCTGCTGGGCATCCACACCCAACTGCATTCCCTACACACTAAGGATCACTTGTCTTCATTTAAGAGTGTCCATCCTCTAAACAAGTTCAGAAAGCTATGCTTTGTCATACGTTACTAGTACCAACACTAAAATCCTCACTGTATCCAGTGAAGGGTGAGGTGGGGCTGACTCTAATAATTGCTGAATCACAGTTGAAATTTCCACAGGACTGTAAATAATACAGGAAATGATTTAATAACATTAATTTTTGGAAACTTTAACATATTTCTTACCTGTATATTCAGAAAATGGTTTATGTATTACTCCTAGCACAGGTTTACCATTTACAGCCACACACACCATAGTAGTAACATACTTCCGAAGATCCTCTACAAGGAAAAAAAAAAAAAAAAAACCATCCAATAACAACAATTATTAAAATAATGTTAGGACTGAATATGAAAATTGAGTCTCAAGCACTCAAAAAAGACCCAAGGGGTGTACTCACTAAGTATTGTCACAATTATACCAGCAAATCAATTTCAGTCCAGGAAAAATCATTTATAAAGGAACTTCTCAATAGTCCATGCTTCTATTATCTATTTCTGCAAACTTCTGTTTTAGAATTTGTTACTACTAGATACACACGTCTAGTGCCTTCTCCCTGTTCTCCAAATAGTTATCCACTGAGTGTCTATTTTGGGTCAATTTCCGTGCTTAAGCACAAGAATACAAAGGAGAAAAAAAGAAGAAGCCCCGACACTCAGAGAATGCACCATTTAGTTGGACAAATACATAACCCATCAATTTTTACATACCAAGAGAATAAAGAAAAGACAGAAATTATATAACCTCTGGGTAAGATATAAGGCCTGGAAGAAAATCCCCAGAAATGAAACAGGAGCTAGAACTGGATGAGAGGGACAGAAATAGGAGGTGGGGGAAGTAACTGATCTTGCCACTTACTTTCCCTGGGTGCCTAGGATTTACTATTTTTAATTCCAGGACTAGATGCATATGCAATAAAATCTAAATTCCCAATATCACAAGTCAATCGTGTATTGTTTATATAAATAAATACCTCAACAATGCACACCTCAATATACAAATCAATATATAAATACGCACTTCAATAAACAGGTGCCCAACAGAAACCATTTTGTTGTTGTGACTGCCAGAAACTTCCCTTCACTAAAGAATCAGTGACACAGTGAGCCATGGTCACTGAGAGGAGGATGCCATGATACAGCGGTCAAAAAAGGTTGACAATAACTAACTGATCCGCTCCAGAAGTTTCAGAGCACAGTGCTTTAATCCAGCTCTCTTAAATCTAACTGGACAAGTTGTGTCCATCTGGAAAAAATATTCACCACCAGGAATATACCACCTGCCCTTGTTCTGGTTCTCTAATACATAAAGGCAATATCTAGTCTGAGATCAATTTTAATTGAAAAGTCACCAGTGTATTCCTGTGTGGCATCCAGTGGGTCAATCCAGACCGTGACGCTCTCTGCTGGCACCTCCTGGGGAGTGGCTATTTCCTTTAGGATGTCCTCAGGAATCTTCCGATCCCACAAGATCACCTCTTGATCAGCTGCATCCACATGTTCCTCCGTATTGATCTGCATCAATGGTTGAGAATGGTTGACAGTTTAAAAGGTTTTAAAGAAAAAAAATCACTACCTGGAAAAAGCACAATAGAGAAAAACAATTTAGATAAAATCCCCCAAATTGAAAGCAGATAAATTAGTACTTTTATTTCAAGGAAATTCTTTGCCAATGAAAATATATAAGAAATTCCAGATATGTTGTCTTCCAGTGCTTTCCAACTGAATATTCGAACTTAGCTTGTTGTGTAAGCAGGACAGAGAATCTAGAAAAATACAGAAAGAAACTAAGCATCAAAGAAACAAGCTATTTAAAGCTTAAAGATATTTAGGGAAAGAAAAACATCAAAAAATGTGACAATGGACTGACAATATTATGGAAAACTGAACACAACAGTTAGAGAAAAGTGATAATGGATTTAAACATAGGCCTTCAAAACAATGATAAAGACATCAATTCTCCCATCTGCAAACTGTAGATTTAAAGCAACTTTAATCAAAATCCCTAAAAGTTTTTGTTTTTTTTAATCTCGTCTTAGAAATGGAACAAGCCACCTGGGGAAGGACAGGAAAAAAAAAAAGAAAAAATATATATGTATGTAAACGTCATGGTTGGGTGACTTTCCTTGACATATTTTGGCTTTTTCCCCAGCGTCACTGAGGTATAATTGACAAAGCTGAATGTATTTAAAGTGTACAGCACGACGAGATGATATACGTGCACACTGTGGAGTAAGTACCACAATTAAGTTAATTAATGTATCTACCACTTCATATATTTCCTTTTTTTATTTTGTGGTGAAAACACATAAGATCTACTCTTAAAGCAAGTTTCATGTATATAATACAGTAATGTAAAACCACAGTCACCTTGCTGTACATTAGATCCTCAGAACTTACTCATCTTAGTTATAAATGAAAGTTCATACACCTGAGCAACATCTCACCTTTCACCCCTTTCCCTGGAATATGGTAACCACCATTCTACTGTTTCTACGAGTTTGACTTAAAAAAAAAAAAGATTCCACATATAAGTGATACCATATAGTGTTTTTCTTTGTCTGGTATATTTCTCTTAGCATAACACCTTCCAAGTCCATCTATGTTGTCCCAAATGGCAGGATGTCCTTCTGTTTAAAGCCTGAATAACACTCCATTTTACATGTATCATATTTTTTTTCTTTTTCATGTATCATATTTAAAAAAAATTAATTTATACATAGATGGACACTTACCTTGGCCTAGCTAAAGGTTTGTCAATTTTACCTTTTGAAAAAACCCAGAAGTCTGTATTGCTGGGAGTGCTCATAGGCCACTTCAGGGATTTAGAGGTGGAGGGGGCTGCAGGTAAGGAGTCAGTGGCTGTGGCAAGCTTCCTGACGGCATTTATGAAGAGGTTAATAGCAGCCCTCTGATGAGTTCTGAGTCCTGACTTAGGTGCTCCCATGACCCTTCCAACCCTCAGACATGCAAACCACCTCAGTAATCCAGGTGAGGCGAGAAACAATGAGGCCTCCTCAACAGTTTGCACACACTCTTGTGGGTGGAATCACAGTCTGAGGGGTCTCACCTGGCACTGAGCTGTACTACCTTGACAGAGGGGCAATGCAAGAAAAGTCAAAATATTCCTCTGACTCTCCTCAATGCACTTTTGGAGTTTTTTTGCCCCAGCAGTGTGTTGAAACATCTCTGCTGTACTCCCGGACTTCCATAAAGGAACTCTTGTCCATGGGAGACTGCCAAAATCAATAAATCAATGTTCTGTGAGGGACTGACAGCAGAGAATTCCACTTCTGCCACCCTGGAGATGTTACCAGAAAGCATTTTGGCTACACAGTTCAGTTCAGTTCAGTTCAGTCACGTCCAACTCTTTGCGACCCCATGAATTGCAGCATACCAGGCCTCCCTGTCCATCACCAACTCCCGGAGTTCACCGAAACTCATGTCCATCGAGTCGGTGATGCCATCCAGCCATCTCATCCTCTGTCGTCCCCTTCTCCTCCTGCCCCCAATTCCTCCCACATCAGAGTCTTTTCCAATGAGTCAACTCTTCGCATGAGGTGGCCAAAGTATCAGAGTTTCAGCTTTAGCATCAGTCCTTCCAAAGAACATCCAGGACTGATCTCCTTCAGAATGGACTGGTTGGATCTCCTTGCAGTCCAAGGGACTCTCAAGAGTCTTCTCCAACACCACAGTTCAAAAGAATCAATTCTTTGGTGCTCAGCTTTCTTTACAGTTGAACTCTCACATCCATACATGGCTACTGGAAAAACCATAGCCTTGACTAGACGGACCTTTGTTGGCAAAGTAATGTCTCTGCTTTCGAATATGCTATCTAGATTGGTCATAACTTTCCTTCCAAGGAGTAAGTGTCTTTTAATTTCATGGCTGCAGTCACCACCTGCAGTGTTTTGGAGCCCACATCTTAATGCCAATGCTAGGCCACCTTGGATGATGCAAAAACCACAGAATAAACTTAAAACAACAGATGTGACTCTGGGAAAAGAGAAGCAGTTCGTGTCTTAATCACTACTTTTGTTGTTGTTCAGTGCTCAGTCATGTCCAACTATTTTCGACTCCATGGACTGCAGCACCCCAGGCTTCCCTGTCCTTCACCATCTCCCGGAACTTGCTCAAACTCATGTCCATTGAGTCAGTGATGTCATCCAACCATTTCATCCTCTGTCAACACCTTCTCCTCCTGCCTTCAATCTTTCCCAGCATCTTGATCACTACAGTTTCACAAAAATAGTAGTGCCAAGTCTGAGTGGCAACCACTGTGCCTTATGATTAAGATCTCTTCCTAGAGTTCATCAGCTTCTTCATATTCTTTCAACTGACTATGTGCTAAAAAGTTACAGAAGTGTGCTTGACAAAATCTTCACTGAGAGTCAGGTTAGGGAGAAACAGAGTAAGTGAGTAAAAGCACAATTACCTGACCCGCTTTTGCAGAAGAGCTATTTGTTACCTGCTACTACCATGACACACCAACAAATTTAAGAAACCACTCCCACCATTATAAACGGCCTTACCAACTCAAACCCTTTCCAGGCTCCACCAGCTAGTTAAGCCCTAGAAATTCTACCTCCCAATTCTAAATAACTGTCATTGTGCTTCCCTGGTGGCTCATATGGTAAAGTGTTTGCCCGCAATGCAGGAGACCTGGGTTTGATCCCTGGGTTGAGAAGATCCCCTGGAGAAGGAAATGGCAACCCATTCCAGTATTCTTGCCTGGAGAATCCCAGACAAAGGACCCTGGCAGTCTACAGTCCATTGTGTCACAGAGAGTCGGACACGACTGAGTGACTTCACTTTCTTTCTATAGTAAGAAAATTCTAGTTTGAACCCTCTATCTCTCACTTGGATTTCAAAAAGCCTCGATTGCTCTTGCCTCCAACTGCGCATTCACTGATGCATTCATTCATTCAATAATGATTTAATGACTACATATCCTAAACTGCTTTGGGCAATGGGATATAATAATGAACAAAACAGACCAATTATTGCCTTTAAGAGGCATTCCTTCTCAACCAGGCAACCTGCTGTCTTCCTAAATCAGATGGTGTCGCTCCCTGCTAAAACCTTCCAATGACACTCACAATGACCTTTGCATAACGGCTGCCAAGGGCTGCTGACCTGAGTCTGAGGACTGCAGGGGAAACACTGACCGGAACCGCCCACTCTGGCCAGACACCAATGTAACCATTTGCATGAGTTATTTTACAACAGTAGGTCCCATGAGGAACAGGAAACTAACAAGCCTCCATCAACTGAAGAATCTGGGAAAGGTTAAAAGGAAATGCCACATGTCTTACCAACTTCCCAGGATCTCAGGGTCCTGATTTCTTATTCTTCAATTCCCTGGTGAGGGCTAAGACACAGGCAGTAGTGATGACAGTAGAAAGTGGATGGATTCTTGCTGGAATCCATCTTGGTTGAGTAATGCCTGCGCCACCAGGAAGGACCCTGAGCCAGAATGACTGGACAGAGACAATCCAGAAAGTAGTCTCATCACCATAAAACCCAAGACTGTGAGATATGCGGCAGACCAGTACTCCTTAGTTTCTTTACCCTCTTGCTCTCCACCTGGGTGGCACCCTTCCCAATAAAGTCTCTTGCTTTGTCAGCCAAAAAAAAAAAAAAAGAAAAAAAAACCCCACACCTTCCAAAGGTTTCTCATTACACAGAGATAAAATCCAGACTCTTAAAAGTACATTCAGGATGATTGGCTCCAGTACCCTTACTCTATTTGTCCCTTATTTACTCCATCCCAGACTCACTTGTCTTCAGGGAATTGTACCTGTACTCTCCTGTTCATACACCCTTCCTCAAACCTCTGCATGGTGGCCTGCCTGCTTGTCATCGTTCAGTTCTGGGCCCACATGAAAGTGCCTCAGAGTGGCCTTCCCTGACAAACACGGCCAGAGCAGGACCCCACCCCACAATGCCAGCACTCTTCCCAAGTGATCTTATTTATTCTTTCTTCAAAGCCCTTGTTAGTATCTGAAATCAACATGTTTGCACATTTGTCATCTACCTTGACCCACTAGAACGTAAGTTCTGTAAGTTTAAGGTCAGCTTCCTTCATTACTACGGGCTCTGTTCTCACTGCCCAAACCAGGGCCTGGCACAGCAGATGCTAAATAAATACTTCGTGATTGACAGCACTGGTTTTCATCAATGTAGTTTCATTTCTTCCCTGTAACACTTTCTACTCAATCTACTCTCATCACCCATTACTGCCTGGGTCTCAGTCTTCACTAGGGAATTGGAGAATAAGAAATCAAGACCCTAAAATACAGTAAATGCCATTCATATGACAGTTCAGTTACTCTGGGACCAAAGAAACTTTGGGTCAATGCCTTAAGAAGGTAGTATTTACCGTATTTCTCCATAAATCATTACATTCTAATAAGCGTTTAGATACAATGCTTCACACTGTGCTTTCAGTAGGCATTCAACAACTATTTTCTAAATGGATACACAGGGTTCTCCAGCTGTCTTTTTTCTCCCTCCATCCGACAGAAGCCTTTTACTGTCAACTGCTACCTCTCAAATATATTCCTACAAATAATTAAACATACTCCTGTGTCTCACACCTTAAAAACAAACATGAAACAAAAAATCCATAAAACCTGCTCTTGGCTTGAATGGAACACTCTAGCCAAGTTGCTTAGAGCCCAACTTCTTGTCTTTACTTAGTGTCTCTATTCTGTATTTCCTTACTTCCCATCTTCTTCTGCTTCCTTCCCATCAAGCCATCAAGAGAACTTTCACAGAATTTACTATGACCTACAAAAAGAACCATTATTAGGAGTATGTGGTCTATCATCACACTGCCTGAGTTCATTCCAGCTCCTCATTTTACTCGGTAGGTGACTTACCTAGGCTAGTCACTTCATTTTTCTGAGCTGCAGTTACCTTATTGCTAAAAGTGGATGATAAACATATCTCCCTATTAGGTTTTTTGGGTGAATCAATGAAATACTCGGGGTAGTGCTTAACCCAGAGCAAGCACTTAATAAAAGCCGGCTGCTATTACTCTTACTAAATGACTGTTTTCAGTTTTTTGTGATCCTCGGTCCCCAGGCCCTGATCTTCCCTTTCACACTTCTCAAGTCTGTACTCCTTTTCCAGCAATTACTCCTGCCGAGAGAGAAGAGCCTAGCTCTCATCTCTGAGGTCAAGGATAGTACAGACCCAAGCTAGGAGTATCATGCTTTATCATCAAATAAATCACTGCCAAAAAGTTCTGACAAGTCAAGGACAGTTGCTGCTGCTAAGTCACTTCAGTCGTGTCTGACTCTGTGCGACCCCATAGACAGCAGCCCACCAGGCTCCCCCGTCCCTGGGATTCTCCAGGCAAGAACACCAGAGTGGGTTGCCATTTCCTTCTCCAATGCATTAAAGTGAAAAGTGAAAGTGAAGTCACTCAGCCGCGTCCGACTCTTGGTGACCCCATGGACTGCAGCCTACCAGGCTCCTCCATCTATGGGATTTTCCAGGCAAGAGTACTGGAGTGGGGTGCCACCCTGTACTTTAAACCAAAACTATAAAGCTAAATGTGCTCCGTGGCTGCAAATCCATTCCAAAAAAACTATCTTCAGCCTTCATTTTCATCATTATCCAGAAGGATACAATGAGAGACAGTGCCACATAAATGGCTGCAGTTATTTTTATTTCTACACTGAAATCAGAATTGCCAATGAGTTTAGGAAGAGGAGAAAGGCTGCCATGAGGACTCTCCCAAGATCCCAAACGAGAAAGGCTAAAGACTAAAAGGAATCAAGAGGTCCTAGGTCAAACTTTTGAGTTTTCTTAGATTGTGCACTGCTTTAGAGTGGGGCTTCTCAACCTGAACACCAATTGAAAATCAGGCCAGATCATTCTTTATGAAGGGGGAATGTCCCGTGCATTCACGAGACTGTTCCCTCTACCTACTAGATGACTCCAGAGTGCTGCCTCCCGATGTGACAACCCCAAATCTCCAGACACTGCTACACGTCCCCTTGGGACAAAAATGTCCCCAGTTCAGAGTAAGTGACACCTGCAGTATCTTGTTACTAAGGAGTGAACAGTAGACAGGAGGGCTCAAGCCTCTGACTCCATTTGTACAGGGCATCAGGATAAAAAGAGGATCTGTGGCTTCTCAATGCTAATTTTCACCACCTAAACTAAGTGGTATTCAACTTAAGATCTTCACTGAAAAATTTCAGATGAGGTACTGAAGGAAGAGAAAGAAGAACGGAAAGACTCTAGGACTGAGTCACTACCTAGACATCTACATCTGGTCTCTAGTCTAACATACTGACAAAAGGAGATAGCTCATCATGATACCATCCTACTCTGATTTCGTCTAAATGAACATAACTTCCTCTATTCCAATCACCAACCGAGTAGAACACAAAAGAAGGACCTGTAAACATTCAATCACAAGAAAACAAAGCTATTTTACATAAAGGCAGACTTCAACATCTGTAAAAGGCTTAGTTTTTCTGTTTAACAAAATGCAGCTCATCACTCTTGGCAGCAATTCCCTTAGCGTTTGTTAATAAGAGAGAAACAAATGCAGAATCCTGTGGAAGTTACCCACAGGATAAAAGTTTTGTTAGAGGTGGGGTGGGATGGAATTCACATTTGAACATACATGTACATATGGCTATACATTTTCAATATTTAAGAATATTTTTGTACTGACCTTTCTTAAAAAAAGTCAACTCTACTGTTATATTTCACTATTATTGCTTTCAAACTTTTACAATTTTACATTTTCCCGAGGAGATCATACTTTAGGTTCTAAATGGCCTCCCTAAGGTAGTTCTAAAGGTACTTCATATAAACTGTGAAGCGGAGTGTCATGAGTCTCAGGGCTCCCATTTGGAAGGTGGGCAAAATAAATTTTACTTCTTAAAGTTGCTGTGAGGACCAAGTCAAGTCTTATGTAGCAAGGACTATACTAGCTAAAATAGTAATCAATAAATGATTACTATTACTATTGTTATAACTATTTACACCAACTTTTCTGAAACTCCTGTTTTCCCCACAAACTCTGAACACCATGTGCTTCAGAGAAATGAAAAAGAAATTTTACAAGCACATCTTATATCAAGATGCAAACACAAGGTAAGTATCATTTGTGATGGTAAAGTGCCAAAGGACAAAAGAAAAACATGAAACATTCTGTTTTGTTAGAGAACTATCATGTCAATTACATCTGGTATGCAGCAGCTCAAAAGTTTCTTTTAAACTTTAAAAGAAAGTTTAAAAAGGAAAGAAAAAAAAGAAGAAGAAAGAAAGAAAAAGGAATAACAGGAAAGACTGGAGAGAGGGTTATACAAGATAATTCTACAATGACAATACTCTCTTACAAGAACAACAGTAAAAGGTCAGATCTTCCCCCAAAGCGGTGGTTTACATTTCACTGTTTATCTAATTAATGAAATTCAACTGCAAACAATTTTTCTTCCCCATGCCAAAACCCAGTTAGGTGAGTTAGGAAGTACACTCAGGAAGTACCACTACACTATGTGAGCTCTTCCTTTGGATTGTAATACATTTTTAAGTTTTATGCATTCAGCAGCAGCTGCCCTGAAATGAAGAAGTTTAAAGGTATTAACAACAAATCCGAAATGTCTGGATTTCCCTAAGAAAATGTCAATTTCTTCCCCAAGAAACGTTCTTCAATTCTCATTCTTTGGAGTAAATATGGGCTAGAAAGGTGAAGTCAAGTTGCTGAGAATCATACTCCCAAACACTTCCTTGAAGGGCCCCTCAAATATATGCCATCAAGATGGTCCCGATGAGTCCACAGCTAAGGTAAACCGTGGTCACACCAGTTACAAATGCCCTGCATGCTAACAGCTCTGCAGCAAGTCAGACGTCTACAGTTCCCGGTCTTCAGCTGGCTCCTGGCAGGTCCACCAGAAAACGTGTATCGACCCTTCCAACAACTAAACGCAATAAAGATAGAGGGCCTCGGTGATTCTAGCCAAAAGAGCCGGGGGCAGGGAGTGAAGTTAACTTTCTTAGCCTTCGAATATCAGGGATACCAGACCCCAGAGCTCCAGATCCCCGGTGCCCAGAGGACGCGCACACCAGAGGAGCCAGAAGGGCCGAGCCGACGACCCGCGACCTCCCCCAGCTCTTCCACCAACTCTTCAGTGTGACCTTGAACACCTCAACTTGTGCGTCTCCATCCCAGATCCGCCCAATCGGAGCCAGAGCCCGACGGCCCCGGCCTGTCGGAGAGGTCCAAGCGTCCCGGCCCGCGCCCACCCGGTCCGCCCGGCGCCCACCTGCACGCTGGGGAAGGCGGTCTTGAGCAGGTAGAACATCTTGCGGTTGGACAACACGTCCCCACTGGTCATCTTGTCGTCTGCCCCTTCGCGCGTCTTCCCCTTGGACTTCTCGTGGAGGACGTTGCTCTCGCGTACGCGCCGCACCTCCTCGCCGCCGCGCACCGCCGCCAGCACCGACACGGCCAGCATCTCGCGCAGGTCCACCATGCCCCCGTCGGCCGAGGCCGCGGGCCCCGCCGCCCCGCCGCCCGGCTCGCCGCCCAGGCCGAAGAGGCTGAAGCGGCCGGCCAGGAAGCCCGAGTAGAGGTGGTAGAGCACGCCGAGCCCCAGCAGGCAGAACACGGCCACCCCCAGCGGGGACAGGCGGATGCCCATGGGGGCCATGGCGGGAGGCCGGGCGCTCGGGGCGGTGGCCCTCACAGGCCTCCCCGCGCTCCCGAACCGGGCGCCGCGCGGTCTATACCGGCGCCAGCTCCCCGGAGCCCGCGCGCCCCATCGCTCCCTCCCGGGAAAGACCGAGCCGCGTGGAGAAGCCCCCCGCGGCCGTTCCGAGCGCCCGACTCCCCCGGGGCAGCTCGCTCCCCGCTGCTTAGCCGGCCGGCGGGTCTAGCTTCCACGTTAGCCAACGGCCGCGAGGTGAAAGGGGAGCGTGGGTGTGTATCCGGGTTACGCGAGGTGGGGGGCGGGGGCGCGGGGCGGGGCGAGTCAGGCTCCTCCCTCGGAGGGCGGGGTGGCCGGCCGGGTGACTGGGAGGTGCTGGACCGCTCCGCCTGCGTTGTTCTGGTCCGTCGGCGGTGTTTGGGTTTTCAAATCTTCGGGGATGTGGCGGAATTACTACCCAGGCACAGAAGGATGCCGAGTGCCTTGTGGAACTTCAAATTAAATCTCTCCTTGAACGACACTGTATGGCCGAAATAGAGTCCTAGGGACAGTCTAAACTTCCGTGATTATTGAGGAAAAGGGGACACAACGAGGCGTTTAAAGTCTATGCCTTTTTCGTCGACGCTTGTGCAGACAGAGCCTGTAGCTTTAAATCGCCTCTCGGCGCTCTTACTGACAGAGCGGGGATTGGGCGGGGATGAGAGTAAGTTTATTTGACTTTATTCTGTTGGCACCCCTGTCTGAACGCATCTGCATTTGTATTTGTCTGTATGTATAGATTTTCCCCTGAACCTTCACCTGCCAGAATGAGCCATCCTCTACGCAAGTGAAGAACTTACCTTGGTTCTGGGCTTTCACTGTGTGAGAATACACTCCCGGCTTCCCTCATTGCCAAGTCCACTTTACCCACACCTTGCTCCCAAAGGCTGAGAGGGGAGAGAAATTGCCTGCGAGACTCCACTTGATGTAAAGATTGTCCCAGGATGGTCAGTCTACAATATGTAATCTTTGAATCAGTGTAAGCCCTTTATATGTACTTACAGAAGCGTTTAAAAGGAGTGACTGCCTTCTGCTATGCTAGAGGTTTTAGCCATAAAAACAAGTGTTCACTAAATTTAAATAAGTATTATAATAAGCGTTAATGTTTATCTTCCATCCTAACAGTGAACATTAACGTGAGCAGTATTACTATAAATGTTAGAATATTTATTTAAAATCAACTTAAAATGTAGCCGGTTTTACTGTTTATAGCCAATATTAACGACCTTAAAAACTGCAGGTATACAGGATGAATTATGAACATCAGTTGCTGGGCAAGTCATTAGAGACAGGCAGACTTTTTCACTTCCTTAGAGTTTAGGGTATCTATAGAATTTGCATGTGGTTAACACAGATACAATAAAGGAAGACCATAGATTGGTTTCCTTGCTTAAAAATAATCACAGCCAAAATAAGGTACAAATACAAATCAGTGTAGTAACAGCCCCTGGAGTGCTGACAGCACCAAATCTCAAGGAACTGGCACTGTCCTGGTCAGCTTTGGAGAGCAACTTCACAATTAAGCAAAGCTGCTTTCCAAAGAAATCTGAAAGCGAAGGTCACAGGGTAAATACGGTTACCAAATCCAGGGATAAATACAAAGACTAGGCTTGAAGTGAAGGCTTAATTAACTTCAACAGAACCAGCCCATGAGATCAGCAAAAGATAGGAGTTGGCTGTAGTTATGAAATATTAAAAGCATTGTGGTAAAGTCTGGCTGAGGTTTGTAAAAATAATCAGCAGTATATTCCAAGGATATTGGAAAGCAATATTGGGCTATGCTCACTGGCATTATACAAAGCCTCAGTGAGACACAGAGAGAGTTACTAAAAGCTCTGAGGCATTTATACTGCAGGAAGGGTGTTTAAGAATTGAGACAGAAGATGCCAAGGCACTTGCACAGAATGAGACTATGTTTAAAGATCATAGTTCCAAGTGTTCTAGTATTCAGGTGACAATCGATAACAGCTAATAGCTATTGATAAACGGTACCATGTAATCATTAAGAGAAACTTTATGACAAGAAGAGCGATTTAACTAGTTATGATGTTTGGGACAGTGATGTTGTCTTGGAACTTTCATAGGAATTTGATTAAAAGAAACTTGCATTTTCAGTTAACAAGTTGCTAGAAGCTTTGTTGTTGTTGTTTTAGTCACTCAGTTGTGTTGACTCTTTGCGACCCCATGGACAGTAGCCTATCAGCCTTCTCTGTCCATAGGATTTCCCACGCAATAATACTGGAGTGTGTTGCCGTGCCCTCTTCAGGGGATCTTCCCAATCCAGAGATCGAATCCATGTCTCCTGTGTAGGTTCTTTATCACTGAGCCACCAGGGAAGCCTGCTGGAAGCGTCTTTGAAGCATATAATCTTCATATATGAAAATTATATGAAAGTAAATATAAAATGATAGGTTTTTGAATTGAGGTGAACTGATCTTTCAAAAATAATCTTCTATAGGGGTTAAAAATGATGAGGACTGCCTAATGTTTCTTCTGTATAAGTGTTAATAGCAACAAGAATTGACAAACAGCAGAAACTTCTTTGACCACCTTCCATGTAACTGGCTTGCTTGACCCTGCTCTCTACTCTCCTTGTGCCCAAACCTAGTAAGGGTATGTGTTCTTGGGGTACCTGCTCCTTTTCACTCCCTCTAGTAAAACTTTATATACATCATGCGTTTTGTTTATTTCAACCCCATTTTGCCTCTGTGATTATTATTATGAATACATGTAAGTTAAATATCATGTAAAACCATCAAATGTGAGTATAAAGCTGAAAGCATTAAATGTCCTGATTAAGATGAGTCACCCAAAAGAAAAATTGCCATCAAATTAAGTGTTGGAGCAAAAACTGATTGTGAAGAAAAAGAATTGTGTAAGTTCAAACACATGCTGAAGTCAGATTGCTCAACTTTAAAGAAACCAAGTTGGCCATTCTGTGGATGGTGCTTTACCCATAGTGTTGACACTGCAACATGTTAATAGCAAAGAAAAGTCCTGCCTTATACTATAAGACCAGTGATTATATATTTACATCTTCTAAGTGCCTAAGGGACTTCCCTGGTAGCTCAGAGGTAAAGAATCTCCCTGCCAGGGCAGGAGACATGGGTTCGATCCCTGGGAAGACTCCCTGGAGAAAGAAATGGCAGCCTGCTCCAGTATTCTTGCCTGGGAAATCCCATGGACAGAGGAGCCTGGCAGGCTACAGTCTATGGGGTTGCAAAAGAGTCAGACATGACTTAGCAACTTAACAACAACAACAAAGTACCTAAGATATCTAGTCTGTTCTATAATTCCCTGCTTTGAGTTTTCTCAGTTAAGTGACTCACTCTGATGACATCAGACACGGACCTTTCCTGAACACCTGGGTGGTTTTGCTCCCTTCCTACAAGAACCACCTCTCCTTCTGTTCTGCATCATGTGTGAAAAGTCAGACCCACTTACAGAACATTATTAAGATCTTAAGTGATTATGAAGATATTCTGGTTTGTCTGAATGACTCCTGACCCCAAAATTTACCTTAGAGAAATGTAACGTGTTTGTGATAAATCTCTTCCAGGTAGTTTCCTTGTATTTTCCTCTTTTATTTTTTGTATAAAAGTAAATTTTAGAGGGACAGTTAAATTAACTAAAGGTTCAGGGTAATTGAATCCTAAGTAAAATTAGTTTTTTCTACTTACTGAGAAAGCAAAACAATGAACTGATGGCATTTCTTCATGTTTAAGTATTAAAATTCCAAAAAGAGTATTATTTGTATATGCCTCCCTTAAATGATTTAATATGATAAAATAATAATTCTGTTTTTTAATACATCCAGTTACATGATGTTTGCTTCTGCCACCGAAGTTCTCTCCTTGGTAAATCATACTATCCTTGGGACAGTGTCTTTCGTATGTTAAGGCTATATATGGCCTGTGTCTAATACATGATTTATGTCCATTATTAAAATTTATTTTCACCAGAATTTAGAGACACTCCATTCAGTGAATAAGTTTCCCACTTAATATAAAGTAATATGTTAGCATTGTAGCCCTTACTGTGGCCCTGATCTTAGCAATAATAGTTAAGACTTATTTAAAATAGAGGCAGTCCTGTAGGTGTGTACAATAGAAAACTGGATATAATTTCTACCCTTTGAAATTATAATCATGATAATCCATATGATCAACATGAAGCTGGGTACCCATCTTACATACCATTGTATTTGTTGACTTAATTCAGATCTTCTGCATGGTTGAACTCAGTAAATATTTATGAAACTGGATTTTTAACAAAATTTTGTCAATTGTATAAACTGTTTCTTTAAATATGAATCTAACAAGTACATTAAAGACCCAACATTCATTTCATCTGTTCAAAACATTTGTTTCACAAGAATAAAAGTAAACTGAAATAAATATTAACTTTGGAGCTATTGAGATGTCAAATATTTGTTCATTTGTGTGCATGTTCTTTATTAAATCCAATGCTTGGCAAAGTATCAATTCAGTTCATAATGTAAAATTTCCCACATTATATTTTATTCTGTAAGTAGGCCGAACTCATATCACACATTTTGTCCATTATCCACCCAAAACCCAAGGTAACCTATTTTCTTAAAACTCCATTTAGTTAAAAAATATAGTGTAGTATTTGAAATGTTTTAGTTTGCAAAAAATAACATTTGAATGTGTTCATCAATCATGATTAGAATATATAGTCTATCAAGCTGTATTTATAACTTTTTACAGAAGAACCCCAACATACTACATATTGCTGTTGCACAGACTGTGTATAATTCAAGCCGAGTCATGTCACCCAAAATGAAAGAACTCAATAATTTAATATCTTAGCCAATGTGTTTTAAACTTTTTGTCAATGAAACACATAAAAATTTTTTTTCAAATTATAGATATATCAAAGAGAGCCTCAGTAAACAGTGCTTAACCTATGACCTGAAATTTTCATCCATTCTTTTTGTTTGTTTGTTTGTTTGCACTGGGTCTTCATTGCTGTGCGAGCTTTTGCTAGTCCTGGCAAGTGGGGGCGACTTTCTAGTTGTGGTGCGTGGGCTTCTTCTTGTGGTGACTTCTCTTGTTGTGGAGCACAGGCTCTAGAGCCCAGGCTTCAGTCATCGTGGCACATGGGCTTAGTTGCCCTGCAGCATGTGGAATCTTCCTGGACCAGGGATTGAACCCATGTCCTCTGCATTGCCAGGCAGATTCCCATCCACTATACCACCAGGGAAGTCGCTTCCATGGTTTTAAGCCCTCTAAATAGATTTCATGATTCTGTTCCCTGGTCACTGTTGGAAGATAGTTTTCTGTAAGTCTCTGTGTTTTCTGTTTGTCTTTCCTTGGACATATTGATTCACTTTTCAAAGATGTTATCTTTACAAGGATTATTGTACAGCAGAGAGCCTGCAAAGACAGAGATGGAATCTCCCTCCAGAGAGAAGGACAATTTGTTTCCTGTGAAAGTGTTAGTCGCTCAGTCGTGTCCAACTCTTTATGACCCTATGGACAGTAGCCTGCCAACCTCCTCTGTCCATGGAATTCTCCAGGCAAGAATACTGGAGTGGGTTGTCATTCCTTCTCCAGGGGACCTTCCTGATCCAGGGATAGAACTGAGGTCTCCTTCATTGCAGGCAGATTCTTTACCATTTGAGCCACCACGGAAGCCCTTTTCCCCTGTACATTATAGTAAAAATAACTGCAGGCAGGCTTACTGGCAATTTTAAGAGAGTCAGGGTCCCTAAGTTCAAAGTTCATCTCCTGTAATACAAGCTACTGTGGGTACAGGAGTCTTGATGCTGTAAGTGTCACCTTGTGGGAATTGGGGCTTGAGAAATGAGTGGGAATGCTGCCACTCTGAATGCTGCCACTGCTTTGTCCCTGAGCCAGGAATCTCATGTCTTCTGCCAGCTTCTGTGAAACTAGTAGGCTAGCTTACTAGCTGCCAGTAGAGTGAAATCCCAGACCTTTCCCCACTTCTGACAGTCATTATCTCCATATTGTCCATTAAGTCATAAATTTTCACAACTTGATTTCTTCACCTTAGTTCCAAAGCAAATAGAAAATGCATTTTTCTGCAGCACAGACTTATAAATAATACTGGATTCTGTTACAAAGTGTCTTCCAGAAGCACTTATTTATTTTTATTTTTTTAGCAGAGCTATGGCTCTTGCTCATCTGTCATCACCCTCGAGCTTCATTCACCCAGGCTGGCCTCAAAGCTTTCATAGTTAGAAAAGACAAGACACACCCAGACTGCTCTAGGTAATAGGGTTTAACAAGAATATCTGCAGTCAAGAAGACGCTCAGCAACTGAGAGTCATTCTGTGTCTCAGTGCTTCTAAAACTGGATCAGCAGATCGAGTACTCCAAGGATGACTCATAATCGTGTAGTCATGTAGAATACAAAGCTCCAGTGACCCAGTTTTTCTTGCTTGCATCATGTTGACAGCAGCATAAAGAGGTCCCTCATACTAACAGCATTTTTCATGCCAAGTTTCTTTTCATGCTAAGTTCTGGATGTACCTATGGGGGTGCACCCGGCACTAGTCAAGTCATTTCAGCCAGGGATAGTAAGGTTACTTTCATTTGACAACCCCATGCTTGGCAGAAACCATAGCTACTTGAAAAAGAACTGCCTAATGTTGCTTCCCTTTGCAGAGAGCCATGGACCACTCTAGCTATCATGGCCCAGGTATTACAGTCCTTCAAGTAACATTCTGTAACATCCTTATACCTTGTTACTGAACATCTGCCAGGTGGACATCCAACCAGAGAATTCTAGGAGTTAAAATGTTAGAAAGATAATTTAGCTCCATCTTCTGGTTTTAAGGCTTCCACGGTGTCTTAGATGGTAAAGACTCTGCCTACAGTGCAGGAGACCCAGGTTTGACCCCTGGGTTAGATCCGTGGGTCTAGAAGATCCCCTGGAAAAGGAAAATGCAACCCAATCTAGTATTCTTGCTTGGAGAATCCCATGAACAGAGGGCTGCAGTCTATGGGGTTGCGAAGAGTCTAACGTGACTGAGTGACTAGACTAACACTTTTACTTTCTTTGGTTTTATGGGTGAATAAACAGTTCTTCCAAAGCCAAGCCAGATTAAAAGCCTTGGCCTCCTACTTCTTCTTCAGCATGATTGACACTGAATGCCTGGATGTGGGTAACATTACTGTCCTTGGAAAGGCTGCAGGAGGGTCTGCCCCTCAAACACAGAACCTGGGTTTTTCGCTCCCTCCCTAGTGTCTGTCCCATGACTTGGCAGGATCTCCCTCTGCCCCACCCCCATGTCTTTAAGAATGTAATTAAATCACTTTAGATTTGCATATAATCTGATTCAGATGGCACTTAAATTTTTTTCTCATTTCTTGAGTGCTTCTGAATGATACCACTTAATTTTAAATATTTTCTGATTTCTACAATGAGTCACTCATTACCATGAACAACCCTGAAAAACAAATTCTCAGGTTTTATACTCTGAGTGTTCTTCAAGCTTGATGTCAGCTATCATAGTGCCCAGGAGATCCCCTTGAACTTTATGCTTGGTGCACCTGCTTTCTTAGCAAATGGGCATCTCGGTCATGTATTTCATCACATCATCGCTCCCTGGACTTCCTCCCTACTGGACTGTGAGCTCCTTGTGGGCAAGACCATTCTGGATTGGTGTCCTGGAACCCAGCACTGCACTTGAGCATGCTCAACAAATGATTTATTATTCATTCTGTTCACCCCTCTCCCACATTTACACAGTCACTGCTTGCCCTCAGATTCCTCACTGGGCCTCAATCTTTTTTAAACTAATTAATTAAAATATGTTTATTTATTTGGCTGTGCTGGGTCTTCGTTGTGGCCTCTGGGATCTTTAGCTGTGGCATGTGGGACCTTAGTTCCCCAACCAGGGATCAAAACCAGGCCCCTTGTATTGAGAGTGGAGTCGTAACCACTGGACTGCCAGGAAGTTTCCCTTGTTCTTTATTTCTTATCTCTTCCTCTTCCCATAGGTTAATAGAGTTAATGGTAGCCATCTTTCTGGTACAACACTTTATCCAAATCTAGCCAAAATATAGTAGGAAGTGAGGCAGGGAGTAGTTTACTGCATTTAGTTTCAAGTCTGCATCTCTTTCTCTTTAATTTCAGACTTCTCTCTTTTAGCCTCTAAAGAGATGGCAGTTATAGCTTTGGAAACAAAAAGCAAACTTATCTTTGATATACATGGAGTAAGTTGTGGCTCCAAATAAGTGAGTGAAAGGTAGACAGACTTTTCAGGATTCCTGATTCTCCAGGATCAGTTCAGTTCAGTTGCTCAGTCCTGTCTGACTCTTTGCAACCCCATGGACTGCAGTACACCAGGCCTCCCTGTCCATTACCAACTCCTGGAGTTTACTCAGACTCATATCCATTGAGTTGGTGATGCCATCCAACCATCTCATCCTCTATCATCCTATTCTTCTCCTGCCTTCAATCTTTCTCAGCATCGGGGTCTTTTCAAATGAGTCAGTTCTTCGCATCAGGTGGCCAAAGTATTAGAGTTTCAGCTTTAGCATCAGTCTTTCCAATGAATATTCAGGATTGATTTCCTTTAGGATGGACTGGTTAGATCTCCTTGCAGTCCAAGGGACTCTCAAGAGTCTTCTCCAACACCACAGTTCAAAAGCATCAATTCTTAGACGCTCAGCTTTCGTTATAGTCCAACTCTCACATCCATACATGACTACTAGAAAAACCATAGCTTTGACTAGACGGACCTTTGTTGGCAAAGTAATGTCTCTGCTTTTTAATATGCTGTCTAGGTTGGTCATAGCTTTTCTTCCAAGGAGTAAGCATCTTTTAATTTCATGGCTACAGTCACCATCTGCAGTGATTTTGGAGCCCAAAATAAAAAAGTCTGTTACTGTTTCCACTGTTTCCCCATCTATTTTTCATGAAGTGGTGGGACCAGATGCCATGATCTTAGTTTTCTGAATGTTGAGTTTTAAGACAACTTTTTCACTCTCTTCTTTCACTTTCATCTAGAGGCTCTTTAGTTCTTCTTGGATTTTTGCCATAAGGGTGGTGTTATCTGCATATCTGAAGTTATTGATATTTTTCCAGGCAATCTTGATTCCAGCTTGTGCTTCATCCAGCCCAGCATTTCTCATGATATACTCTGCATAGAAGTTAAATAAGCAGGGTGACAGTATACAGCCTTGAGGTACTCCTTTTCTGATTTGGAACTAGTCTGTATTTTCAGGATACTAATCAGGAAATTACCAGCAAAATACAATGATTGTAGATAAAGAAAAAGAAGCCCTAGGGGATGTTTAAGTAGCCAAGCTCTTGGAATGCTCACAGGCAGGGGCAGGGCTAACAGAAGGAAGCTGACAGCAAAAGGCCCAGAGGGAACACCTGAGGTGACTGAAGAGTTCTCTTGTGGGAGTGGTTACCTGGGTCTGTGTTGTTTAGTCCCCCAGTCATGTCCGACTCTTTTGTGAACCCAGGCTCCTCTGTGGGATTTCCCATGCAAGAATACTGGAGTGGGCTGCCATTTCCTTCTCCAGAGGATCTTTCCAACCCAGGGGTTGAACCTGTGTCTCCTGCTTATCAGGCATCTCCTGCTTTGGCAGGCAGGTTCTTTACCACTGAGCCACCTGGGAAGCCTGTTGTTGACTAAATGTGCTTTAAATTAAATCCATTTGTCTTATTTATTGGGATGATTATGTGAATGAAAAATAGTGCCTGCCATATTGGTAAACAAAGGATGTTGTAGCCATCAAGGCATCACATTACGGCAGCCCAGTGGTAAGCCCTGCTGGGTCTTAGGATGGAGGTAGGATCCTTGCCTCCTCCATCCAGTAGTTTGCCCCTCAACCACTCCAGATGGTGCCCCTTGAGGAGATTCAGGAAGAGAAAGCACAGGATGCTGGCCCCAGATAGCTGAGGTGCATCTTGAATGATTTCAGTGAACCCAGACTCTTGCGTTTTCCCAAACACAATGTGAAAGTGTTAGTTGCTCAGTCGTGTCCAACTCTTGCAACCTCATCCATGGACTTTAGCCCACCAGGCTTCTCTGTCCATGGGATTCTCCAGGCAAGAATACTGAAGTGGGTAGCCATTCCCTTCTCCAGGGGATCTTCCCAATTGAAACTGGGTGTCGGCATTGCAGGCAGATTCTTTACCATCTGAGCTGATAGAAAAGTGCTTAATGCCTTAACATGAGATGTCTGGTTTTCTTTAATTAACAGTAATCTTTAGATGTTCCAACTACCTGGTCTTTGCTGCAAAAACTCCTGTATTTCTTGGCTTCCTCCACCCACCCACCCGCACCCCCCTCCCCACCCCACACACCACCTTGACTCTTGTGAGGAGTCTCCAAGTTATCTGAGATGCTAAATCTGGGCCTTGAAGTCTTCAGACTTTTTGGAGAATAAAACATAACTCTTAACTCTTAGGTTATGTTTTTTTTCTTTTTCAGTCAACAGTTCTTGAAGGCTTCTAACCTCATCTTCCTTTCTGACTTCCTCAAGACCTGGCCAGATCAGCAGTGATTGACGACTGACTGACTATATGATTCCCAGTGTCTGGAGAGAAAGAGTGGGTAGTGCCCGACTGCATTGACCATATGCAACAGGAGGTGAGATATGTTTTCTCCCTGTCTCAGAGTTTTGGCTGAGATTCCAGGGATGCCCAGAGGATCTCAAGAAAGATGCCAGTCAGAGCATCCCCCTAGACCTACTGTCAGGGTCCCTGGGGGATCAGACTGATCCACCCTTTCATCTGGACCAGGAGCACGATCAGAGGAGAAGATAGTGAGGATTCCTTTACAGCCTCCAGCTAGACACTGTCTTTACCACCACCTTCTCTGCCTCAGACAGAATGATAAGGGTTTGGATGGAACTGTTTGGAGAAAAGAACTTTGAGCCCTAGGATGTGGATCCCAAGGAGGAGAAAAGTCTAAAGATGAGAGCTGAGACTTCCCCAGTGGTCTAATGATTAAGAATTTGTCTTCCAATGCAGGGGGTGTGGGTTCCCATGCCTGGTCAGGGAGATAATTAAGACTTTAAAAATGGTCCACATAAAAAAAAATCTTAAAAATAATATAAGTAAAAAGTGAAAAGATAGGAGGTTGGTGATGAGACCAGAACCAAGAGAGGGGCCTGCATGGATGGGCTAGGACTCGAGTCAGGCAGGCAAAGGCCAGCTTTCTGCCACAGACCATGTGTTTGTCCAGAAAGTGATAGGCCAGTGCTCTCTTGAGATGAGACTGCCCACAGTGACCACGACAGAGGGCCTCTGGGAGGTCAAGCTTCCTTATCAGGGACTGGAGAGCATGTCACCCTCAGCAGGGAATGCACTGATTGAAGGTCCTCAGTTAGGGCAGTGGGGGAGATAAGAAACTTCAGAAAACCCACAGAAGTGCCCCAGGAGAGACCGAGTCAGAACCTGGCTTCTATCCCCCAGAGATGCAACACACACACACACACACACACACACACACACACTACAGCATCAAACACACATACCTCTCTAGGTAGGCCACTGCGTCACACACACCACGCACACACACGCACACACACACATCCGCTTCTCTAGGCCACTGCTCTTCCTCCTGAGAATGAAGGCCACCTGAGTCCCCGCTAGGGGAGCCGACCTGATGTGAGAGAGGTTAACAGCATGCAAGAGGAACTTCCTTAAAGTGGCACAGACCTATATACGCTCCCATGTGTGAAACAGATGGCTAGTGGGAAGATGCTGTGCAACACAGGGAACTCAGCTCAGTGCTCTGTGACGACCTAGAGGGGCGGGATGAGAGGGGGAACGGAGGCTCAAGAGAGCAGGGATATATATGTATATAATTATGACTGATTCGTGGTGTTGTATGGCAGGGACCACCACAACACCATAAAACAATTATCCCCCAATTAAAAACTTTAAAAAATGAAAAACAAAATTTCCTATCTCTGTTAGGAAAAAAGAGGCACTTCCTTGAATGCACATTTTCTAGTTTATCCACATACTGAGGAGCTCTGGCTGGCATGCATTTCAAACATATTTTAAAATGTTTAAATCTATAGGTTGACATGTGCACCGTTTTATTTACATTGATAGGGACTATGTGGAGAACAGGAAGAAAGGTAAAACAGAGAGGGAGAGGGGTAGAAGAGAGGGAGACTGAAGTGGGGAGGTAGGCGTGAGTTACAGCTCATGCTTGTGGTCTCAGCTAATGGCTCAGCCTCACTGTATATTATGGTGAGGGCTTCCCAGGTGGTTCAGTGGGAAACAATCCACCTGCAATGCAGGAGACATGGATTCGAAACCTGGGCCATGAAGATCCTGTGGAGAAGGTAACAAGGCAGGCAGGATCCAACAGTCATCTTTACCAAAGTCAGTTATTTGTGGACCCGGTTTTGCAATTTTTAAATGCAACTGCTTCGATATATCCAAGTATTTAAGCTGGATCCTGGAAGGCATTTCAAGAGGCACCCCAAGTTCACCCACAACACCAGGACTCCATAGAAGAAATGTGGTGCCCATGGCTGGAAAAAGAAGCACATCAGCCTAACAGGTCCAGGGCACTGAGAAAAGTCAAAATATTTTGATTTTTTAAAAAAACAATGCAGAAAATTCAGGACCTTTTTACTTTTCTTCTGGGTGGTCCACTACTGAGTATAAGATTAATAAACACAAAAGAGGATAATCTTGACTCAAATGAAGCACTTGGTTAGCATATAAACCTCCCATGTGGGGAAAGATTTTGTCTCCTTCATGCCCAGGAGACATGCCTTTCCAAGATTTCTCTCCTCTTCATTTCAGGTGTTGGGGTATTCATGCATTTCTCATAAATAAACTGCTAGAATTTTCAGGTGGCTTTGCTGTTGTTGTTCAGTCGCCAAGTCATGTCCAACTCCTTGCAACCCCAAGGAAGCAGCATGCCAGGCTTCCCTGTCCTTCACAGGTAGCTTCACCTATTTATCAGATGTATTTATTCTCAATATAGGACATAATTTTGATGCCATGTTCTCTCTGCTAAACTGGCTTCTAGTAACATCAGACACATGGGAGGCTCTGTATGGGAAGGACATTCCTCAGAGATCAGGATTAACCCAGAGATTTATTTCTTTCAGGGTCACTGATGCAGAAAGAGAAGCTGGTTTAAGTCCAGACAATGTGCTTTAAACACAACACATCTTCAGAGAGCTTGCACCTTCAGTCTAGGAGATCAGAATGACTTGGATCCAGGTAACCACCTGGTGGTAACATAGAAGGGGTTACACAGTGAACAGGAGTATCAACTGCATGACCTTGAACGACCCTGTGATTTACAACTGGGCCCAATACATTCAGTCTATTGATTTTCCTCAGTTCAGTTCAGTTCATTTCAGTCGCTCAGTCATGTCCAACTCTTTGCAACCCCATGAACCGCAGCACACCAGGCCTCCCTGTCCATCACCAACCCCCGGAGTCCACTCAAACCCATGTTCATCGAGTCGGTGATGCCATCCAACCATCTCATCCTCTGTCGTCCCCTTCTCCTCCTGCCCTCAAACTTTCCCAGTATCAGAGTCTTTTCCAGTGAGTCAGCTCTTTGCATGAGGTGGCCAAAGTATTGGAGTTTCAGCCTCAACACAGTCCTTCCAATGAACACCCAGGACTGATCTCCTTTAGGGTGGACTGGTTGGATTTCCTTGCATTTCAAGGGACTCTCAAGAGTCTTCTCCAATATCACAGTTCAAAAGCGTCAATTCTTCAGCGCTCAGCTTTCTTTGTAGTCCGACTCTTACATCCATACATGACCACTGGAAAAACCATAGCCTTGACTAGACACCAAAAGATGACTTTCCAATTCAAGGGGCATTATATGTACATATACATGTGTGTGTGTGTATATATATATATATGTATATATATATATATATATATATATATATATATATATATGAATGGTGATGGAATACTTTACAATATTCCCAGATTGGTTGTTAGAAATGCCCTTATTCTTTTTGAAAACAATTTATTTACATATTTTTTATTTGGGGGGCACTGTGCTGGGTCTTTCACGTTGCATGGGCTTTTTCTAGTTTCTGTGCACAGACTTCTCACTGTGGTGGCTTCACCTATTGCAGAGCATGGGCTCTAGGTGTCTGGGCTTCAGTAGTTGCTGCATGTGGGCTCCACAGTTGCGACTCCTAGAGTCTAGAGCACAGGCTCAGGAGTTGTGGCCATTGTTCTTAGTTGCCCTACAGCAGGTTGGATCTTGCTGGACCAGACCAGGGACTGAACCCATGACCCTTGCATTGGCAAGCAGATTCTTACCCCCTGAGTCACCAGGGAAGCTCGAAATACTCTTATTCTTGAAGCTGATATCTTTTGTATTAAATTTGAGTGAACTAAAAGCTCTTCAAGTACAGATGAGAAAAGCATCTCAAAGTAGGCAGGTAATAGTTAATGGTATCATTTACTTAACATAATATTAATGTATTATCATGCCAGTTGGGTGTTGCTTAAGGGTCATCACCTTGGAGTCAAAACTCTTGAAAGTAGACCAAATAATTTTCACTGAAAGCTCATGAACCACTTTATGAACCACATACACACTTCTTAAATCACAAAGATACTGTTAAATGTGAATTGATTAATGAGCTCCACGAATCTGCTCCCAGAATTCTTAAGTACTGCTCATAAAAAGCTTAGTGTTATGCTGGGAGCATGAGGCACTCTGGAGAGTTGATTCTTGTGTTTCTCATGGAGTGTAGAGCTTTTGACATATTATGCTAGCAAGGCTGGTGCTGTGGTTCAGATGGGTTTTTAATTAAACCTAACAGAGAAAACAAGAATGTTGGATGGAAGAAACAATCACTGAATAATGAAATTTGTGGTAGAAAAATCATAAACTCCACTTCATGCTTGAACTGGGTGGAAAACATTAACAAGTACATTTATAATCAGCTTCAATGACTATAAAACCTCTCTGTATAGAATAAAAGAGATTAGCAAAGCCAAGAAAATTTATCATTTATAATAAGAGACATAAATGGATGTAACTGAGCCTACATAGCAGCTATCAAAAGATCATAATTCTAGCTATTGATATGTGAACAGTTCATCTTCCTTTCCTCTGTATCTTGAATTAATCTGGTATTGTACAGGGAGTGTTAGGTACCCAAGTCTAATACTGCTAACATTTGACTTTCTTATGGGAGAGTATTTCTTCTATCTTTTTCTATATACAAATGTCACAGCAGAGACACTTCATGCTTATCACACACTCAGATCCAGCCTTCCACGTCTCCTTTGCAGTTGCGATGGGACCATGAGTTGACTCTGGCAAATGGGGAGTAGAAGGAAGTGAGCTATTCCACCTTCCTGGTTTTTATTATTATAAATACCTAAAGACATTTTTTTTTAATTTATGTATCTGTTTGGCTGAGCTTGATTTCAGTGGCAGCACTCAGGATCTTCATTCCTGCATGAGGGCACTTAATTGAAGAATGTGAAGTCTAGTTCTCTGACCAGGGATCACACCCAGGACCCCTGCATTGGGAATGCAGAGTCTTAGCTGTTGGACCACCAGTGAAGTCTCTCTTCCTGGCCTTTAAAGTGTCAGAAAGCCCTGTGCCTTCTCTGCCACGTTCCCTTCCATGTGGGTTGGCTTGGCCACGGTTGAGGGGATAGAGCTGCAGGTACAATCAGCCTGGATCCTCGTGTCACTGTTTAGAAGTGGCTTCCCTACACTAGAGCTTCCCTGGTGGCTCAGATGGTAAAGAATCCTCATGCAATGTGGGAGACCTGGGTTTGATCCCTGGGTTGGGAAGATCCCCTGGAAGAGAGCATGGCAACCCACTCCAGGATTCTTGCCTGGAGAATCGCCATGGACAGAGGAACCTGGTGGGTTCCATGGGGTCACAAAGAGTTGGACATGACTGAGCTACTAAGCGCAGCACACAGAGCACTGCAGAGCTAAGGGGCTCCCAGTGAACTGCAAGTGAGCAAAACTTTACATGCTAATCTCCTGTGGTTTCTGTAGATTTGCTATTATAAATTCTTGGGGAAGTTTCCCTTGACTGATAATGTAAACAAAAGTCCCAAGAATCCCTAATTATTTTATTGGTCAGAATTTTAGAAAATTCTTTCTGCAACTGAGGGTTCTGCATTAACCATCTCCTTTTTTTTTTTTTTTTTCGCTATAGAGCTTCCCTGGTGGCTCAGTGACTTTTACGTACATCTCATGGTTGTCAACAGGCCAGTCCCATCCAGATAACTTTTCACCATCCTCAATGGGGATGTCTCCCACCTTGGTAGGGGCCACAACCAAGACAAGCTTTATTTGCCTCATGCTGGGCACCAGGTAGGGAGTGTTAGTGAAAGAAAGTGATGCAATGTCATCTGGCAAGGGAACTCTACTGCAGAAATACTTAAGCGTATGCTCAGTCCCTCTAGTGAGCCATGCAGAGGATGCAGATACCCAGACACAGCTGCATGCACCCTGGCCATGGGAACCTGGCAACAGGACCTAGGAAAGCCCTAGTGCAGCCCCATAAAAATATCAGCGTTCCTTATCAAAACCTACCATGGTGCTCTACACATTTTAGCTGAATACTTTCATTGAGGGAGTACTGTTTAACCCAGACCCCTGTAAATTGACTGTGACTGAAGCCATGAAATTAAAAGATGCTTGTTCCTTGAAAGAAAAGCTATGACAAGCCTATGGAAGTGTTAGTCACTCAGTCGTGTCCGACTCTTTGCGATCCCATGGGCTATAGCCCACCAGGCTCCTCTGTCATGGAATTCTCCAGGGCAAGAGTACTGGAGTGGGTTGCTATTCCCTTCTCCAGGGTATCTTCCTGACTCAGGGATGGAACATGGGTCTCCCACATTGCAGGTAGATTCTTTACCCTCTGAGCCACCAGGGAAGCCCATGACAAACATAAACAGTGTATTAAAAAGCAGAGACATTACTTTGCTGACAGAGGTCCTTATAATCAAAGTTTGGTTTTTCCAGGAGTCACGTATGGATGTGAGAGTTGGACCATAAAGAAGGCTGAGCGTCAAAGAATTGATACTATTGAACTGTGGTGCTGGAGAAGACTCTGGGAGTCCCTTGGATTACAAGAAGACCAGACCAGTCAATCCTAAAGGAAATCAACCCTGAATATTCATCAGAAGGACTGATGCTGAAGCTGAAGGACCAATACTTTGGCCACCTGATGCGAAGAGTCAACTCATTGGAAAAGACCCTGATGCTGGGAAAGATTGAGAGCAGGAGGAGAAGGGAATGGCAGAGGATGAGATGGTTAGATAGCATCACTGACTCAATGGACATCAATTTGAGCAAATTTCAGGAGAGAGTGAAGGACAGAGAAGCCTGGTGTGCTGCAATCCATATCCTCCAACAAAAAAGAGAAGAAGAAGAAAAAAAAGTCGGACACAATCGAACAACAGCAAACATTTGCCAGAGAGCCATAGAAGGTGAGCTGTTTTAAAAAGAAAGCATTTATGTTGTATGTAAAGCACAATGGGATATGAGGCCAGGATGGTAAACGCCCCCAAAATCTGTGGTTCAGAGTTGAAGGAACCAGAGAAATAAACTCAGACTAGTAGACATTCTCATCAAGTATTCTGAGACCTGTCAAGGTCTCAGAAAGTAGATTCAGCTCCAGGGAATAGAACTTGGTCTAAATGCTGAGTGTGCCAAGGAAGTCATTTTCAGCTGAGTCTAAGGAAAAGCCTCACACTGATATAGGTTGTCTCAGGGAATGACATTTTCCTCACCGTGGGAAGAATTTAAATAGGGGCAGAAAGACAACCACACAGGTGGTTGAACTGGATAAATACTAAGATTCCCTAGGAGTGGAAGCGAGATAAGTACAAAATAAGTGTTTATGTTGACTCAAGTTAATACCTGTGATATTTCTGTTCACATAATTAATATGTTTTCCATCTGTGTCTTGATAAACAGGAGAGGTTCTTTCTGTTTGAATCTGCTTAATCCGCTGACAGATGGCTTTGTTGACAATGACACTATTTGCCTCTGACACTGTTTCCACACATTCTAACCATGCAGACACAGTGTTTGCTATGACATCAAAATGAAAGAATCTCTGGTCCATCCCTTCTGTGGCAATAACAATCCTTCATTATAGGCAATAAAGAGGGCAGAGTGCCAAAGAATTGATCTTCCAAACTGTGGTGCTGCAGAAGACTCTTTAGAGTCCCTTGGACAGCAAGGAGATCAAACCAGTCAGTCCTAAAGGAAATCAATACTGAATACTCATTGGAAGGACTGATCTGAAGCTGAAGCTCCAGTACTTTGGTTACCTAAGTCAAAGAGCCAGCTCATTGAAAAAGACCCTGATGCTGGGAAAGATTGAAGGCAGAAGAAGAGGGTAACAGAGGATGAGATGGCTGCATGGCATCATCGATGACAATGGACATGAACTTGGGCAAACTCCAAGAGATGGTGAGGGACAGGGAAGGCTGGCATGCCACAGTCTGTGGGGTCACAAAGAGTAAGACACGGCTGGGTGACTGAGCAACAGCAATCATAGGCAATCATAGACGCAGAAAATATAAAGCATTTTCTGGGCGCCAGGCACTGTGCTAAGCACTTTGCCTGTGGTGCTCTGTTTAATTTGCACTATAATCTATATAGTCAGGACTGTATAACCCCATTTTACAGATAAGGACACTGAGACAGAGCCTCATGAGGTTTACCGAAAGCCACACAACTTAAGTACCAAAGCAGAATTTGGATCCTGGGCAGTCTGAGTTTTAAGCCAGTGCTTTTATCAAAGACACATTTAAAAAGGCAGAATCAAGTGTAGAGGAAAAAAAAATCCAGCAAGTGGTTAAGAACACATGAAATGTGGTCATTTCCCCAAGGTGGAAGGAGAAAAGATCCATGTATTTTTCCTTGAAGATCAAAATAACCCAAGCACGAATGGAAATATTTTTTTTAAAAAAATACTGTGTTTTGCTGAGCTCTTTGAACTCGATTGCTCAGGAAACAAACAAGTTTGAAAAATTGAAGATTTCAGTTTACAGATGATGGTTAAAATTTCATACACTGCATGCCTGTGGAAAATATTTTTCATGTTGAAGGTTTTCAGTCATCTGATAGGATCATGCTACAGTTATGTAATATTTTAGGGTCCTTCAAAGCTGGGCGTGTTGCAGCTCTGTTTCTAGACAGAGGACTCAAGGGTCCACCCAGACAGATCTCACGGGTGGCATCCTTATCCCTCCAGGCTCAGCAATACAATTGTTAATTCTTGGATGGACCTTCTTGTCACAAGTAGATGGTGCAGGTCTGCTATTAATAAAAGTGGATTTAAAAACAAAACTGATAATGCTACTTTTCCACTGTGAAAAAGTCATTAAAGAAAGCTGGCTTGAAAAGGGGCACAATTTTCCATGAACTTAACATTTTCAAAAACATTGAAAAAATATTAGGTCCAGCTGGTTTCTACTTGGGGCCAGAAAGTAAATAGTTTAGGCTTTGTAGGGTCCTGGACAGTCTTGTTGTAATACTTTAACTCCATCACTGTAATGTGCGAGCAGCTGGGCAAGACAAAAACAAACGAGGGGGTTGTATGATGACAAAATTTCATGCTGTTGTTCAGTCATTATGTTGTGTCTGACTCTTTGTGACCCCATGGACTGTAGCCCGCTGGGCTCCTCTGTTCATGGGATTTCCCAGGCAAGAATACTGGAGTGGGTTGCCATTTCCTTCTCCAGGGAATCTTCCCGACCCAGGGATCAAACCCATATCTCTTGCATTGGCAGGCCGATTCTTTATCACTGAGCTATCTGGGAAGCCCAACAAAACTTATGAACAATGCAATTGCTATTGTTGTTATTCAGCCACTAAGTTGTGTCTGACTCTTTGTGACTCCATAGACCAGCTCTCCAGGCTTCCCTATCCTTCACCGTCTCCCAGAGCTTGCTCAAATTCATGTCCATTGAGTTGGTGATGCCATCCAACCATCTCATCTTCTGTCGTCCCCTTCTCCAGTGTCACAAAATAGCATACTTTCCTTTGATTTTTTTTCAATCATTTAAACATGTAAGACTCATCCTTAGCACACAGGCCACACAAAAGCAGGCAGAGGGCTGGCTGTGATCTATGGGCTGGGGTTTTCTGATCCTGGCTTAGCCTGACTTCAGCTCAGCTATATCTTGTAAAAGGAGCCCAGCCCTTGAGAGCCCATAGGCGAGGCTGGTGAGACGGCTCCTGGCACAGCTGCTTCTCTTCCTCCTGCATCCCTTCTTTCCTTTTGTACTTCCCAAAGAATACTGGCTTGCAGCAGGAGAGTTTAATATACACAGCATGTGCCAACTACTTTGATAATTATAAATACTTACCAACGAAGGGGGCACTGGTGAAAGTGTTTGATCCTTGGATCAGGAAGATTCCCTGGAGAAGGAAATGCAACACACTCCAGTATTCTTGCCTGGGAAATCCCACGGACAGAGGAGCCTGGTGGGCTACAGTCTGTGCAAAGAGTCAGACTGAAGTGACCAAGGACACGTGCAATGAGGAAAGTCCATTTCTTTCTGCTGTATCCTCAGTGCCTAAGGTGTGTTTCAGCATGCAATAAGTGCTATGTTTTGCTTGTTGGATGAAAAAAAGGAATGCATATGTGCTGTGTCCAGGGAAACTCACCTTTTAATGCCAGCCAGGTGTTTGCACTCACTCCTCTCTACCTGCCAGCCCCAGGCTCCTCAGGTTTGGGCTTGGGTTTTTGTTTTTATAGGAAGTGTGTGCGAACTTCTGAGCTAGAGACGGTTTCTTGTCAAGGTCTCCTTCTTGCTAGCGGCCTGTATGTGTTTTCTGAAACTTCTCTCTGTGTTCTCGGCCTCTTGTTTCATTCTGGTCCTGTCTGTCTTGTTCTCATTCCCCAGGTTGTAGTCCTCTTGCTGCTGTTTCTGATCCTTTCAGCCTGGCAGATGACTGGACTGGTCTTTGTATGCCTGGCTGGCCTGACCTTTACGACCAGAAGAATTATATTCCAATTAAAAAGTAAATAAAGAAAAGTAAATAAAATACCTGGAGGGCAATATAGATGGCAATATCCAGAACTGAATACCAGCCCCACCCATCAGGTTTTCTCTGCTTACCAGCCTTCTCAGTTCACTGCCTTGAAATCAAGAATCTCCTACTCTTCAAGCCCAGGTTCTTACCTGGGAATTTTCTGTGGAAAGCCTGCAGCAAACCAGACTGCCTTCTCTGGATGCACTTTGAAAACTAAGTGCTACGATGGTTTGGATGATTGTAATAATATCTGTTTACTTCAGATACCTGTAGAACATGATAAGGGTGGGAAATACAAGTAGAGTGGGGAAAGTAAAATAAAAAATGTGATGATGGCACCATGGATGACCGTCCTTGCATGACACTGGCAAGAAAGTGTGGGTGATGGGCCAGAGCCGCACTTTCACTTCTCTCTAGGGCTCCTTCAAGAGCTTTCCAGACCTTAGTGACCAACTCGTGTTTGATTAAAAACATCTCAGATCTTGATAACAAAGGAAAACCACCTGATTCTTGTACTGTAGGAGGATTCTGCCAGTGCTCTGCCTTGAAGGAATGAAAGCTGAAGCTGTTACAATGAGACAAAGGACACACCAGATGATATAAACTATGAGGTGTCACGGATTTCAGTTTGTTTGACAGAGACCAATAGAAACTCTATACTGCAAGGATGATGTTTTACATGTTGCAGTGGCTGTAAAATGCAGTTTTACCGAAACGTTGTATTTAATGGAAAAGGATTTTATAAAGCTTCCATTTTAAAATATAAATTTAAATTTTTGTTGTTGTTGTTTAGTCTCTAAGCTGTGTTCCACTCTTTTGTGACCCCGTAGACTGTAGCCTTCCAGGCTCCTCTGTCTGTGGGATTTCCTAGGCAAGAATACTGGAGTAGGTTGCCATTTCGTCTTCCAGGGGAATCTTCCCAACCCAGGGATTGAACCCACATCTCCTGCATTGGCAGGCAGGTTAAACTTTAAATAAGCTAAAGATGAATAAAACTAAAACCTCATTTTCTCAGTCGCTCTAACCATATTTCAAGTGCTTGGTAACCACAAGAGACGTGCTCACTAAATAGAGACACATTTCAGTGTGATTTACATCTCCTCACTGATCTCATGCTGTGTATGAATGAGCTAAATTTGAAGCACCAAGGAAGGAAAATCTTACTCATGACATAGAAAAATTTTCTATTTCTTTAATTTTGGATCTATGTGAAATGATGGATGCTTATGGGACTTCTTGTGGTAACCATTTCATGGTGGATGTCAGCCAAATTGTAATGCTGTACATCTTAAACTTATGCAACTGTAATAAACTAGAAGAAAAAAAGATACAGGAAAAAAGTCAGTAAGAAACAAACAAGTACCTATGACCTAGAATTAATAAAAGCTGGCATTTGGAAAAAGAGGCACAGATTCTAAATAAATTGACATGTATGGATACATCTGCAATTTTTTAACATATAACTGTATTTATCGGTTGATTTATTTATGGCTGTGCTGGGTCTTCGTTACTCTGAGGGCTTTTCCCTAGTTGCGATGAGTGGGGACTACTCTTCCTTGTGGTGCTCAGGCTTCTCACTGCTGTGGCTTTTCTTGTTTTGGAGCACAGGCTTTAAGGGGCCCGGGCTTCAGTAGTTGCAGCACGTGCGCTCGGTAGTTGCAGTTCCCGGGATCCAGAGCACAGGCTCAGTAGTTGCGGTGTGCGGGCTTAGTTGCTCTGCAGCACATGGGATGTGGGATCTTCCCAGACCAGGGATCAAACCCGCGTCTCCTACACTGACATGTGGATTCTTTACCCTTGAGCTAGCAGGAAAGCCCTACATCTATAGTTTTGATGAATGTTTTCCTTCCTGGATATTTATGTGGTCAGGCTGCTTGTCCTCTTCTGTAACTGAAGAAGGAAAGTATGTAAATGTATTCATGCAGGCTTCAGCTGGCCTCGACTTTATCCCTATAAAATGCTGCTGCCTCTGGAAATGAGGAAGAGAACTCCAGGTTGTTCTAGTTAGGGATTTTTCTAACTTAAACTTTTTAATGTTCACATTTCTGCCACTTAGCCCACCAACACAAGTGCACATCCCAGGGAGTATTAAGAACAAATAATTTTGACAAGAGCTCTTCAATCGTTTTTTTAATCAAAGTCTTCACAATTTAATCTTGGGAATACAGATGTAAGAGATTGGACTAGATATGACTTTACCAGCACTGATTGTGCGGAATTTGTTATGGATTGTTCTTGGCAGATATTTTTAGGCTAAATCTGTTTCTTAGAAAAACACATGGAGGTGCTCCCTTCTTGTTTCGTCTACACAATTTTTGTTAACGTTAATGTGACACTACATAAAAATCAAGTAAACACAAAATGCCAGCTAATAGCTGATAGCGGTACAGACAGTAATTTACGTAAGTAGAATTTACATGAATTCTTTCTGCCACCTTCCAGCAAATAGAGCCATAAAGCATTCAGTTGTTGAAGCAGTCTAACTCATTGGGGGAAATCAGTTTACCACAAAGGGGGCTGTTTTCTTTCCCACCTTTTGAGACTGAAGAGGGCTCTACACCACTCTTAAGAAAGGAAGTGATTCCTTTTTAAAAGTCTTGTATCTTGAAATGTAACAAATAAGGCATTTTGCAGATGGTAAAAGGCTCTCGGAGGATCACAACACCTTCGGAAGTATAATGCTCTGTTCATCACCAGCCACTTAGGAAGTGAGGTGAGGAAAGTCAAGTGCGCTGAGAAACTGTCTTGTAACCAGTCCCTGGTTTCTTTGTAAAAAGTTTCTTTATCCTCATCCACACCATTGTTAAAAATCTAAAATGAAAGGCTTGTCAGCATAAATCAATACCTTCTGTGAAAAACACAGAGACCTTCCTATTTTGATAGTAGGAATCTTCTCAAATCAGAGAAATAGGCCAGAATTATGGAAACATGCAATTTTTCTTTAATGGCAGCTCAATATTGTCAGCTGTATCTCTACAACTTTAGGTTTTTTAAATTTAGTAATCTCTGGTAATGATTTCAATAATAAAATGTAATATTTTCTTCATTATTACAGGTGTTATAATTTAAAGTATTTCAGATTTGTTTTTATTAGACATGCTAAGTCATTCAGTTTTGTCTGACTCTATATGACTTCACGGACTGTACCCTGCTAGGCTCCTCTGTCTGTGGGATTTCCCAGGCAAGAATACTGAAATGAGTTGCCATTTCCTTCTTCAGGGGATCTTCCCAGCCCAGAGATTGAACACACATCCCTTGAATTTCCAGTATTGCAGGCAGATTCTTTACCTGTTGAGCCAACCCAGACATAAATCTCTCCTCTGTTCAAAGCATGACTATCATATAGGTCGTATGGACTTATAAGCTGGGTGAATTTAGGCTATGTTTACATTAGATCTATGTGATACATAATGAAATTTAAAGACAGAACCCTAACCATTCAATATAGTAAATTTGACTTTGTGTTCATGTAATGTAGAAAAATTCAAAGTATTTACACCATTTGATTCACTCTGTCTTATGATTAATTGTGATGTTGCTTAATTTCACATTCTGAATATCGTGGTTGTGGCTTCATCTCTTAGTTTTATCTCCCCCAGGCCAGACTTTATATGAGCTGGAACTCTTGGGTTTGCTACTGTAGACCTAAATATAAGGGTAAAACGAAGCAGGTCTGAAATTGTCAAAGGCTGAGTTTATTTGAGACTAGCAGAGCAATTGCTTTTCAGGACATGCAAGCGGTAGCAAGCCACAGGCGAGTCTGTTGAGGGTTTGGGGTAGGTTGTATTTATGGGCAGGGAACAGAAAGAAGGGTCAGTTAGAGTCTGTTAAAATCAAAACCACACAGAGACCAGCTTTGAAAATTTTCTGAGCGGACAGACCCAGTCCAGTCATACAAACAAAGCTCAATTCAGCTTATTTTGAGAGACCAACCCTACCTGGGTCATTTCTTGTTTATGCCTCTGGAGACCAGAAACAAACTTTCCCAAAGTTGATAGGGGGCAACCCCTGACCAACTCCATGGCATTTAAGAAAATGCCAGTATTGTCAATTGTCTATAAAGCAAGCATTTACAGGAAATCAGTCTCTCGGTCCTTTTTTTCCCCCAGGAGGCACATTCATGAGATTTTCCATTTTATATCCTCTGGTTCCATTTTATACTGAAATTCTTTTACCGTACCCACCACCATCGTCTTCAGTTTCGAATATATACTGGCCTCCCCGCTTCTGCTCTTACTCATTTATAATCTAATGTCCACATGACTTTCCACTTAACTCATAACAAAATCCCAAATCGTGCCCTGACCTGTAAGGCTTGCGTGATCTGGCTCCTGCCTGATTCTTCAAACTTAACTCCTTATGTTTTCTCTTTGCTAACTAGTTCCAGACACCATATTTCCTGACTGCTGGTCATGTGAACCATGCTTGTATAATCTGTTTTTTCAGAATATTTTCTGTTCACTCTGCCAGGGAGAATACTCTTCCTGCACACCTCCCTTCACCTGCTCTTCATGTAATTTGTGTCTGTTTTTAGGTGTTAGGTCAAGAAACCTGCAGTGGTCCTGTGGTTGAAATGGCACCTCTCACCCCAATTTCTATGTTCTCACTCTGCCGTATTCTTCATGTCAATTATCTCTACCTGACATTATATACAATGTTAATTTGTATATATAATGTATAGAGCATGTAAGCTCTATAAGGCCTCTAAGTACTTCATAAGCACATTTTACTGTTGTGTTACCATCGAATAAAACAGTGTGTACCTGGGGAGGAAGTTGGGAATGAGAGAAATAGATGAGGGATAGGAAGAGGAACAAACTGCCAGTTACTAAATAAATGAGTTATGGGTATAAAATGTACAGTGTGGGGAACAGAGCCAATAACTATGCATGTATACAAATAGTCTTTGTCTGGTGACAGACAGTAACTAGGCCTATCAAAGTGATTGTGAAATGTACAGACGTGTCAAGTCACGACATTGTGTACCCAGTCACAGTGATAGACAAACTCATAGAGAAAGAGACCAGAGTTGTGGTTACCAGAGGCACGGGGTTGCGTGGGGGATTGGATGAAGGTGGTCAAAACGTATAAACTTCCAGTTACAAGATAGATGAGCACTAGAGATGTGATGTAAAACATGATAAATGCAGTTAACACAGCTAAACATTATATACAAAAGGTGTTAAGAAAGTAAATTCTAAGAGGTCTCATCACAAGGAAACAAATTTTATTTTTCTTTTATTTTGTTTATATTTATTTTGTATCCATATGAAATGATGGGTGTTTGCCAGACTTATAGTAATCATTTCATGATGAGTGTAAGTCAAGCCATCAGATTGTATACCTTAGACATATGTAGTGTGTTCATGCAGGCCTGCTCAGTCATGTCTGACTCTTTGCAACCCTGTGGACTGTAGTTCACCAGGCTCCTTTGTCCATGAGATTCTCCAGGCAAGAATACTAGAGTGGGTTGCCATGTCCGCCTCCAGGGAAACTTCCTGACCCAGAGATCGAATCCAAGTCTCTCAAGCCTCCTACACTGGCAGGCAGGTTCTTCACCAGTAGTGCCACCTGGGAAGCCCCCACATCTAGGAGAGTAATCCACAAATCTACAAATTAATATCTCCCTCAGTTTTCCTGTCACGTGGACCAAAAAAGCTCATATTCTACCCTTGGATGGGTACATGTGTTGCCATACAGAATAGCATGTAGTCCTGGGCATTCAGATACTATAATGGCTGCAGCACTGATGATAGCATGAAAAGACGCCTCAGTGACAGGACAGAACAATGGTGTGACTGTTACCATTGTCACTAAGCGATAAAGCTGTGGTTATTGAATACTGCCACTGCGCAAATCTAACATACTAAAGTGCACCAACAATTATTTAATTATGAAGTTTCACATTAGTGTTGCAATGAAAGTAAGTCATAGGAAGAAAAAGTCACCCTTTGGATGAAGTAAGAGGTTTTAATTAGATGTTCACTTACAGGAGATTTGTGTCAGTGGCTGGGGATTTAAAATGAATGAAATATGATCCCTTCTAAAAGTGATTGCAGCTAAGGACAATGCCCCTTTGATAGAATTGTGGCAATTCACACATAACATTTTGCTTTTTGTGAGATACTTGGCTTTTTGTGAGATATTTCAGTAATGAAATATCAATTATTGATCATCCTTGCAAAGGGGCTTCCCAGGTAGCTCAGCCATAAAGAATCCAACTGCCAATGCAGGAGACATGGGTTCAATCCCTGGGTCAGTCAAGATCCCTTGGAGGAGGAAATGGCAACCTACTCCAGTATTCTTGCCTGGGAAATCCCATGGACGGAGGAGACTGGTGGGCTACAGTATATAGTATCACAAAGAGTCCAACACGACTGAGTGACTGAGCACACATACACAAAAACTTACAAGGAATCAGCAAAGAAATAATTTATAAAATCCAATTCTACCTACAAGGGAATTGTAGCAAAAGAACAATTACTGTAAATCACACCATTTCAGTTTTGGATCTTCAGAATGCAATTATAACTGAATTTCCACATTGTTAAAACCTGAATTTCCATCTATCATAACAATTTATGTAATTGTTATGGATATTTTTACTCCCAAAGCACAGATTTTGCAACAGAAATGGAAAGAAACTTTATATCACCTCATGATGCTACACTTAGTAGTACAGTAGAGAAGGCGATGGCACCCCACTCCAGCACTCTTGCCTGGAAAATCCCATGGACGGAGGAGCCTGGAACACTGCAGTCCATGGGGTCGCTAAGAGTCAGACATGACTGAGCGATTTCACTTTCACTTTTCACTTTCATGCATTGGAGAAGGAAATGGCAACCCACTCCAGTGTTCTTGCCTGGAGAATCCCAGGGACGGGGGAGCCTGGTGGGCTGCCGTCTTTGAGGTCGCACAGAGTCGGACACGACTGAAGTGACTTAGCAGCAGCAGCAGCAGCAGCAGTGTTAGTCACTCAGTCGTGTCCGACTCTTTGCCACCCCATGATCTGTAGCCCGCCAGGCTCCTCTGTCCATGGAATTCTCCAGGCAAGAACACTTGAGTGGGTTGCCATTTCCTTCTCCAATGCATGAAAGTGAAAAGTGAAAGTGAAGTTGCTCAGTCGTGTCTGACTCTTAGCGACTCCATGGACTGCAGCCCACCAGGCTCCTCCATCCATGGGATTTTCCAGGCAACAGTACTGGAATGGGGTGCCATTGCCTTCTCCTACCTAACTCTAAATACCATCAAATGATTTCTTACATGGATTTCCCAGGAAAGTTCTTACATCATGTGTCCTGCCAGGTAAGAAACATGCTGTGCTTAGTCACTCAGTTGTGTCTGATTCTTTTTGACCCCATGGACTGTAGCCTGCCAGGTTCTTCTGTCCACGGGGATTCTTTAGGCAAGAATACTGGAATGGGTTGCCCTCCTCCAAGGGATCTTCCCAACCAAGTCATCAAATCCAGGTCTCCCACTTTGCAGGTAGATTCACTGCATTCTGAGCCACCAAGGAAGCCCCAGAAAGAAACATAACCAGTTGAATAAGTTTTCGCTTTTTTTTTTGAAGCCTTAGCTTCATAGTTTGCTGGTAAGTGTGTCATCATATTAGCTAATAGAGGTACAAAATCTATAGGTTCTATTCAATTTTACAGAACTTGCTAGAGGGTTGCAATAGAGCAAGAAAAGAGGCTACATCTGTAGCAACTGGGTTAAAACCTCCTGAAGCTGCATGATAAACTAGTTGTTATTGGAAAATGCCTTTTAAATATGTTCTATGTTTATGTGGTACAAGAATAGACAACTATTTTTAGATTTCTTAATAGTTTTAGACTGACAATTTTTCTTCTCTTTGAAAAATTTTTGAGGCCAATGCCTGAACTTGAAATAACTCAAATACTGTTTTTAATGGCATGAAAAGGCTTCTAGTAAATTTGCAAATATCTAAGCCAGAGCTTTGGTTCTGATTATTAAACATGTGGCTACTCATTTCTTGCATGGAAAGATGTAATCTATAAGCACCAGAAGTACCATGTAAATACTTGGTAAGAATTTAGAAAAAAAAGCATAATATTTTTACCTTGCTATCCCATAGAACTAACTTTGGAAAAATGCTAAGTATAGCATTTGGCTGGATCTAGTGCTGTAAGTAATAAGAGTGAGGAGTGTAGGGCTAATTAGCTTAGTTTCAGATCCTTTGTGCTTCAAATTCTCTTCTGCAAAAGTACACACATAGTCTCTGGAATTACTCCAGAGGGTGGGACTCTCGATTCAGAGAGCAGCTCTGCTTGTTCTATTTTAAACATTGACATTCCCCATACAATTGGGTGAAAAATTTAAAGAAAAATGTAAGCCACTGTTTTTACCGTTAAATACCTAGGACTTGGTGAAGTGAAACCCTGGGTAGAAAGGAGGGTTCACCTCAGTTTGGAGCAGCCTGCACTTTAAAAGTATTAATAGTCTGGTTCTCCTCTTAAGTAATGCTAATCTCTAGAAAGATAATCTTGGTGTTTAATGAAGTTTCTTTATGCAGCTTGGATGCTTGGTTGGAACGCAAACATTCATAGCCCCTATGGTAATATTTCCTTTCTCACTCTCTTGGAGCTTCACTCTGCACACAGGAAGTAATCAGTCAAAACTCTAGGAGACAATGCAGATATTGGGGTCTGGTTTTAAGCAGAGTCCCCTTTCTTTTGAGACTCTCTATGCAAATTTCTGTCACGTGAGTCTCCCTAATGGATGGTTACCAATCCCCCCAGTTGAAGAAGACCTCTAGGGGCTTCTCTGGTAGTCCGGTGGTTAAGAATTTGCCTGCCAATGCAGGGGACGTAGGTTTGATCCCTAGTGCCACAGAGCTACTAAGCTTGTGTGCCACAACTACTGAGCCTGTGCTCTAGAGCCTGGGAACTACAACTACTGAAGCCTGCATGCTCTAGAGCCTGTGCTCTATAACAAGAGAAGCCACTGCAATGAGAAGCCTGTGCCCTGCAACTAGAGAGTAACTCCCAATCTCCATAACTAGAGAAAGTCCATGCAGCAAGGAGGATCCAGTGCAGACAAAAAAAGGGGGGGTGGGGTGGGGTGGGGGGAAGACCTCAGGACTCACTCTGCATTGCAAGACCTTGAAAGTTAGTGCTCCTTAAATTTCACCCTCTGCAGCTCAATAATTCACCCTCGTCCTAGCTCTACCCCCATGCAGGGCTACACTAAATGAGCACAGCCAGACAGCACAAATGATTGATAGTAAGCTTCACTTTATTTGTTCTTTTCTTTGGTGTCACTTGAGCTCCCTGTTGTTCAATGTCTGAAAAGTATTTCTTTTTAAGACTTTTCATCCAGATTCTTAATTGTTTAAGGCATGGATGTGAATCTGGCTCCTGTTCTTACATTTTGGCCACAGTGGAAATCCCCTCAGTTCAATTCAGTTCGGTCACTCGGTCCTGTCCAACTTTATGACCTCATGGACAGCAGCACGCCAAGCCTCTCTGTCTATCACCAACTCCCCCAGTTGACTCAAACTCAATTCCATTGAGTCAGTGATGCCATACAACCAGCTCATCCTCTGTCGTCCCCTTCTCCTCCTGCCCTCAATCTTTCCCAGCATCAGGGTCTTTTCAAATGAGTCAGCTCTTCTCATTAGGTGGCCAGAGTATTGGAGTTTCAGCTTCAATATCAGTCCTTCCAATGAACACTCAGGACTGATCTCCTGATTAGAACTCCTTGCTGTCCAAGGGAATCTCAAGAGTCTTCTTCAACACCATAGTTCAAAAGCATCAATTCTTCGGCGCTCAGCTTTCTTTACAGTTGAACTCACATCCATACATGGCTACTGGAAAAACCATAGCCTTGACTAGATGGACCTTTGTTGGCAAAGTAATGTCTCTGCTTTTGAATATGCTATCTAGGCTGGTCACAACTTTCCCTGCCAAGAAGTAAGCATCTTTTAATTTCATGGCTGTGGTCATATCTGCACTGATTTTGGGGCCCCAAAAAGTCTACCACTATTTCTACTGTTTCCCCGTCTATTTGCCATGAAGTGATGGGACCAGGTGACATGATCTTAGTTTTCTGAATGTTGAGCTTTAAGCCAACTTTTTCACTCTCCTCTTTCACTTTCAACAAGGAGCTCTTTAGTTTTTCTTTGCTTTCTTCCATAACGGTGGTGTCATTTGCATACTTGAGGTTACTGATATTTCTCCTGGAATTCTTGATTCCAGCTTGTGCTTCATCCAGCCCAGCATTTCTCATGATCTACTCTGCATAGAAGTTAAATAAGCAGGGTGACAATATACAGCCTTGACATACTCCTTCTCCTATTTGGAACCAGTCTGTTGTTCCATGTCCAATTCTAACTGTTGCTTCCTGACCTGCATACAGATTTCTCAAGAGGCAGGTCAGGTGGTCTGGTATTCTCAACTCTTTCAGAATTTTCCACAGTTTACTGTGATCCATACAGTCAAAGACTTTGGCATAGTCAATAAAGCAGAAGTAGATATTTTTCTGGAACTCTCTTGCTTTTTCGATGATCCATCGGATGTTGGCAATCTCTGGTTCCTCTGCCTTTTCTAAAACCAGCTTGAACATCTGGAAGTTCACAGTTCACGTATTGCTAAAGCCTGGTTTGGAGAATTTTGAGCATTATTTTACTAGCGTGTGAGATGAGTGCAATTGTGCAGAAGTTTGAGCATTCTTTGGCATTGCCTTTCTTTGGGATTGGAATGAAAACAGACCTTTTCCAGTCCTGTGGCCACTGCTGAGTTTTCCAAATTTGCTGGCATATTGAGTGCAGAACTTTCACAGCATCATCTTTTAGGATTTGAAATAGCTTAACTGGAATTCCATCACCTCCACTAGCTCTGCTCATAATGATGCTTCCTAAGGCCCACTTGACTTTGCATTCTAGAATGTCTGGCTCTAGGTGAGTGATCATATCATTGTGATTATCTGGGTCATGAAGATCTTTTTTGTACAGTTTTTCTGGGTATTCTTTCCTTCTCTTCTTAATATCTTCTGCTTCTGTTAGGTCCATACCATTTTGTCTTTTATTGAGCCCATCTTTGCATGAAATGTTCCCTTGGCATCTCTAATTTTCTTGAAAAGATCTCTAGTCATTCCCATTTTATAGTTTTCCTCTGTTTCTTTGCACTGATCATTGAGAAAGGCTTTCTTATCTCTCATTGCTATTCTTTGGGACCCTGCATTCAAATGGGTATATCTTTCCTTTTCTCATTTGCCTTTCACGTCTCTTCTTTTCACAGCTATTTGTAAGGCCTCCCCAGACAGCCATTTTTCTTTTTTGCATTTCTTTTTTTGGGGATGGTCTTGATCCCTGTCTGCTGTATAATGTACCAGATCTAGTCCCTTAAATCTATTTTGCACTTCCACTGTATAATCCTAAGGGATTTGATTTAGGTCATAACTGTATGGTCTAGTGGTTTTCCCTACTTTTTTCAATTTAAGTTTCAGTTTGGCAATAAGGAGCTCATGATCTGAGCCACAGTCAGCTTCTTGTTTTTGCTGACTGTGTAGAGCTTCCCCATTTTGGGCTGCAAAGTATATAATCAATCTGATTTCAGTGTTGAGCATCTGGTGATGTCCATGTGTAGAATCTTCTCTTGTGTTTTTGGAAGAGGGTGTTTGCTATGACCAGTGCATTCTCTTCGCAAAACTCTATTAGCCTTTTCCCTGCTTCATTCCGTACTCCAAGGCCAAATTTGCCTGTTACTCCAGATGTTTCTTGACTTTCTACTTTTGCATTCCAGTCCCGTATAATGAAAAGGACATCTTTTTTGGGTGTTAGTTCTAAAAGGTCTTACAGGTCTTCATAGAAATGTTCAACTTCAACTTCTTCAGCATTGCTCGTCAGGGCATAGTCTAGGATTACTGTGATATTGAATGGTTTGCCTTGGAAATGAACAAAGATCATCCTGTCATTTTTGAGATTGTATCCAAGTAATGCATTTCGGACTCTTGGTGGCTATGATGGCTACTCCATTCCTTCTGAAGTATCTTGCCCATGGTAGTAGATATAATGGTCATCTGAGTTAAATTCACCCATTCCAGTCCATTTTAGTTTGCTGATTCCTAAAATGTTGATATTCACTCTTGCCATCTCCTGTTTGACCACTTCCAATTTGCCTTGATTCATGGCCTAACATTCCAGGTTCCTAGGCCATATTGCTCTTTATAGCATCAGACCTTGCTTCCACCACCAGTCCCATCCACAACTGGGTGTTGTTTTTGCTTTGGCTCCATCCCTTCATTCTTTCTGGAGTAATTTCTCCACTGATCTCCAGTAGCATACTGGGCACCTACTGAGCTGGGGAATTCATCTTTCAGTGTCCTATCTTTTTTCCCTTTCATATTGTTCATGGAGTTCTTAAGCCAAGAATACTGAAGTGGTTTACCATTCCCTTCTCCAGTGGACCACATTTTGTCAGAACTCTCCACCATGACCTGCCTGTCTTGGGTGGCCCTACATGGCATGGCTCATAGTTTCATTGAGTTAGACAAGGCTGTGGTCCATGTGATTAGATTGGTTAGAAAATCCCCTGAACCCTCTTAAAAACTGGAATGACTGGCTTAAAGATTTGGCAAATGATGTTTAAAAATCCCTAAAAACAAAATACAAGAAAAATCAAAGCAAAACCCACTAATTATTTAAAAGATATATTGTTCATACTCATCCTCATTCAGTGATATGTGAATTTCCTTTCTAAACTCTTAATGTGTTTAAAATATATTTAGGTTTTAGCACAGTGAAACTGTTTGCAGACTTCTGCCTTTCAGACTTAACTGTAGGAGAATAAATATGTTATTTTAAGCATATAAAATATGTATGTATATGTAGTAGCAAAGACATAATTCTGTGTATTTTACAGTGTTATTTAATGTAAATGTCACAGTAATGATAAAATAGCTCATATGTATGCATTCTTTGTGGCTTCCCTTGTGGCTCAGACAGTAAAGAGTCTGCCTGCAATGCAGGAGACCCGGGTTCAATCTCTGGGTCAGGAAGATCCCCTGGAAGAGGAAATAGCAACCCACTCCAGTAATCTTGCCTGGAAAATCCCATGGATGGAGGAGCCTGGTGGGCTACAGTCCATGGGGTCACAAAGAGTCAGACACGACCGAGCAACTTCGCTTTCACTTTCTTTCATGCATTCTTTTACGACTTCAATCAATGTTCACTTATGATGTTTCCTGCAGTTCTAATATAAAGCTCACAAGATACAAAGTGTGTCACTACACTTAGAAGACAGGAGTGTTAGTTCCAAATCATTATCACACTAAACAAATGCAAATATTTAAATAGCTCTAAAGTCCTCCTGGCTCATGTAAGTTACTCTGTAGTGTGTGTGTCTGTGTGTATGTGTGTGTGTGTTAGTCTCTCAGTCATGTCTGACTCTTTGTGACCCCATGGACTGTAGCCCACCAGGCTCCTCTGTCCATGGTATTCTCCAGGCAAGAACACTGGAATGGGTTGCCATTTCCTTCTCCAGGCAATCTTCCTGACTCAGGGATTTAACCCAGGTCTCCAGCATTGCAGGCAGATTCTTTACCATCAGGGTAGAAGCTGCAAATAATAGTGAAAACCAGTTAGAATGAAAGAGGAAACCTAGAGTTTGCCCTTAAATCATACTTGAGCATCTACATGTCTATGGGGTTCAACACTTTTCAAATGTAAATAAAGGGTGTGAAAGTAGATGAGACTTGATAGGGAAAACCAAAAGGAGCAGTTGTCCCCCAGCTTGATTCATCTTTTCCAGTTTTAGGTTAGAAAAGCATAATAAACATAAAAATTATAGCTTTTAGTTAGATACTTGCTCTATGTCCACCCCTGTGCCACGTACCTATCATAGAATTTAATCTTCACATCTGTGTTTGTGGTACATATAATTATTAACCACTTTTACAGATGCACAAATGGCAGCTTAGTGAGATTAAGAACCTCACTCAAGTTTATGGAGTTAATAAGTGACTCAACCTGCATGAGATCTAACTTGAAGTTCTTACTTTCAAGCCCATACTGTTCATTATAACACTACTTCAGAAAAGAAATCCTGTTTATGCCCACATCATGTTGAGGCAAAAGTTCTTCACTCTTTCCTTTGCCACATCCCAGGTTCAATCATCGGAGGCTTTCTCATAAAACTTGTATAATATTACCAAAGCAACATGAAGTAGACTTTAAAACTACCTCATATAAACTTTGGTGCATGCATGCTAAGTCGCTTCAGTCGTATCTGACTCTTTGCAACCCAATGGACGGCAGCCTGCCAGGTTCCTCTGTCCATGTGATTCTCCAAGCAAGAGTACTGGAGTGGGTTGCTGTACCCTCCTCCAAGTATAAATCTTGGAGAAGTAACCAAATAAAAAACATAAAGACGTATATCATAAATTTGAAAAAAAGAAAGTGACTTTTGGTTCCAGTAATTTCTAAAAAACATGGCCATGCCCTAACCCCTGTGTCTTAAAGCCCTGAATAAGTTGAATAAAATATAACAATAATGTATAACATATATCTCAGATAGTAGGAGTCAATGGGAATACACAGGAGCCAGAAGTAAAGAACAGAAACTAGATTATGGATTTCTATCAAAATATCAAATAAACATGGACTCCTGGCTCTTTCTCCCAAAGTCAAACCAGAGGAAATAATAAAAAGGAAAGAGAAGAGGATGTGAGAAATTTAAACCAAAAAGGAAGGCTAAGGTCAGTCTGGACTTGTGTGTATGTAACCCTGCAGCCTTGGTCAAGAACTGCTAGAGGCAAAGTTCAGAAGAAAGCTTTGCAATACCGTGGCTTCTTCCTGACTTGTCTTGGAGCAATCATTTCATTGCTCCCCACTTTCAGGAGAGAAACTGTGGACAAGCTCATGGAATACTAATACAGCTGCGCTAAGTCACATATTCAGTGGCCATATCAGACCTCTATTCCTCCAAACCCCAGAAAGGACAGATTAAACTCATGAGACCACCTTCTCTTGAATTTTCTTCCTAACTCATTGTCTTGGAAAGGCCACAGTAGGAATGGCCGGACAGCGGTTCCCTGCTGCTGGGGTCTCCTTGCCCTGGGACTCTACTCTTCTCTCCTCACACTCATTGGGCCCCACCGCCTTTCCTTGCTCAAGAAGCCCTGCTGGGCATAGTACTTTATGCATTCATTGGAATTTGACTTCTTGAGCTCAAATATCTAAACTCAGATGAATTCAAATATTATAAAAGAAAAAGAACCAAACTACATGTAATACTCAAAGCAGAATGTTGATGAATTAAAATAAATTATTATCAATATACCTGAGGCCTTAAAAAACGAATTAGCTATAGAAATGATTTCTCCCTGGGCTATAGCCCACCAGGCTCCTCTGTCCATGGGATTCTCCAGGTAAGAACACTGGAGTGGGTTGCCGTTCCCTTCTCCAAGGGATCTTCCCAATGCAGGGATCGAACCTGCATCTCCTGCACTGGCAGGCGAATTCTTTACCTTCTGAGCCACTAGGGAAGCCTGATCTTCACATTACGTATTTCCTATTACTTTCTTCCAGGTCAAGCCAACTGTTTAGAAGTGACATTAAATTCTGCTTATGGCTCAATTTTTTTACTTAACACATTGTGTACTCCATTGTATGGAAGCTTAAATTTAGGTTATCGGTTTGTATGCTCTTCAAAGTAAGCTAAGAAGTAAGCCATGGAGTAATAATACAGTCACTCAAAGCCCCATATTCAGTGGCCATATCAGACCTCTATTCCTCTAACCACTCTCTCCAAACCCCCAGAAAGGACATATTAAACTCATGAGACCACCTTCTCACATGCTAGTAAAGTGATTCTCAAAATTCTCCAAGCCAGGCTTCAATAATACGTGAACCGTGAAATTCCAGATGTTCAAACTGGTTTTAGAAAAGGCAGAGGAACCAGAGATTAAATTGCCAACATCCGCTGGATCATCAAAAAAGCAAGAGAATTCCAGAAAAACATCTATGTCTGTATTTTATTGACTATACCAAAGCCTTTGACTGTGTGGATCACAATAAACTGTGGAAAAATTTTGAAAGAGCTGAGAATACCAGACCACCTGACTTGCTGATTGAGAAATCTGTATGCAGGTCAGAAAGCAACAGTTAGAACTGAACATGAAACAACAGGCTGGCTCCAAATAGGAGAAGGAGTACATCAAGTCTGTATATTGTCACCCTGCTTATTTAACTTCTATGCAGAGTAGATCATGAAAAACGCTGGGCTGGATGAAGCACAAGCTGGAATCAAGATTTCCAGGAGAAATATCAGTAACCTCAGGTATGGAGATGACACCACCCTTATGGTAGAAAGTGAAGAACTATAGAGCCTCTTGTCAAAAGTGAAAGAAGAGAGTGAAAAAGTTGGCTTAAAGCTCAATAGTCAGAAAACTAAGATCATGTCATCCGGTCCCATCACTGCATGGCAAATAGATGGGGAAACAGTGGAAATGGTGGCAGACTTTATTTTTTTGGGCTCCAAAATCACTGCAGATGGTGACTGCAGACATGAAATTAAAAGACACTTACTCCTTGAAAGAAAAGTTATGACCAACCTAGAGAGCATATTAAAAAGCAGAGATGTTACTTTGCCAACAAAGGTCCATCTAGTCAAGGCTATGGTTTTTCCAGTAGCCATGTATGGATGTGAGAGTTCAACTGTAAAGAAAGGTGAGCGCCAAAGAATTGATGCTTTTGAACTGTGATGTTGGAGAAGACTCTTGACAGTCCCCTGGAGTGCAAGGAGATCCAACCAGTCCATCCTAAAGGAGATCAGTCCTGGGTGTTCATTGGAAGAACTGATGCTGAACCTGAAACTCCAATACTTTGGCCACCTGATGCGAAGAGCTGACTCATTTAAAAAGACCCTGATGCTGAGAAAGATTGGAGGTAGGAGGAGAAGGGAGTGACAGAGGATGAGCTGGTTGGATGACATCACTGACTCAATGGGCATGAGTTTGAGTGAGCTCTGGGAGTTGGTGATAGACAGGGAGGCATGGCGTGCTGCGGTCCAAGGGGTAACAAGGAGTCGGACATGACTGAGTGACTGAACTGAACTGAATCAAACTGAGTAGTAGAAAATTTCCCAAAAGATGAGTAAGTCTTCAACAAAAGAGTCCCAAATTTTTTCTGTCAACCCTCTTCTTGGTTGACGATTCTGTCACTGCAGTTGCTGTTCTTGTTCAGTGGCTAAGTCATGTCTGACTCTTTGCAACCCCATGGACTGCAGCACGCTAGGCTTCCCTGTCCTTCACTATCTCCTGGAGTTTGCGTAAACTCATGTCCATGTCATGAGTTCACTTGAAAGAGCTTCATCAACTTTTATGTGTGGAATCAAGAAGCCTATACAAAGATGTGAAGAATTGTGAATAAATGAGAATGCAGTGATGTACACAAGCCTGTTTCTTTTGTCCACAAACACTAACAAATTTCCCCAGACTGTTTTCTCCAATTCGAAACAAACTATTTTAATTAACAGAGCACTGAACTTTTCTTGGCTAGTAGCAATGATTTGTGCATGCTTAGTGGCAAAGTCATGTCCAACTCTTTGCAAACCCATGGACTATAGCCCGCTAGGCCCCTCTGTCATGGAATTTCCAAGGCAAGAATACTGGATTGGGTTGTCATTTCCCCCTGCAGGGGATCTTCCCCACCCATGGATTCAACGTGTGTCTCCTATGTCTCCTGCATTGGCAGGCGGGTTCTTTAACACTGAGCCAGTAGCAATGACTTACTCTCCCTTAATATATGCAGTCCCATTTCTACTTTTCTTTTTTATTCTCATTCTCATTTACTTTGAAGTCAGTTTGGAAACTCCACACAATAAACCTTAGCAAGTAAGTCTTTTGCCATTGGTCGATTGCAGCGACTTATTTAAATCTCTTGGCACTAAATGCTATCTGTGAATCAATGTTCCTAACTCTACTTCAGTGCTCTGTTCACTGAATGACACTGCTTTTTCTCGGTATTTTTTAAATAAGAGTTTTTGCTCTTAGATCTACATGTTCTTATGAAATCCATCTAGCTAAGTGAGCATAGACTTCCAGATTTTATAGTGTCCATGCAGGGTCTTAAGAATAGAGGATGATTCTCACCTCTGGTTGAACATTAAAATCATCCAAGGGAAGTTAAAAACATCTCAGTGTTCAAATTTTCCATTAACTGAAACCAAACACCTTCTTTTTAAATTTATTTTTAATTGGAGGATAATTACAATGCCATACTGGTTTTTGCCATACAACAATATGAATCGGCCATAAATATCATATGCCCCTTCCTCTTGAACCTCTCTCTCACCTCCTGCCCCATTCCACCCCTCTAGGTTGTCACAGAGCACTGGATTGAGCTCTCTGTTTTATACAGCAACTTCTCATTAGCTATCAATTTTATGTGTGAATCCAAATATCTTGCAGAGAACATGGAGCTAGCCTTTCTAGAAGACACCCTAGAAGATTCTCTTGCACAATGAAGGTTAAGAACGGCTGCCACAGACAGTATGTGAATTTGGTAAAGGCAAGGCTCAGATGGTAAAGAATCTGCCTGCAATGGGGGAGATCCAGGTTCCATCCCTGGGTCAGGAAGATTCCCTGGAGAAAAGAATGGCAACCCACTCCAGTATTCTTGCCTGGAGAATCCTGTGGACAGAGGAGCCTGGTGGGCTATAGTCTATGGGGTAGCAAAGAGTCAGACTCTGAGCAACTTAAAAAAAAAGGTCTACGTACAGTCAGCTATTGCTACCAGCAGAGGGCCTGCTCTGTCTTATACAAAAGCTCCAAGAACATGACTGATGTAGAGCTCAGCTCTCCATCAGAGTCCTGTTCTGACATCATGGGGAAGAGAACTAAACTGCCTTCTAACCATAAACCCGCAGGAGCCACTCCACAGAGCATGATCCCAAACCTCTATTACAGTCATTTCACTGGGAAGTTGTAGATTTTCACTTTGAAAGCCATCTATTGTACCTTGCAATTTTAGGGGAAGGCCCTCAAAAGAAAACTGATGGCTAATTTAGTGCTTTTCAAAGGCTGAAAGCGAACCAAAACTGGCAGGCTTCATTTTTTTTCCTTAATAAATACGTGCATTCATGGATCTTTTTCTAATCAATTTTAATGTGTGCCTTGTCTCCAAAATGGAAACAGTGACAGACTTTATTTTCTTGGGCTCCAAAATCACTGCATAGGTTGACTGCAGCCATGAAACTAAAAGATGCTCGCTCCTTGTAAGAAAAGCTATGACCAACCTAGACAGCATATTAAGAAGTAGAGACATTACTTTGCCAACAAAGGTCCATCTAGTCAAAGCTATGGTTTTCTCAGTAGTCATGTATGGATGTGAGAGTTGGACTATAAAGAAAGCTGAGCACCAAAGAATTGATGCTTTTGAACTGTGATGTTGGAGAAGACTCTTGAGAGTCCCCTGGACTGCACGGAGATCAAACCAGTCAATCCTAAAGGAAATCAGTCCTGAATATTCATTGGAAGGACTGATGCTGAAGCTGAAACTCCAATACTTTGGCCACCTGATGTGAAGAACTGACTCACTGGAAAAGACCCCGATGCTGGGAAAGATTGAAGGCAGGAGGAGAAGGGGATGACAGAAGATGAGATAGTAGGATGGCATCACAGACTCGATGGACGTGAGTTTGAACAAGTTCTGGGAGTTGGTGATGGGCAGAGAGGCCTTGTGTGCTGCAGTTCAAGGGGTCACAAAGAGTCAGACACAACTGAGCGACTGAACTGACTGTCTCCAGAAAACATGTAAAGCAAATGAGTCCGGAAGTTTAATGTTGGCCTATGGTCACTTCTGACTGTTGTTGTTTAGTTGCTATGTGACTCAGTGGTAAAGAATCTGTCTGCCAATGCAGGAGACAAGGGTTTGATCCCTGTGTCGGGAAAATCCCCTAGAGAAGGAAATGGCATCACACTCCAGTATTCTCACCTGGGAAATCCCAAGGACAGAGGAGCTTGGTGGGCTACAAAGAGCCAGACACAACTGAATGACTGAGCATACTCATCCAACTATCTGTGACCCCATGGACTATAGCCTGCCAGGCTCCTCTGCCCATGGGATTTCCCAGGCAAGAATACTGGAATGGGTTGCCATTTCCTTCTCCAAGGGTTCTTCCCAACCCAGACATCGAGACTGTGTCTCCTACATTGACAGGCAGATTCTTTAACACTGAGCCACATGGCGAGCCCCATCACTTCTGATACTTTTCTCATTTGTATCTGTGGGACAGAGGTGATTGAGTTACTACATAGAGAGGTCAATGCCATTGAAAGAAGAATTTATGACTTACATTTCCTGAGACAAGGGGGCATGCCATGCCTGTAGGACCAGAGGGGAAGCATGAACCAGTTCTGATGAGGAGCAGAAGCAGAAGTGAGGGGAGAACTAGACCAGAGCTTTTATTGGGATTTCTTTTTTAAAATTTTTATTGAAGTATAGCTGCTTTACAAGGTTACATTAGTTTCTGCTGAACAGAAATTTATTGGGATTTCCCTGGAAAAGGTAAGGCAGGGCGGAGTTAACAGGTGAGGACTGGCTTGTTGGAATAGTTATGGCAGGCTTTGGGCTGTAGATGTGGTTGCCTGGCACTTCAGCCTGGGGTGATTTAAGGCAGGGGGTATATTGGTTTGGTGTGTGAGTGTCTGTGGAGGAAGCGGTTAGCAGTATGGATTCCAGGTTAGTTGCTGGGTGAGTTGCTAAGTCATGTCTGACTCTTTGGCAACCCCATAGACTGTAGCCTGCCAGGCTCCTCTGTCCATGGGGGTTCTCCAGACAAGAATACTGGGCTGGGTTGCCATGCCCTCCTCCAGAGGATCTTCCCGACCTGGGATCTAACCCCCATCTCTTGGATCTCCTACATTGGCAGATGGATTCTTTACCACTAGTTAAAGAAGAAGATTGGTTAGTTTGCATATAAAAGGTGAGCTCTTACCTGGGTCACTTTTCTGCCTCTCAGAATTGGCTGGTCCTGGGAGGGCAGTCTTTCCCAGTATTTTTAAAATGTCAATCACCACAAGATATAGGGTCTTTTCCAGTGAGTTGGCTCTTCGCATCAGGTGGCCAAAGTATTGGAACTTCAGCTTCAACATCAGTACTTTCAGTGAATATTCAGGGTTGGTTTTTTTTTTTTGGATTGACTAAAACATCATCGATTTATTGGTCCAAAATTATAAACAAACAAAGAATAGGAAAATATATCTTTCTTCTTCCTAGAACAGAAAATCTTCCTAAAATAGCTGGAATCTTTAACCTACTAGATCTTTTCAATTAAAAATATCTTTTTCCCCCTTAATTCTATGCTCAGCTATGTCCAGAAAATCTCTAGAAGCAGAATTTCCAGGCAATATTTTCACTGAATATTTTTGTTTTGTATTTAATTATCTCTGGACCTGGGAAATGAAAGCATGTTATAAGGAAAGTCAGTTATGATCAAATACTAAAAAATCTGAGGAAACATGACAAAGTGATAAAAGGAAAGAGTGTAGTTTTTTATGTCTATGTTTTGGGGATCAGAATTACAATACAAAGTTACTTGGAATAAAAATATATATCAACAGAAAATAAAGTTTGCTATGGAAAGGACACTTGCATCCTCAGTGAGTCCAGCTTTAATATTTAAAGTTGAAGAGACTCGAGGAATAATGTAGTTTTTTTTAAAATTGTTTTATCGATGGGATTCAGATACTTTCTCTTTAGCCATTAGCATGTGCGCGTGTGGGTGTGTGTATGTGTGTGTGTGTGTGTGTGTGTGTGTGTGTGTGTGTGTGTGTGTGAGCCTGAAGGACTGAGAAGTCCACCAGTAGGGGGCGTTGTAGATAAGCTCTGTTCATAGTTCAGGCAGAACCTGTTCACCGTCTTTGTCCCACCAACCTGCTGGGTCCTAAGTTTGTATGGCCTGTCTAAATTCAAAACAAAGAAGTTTCTACTTTCTCAGGGTCTGGAAATGACCATTTCAGGCTCAAACTTGCCTTTTACAGCCTCACCTTAATGAAGATGCTATTAGAAACTCATTGAATTATTGTTCCATTTATATTTAAGCCATACTTATCTTTATAAAGATAAAGAATCTGCCTGCAATGCAGGAGATACAGGTTTGGTCCCTGGGTGGAGAACGTTGCCTGGAGGAGGAAATGGCAACCCACTGGAGAATTCTTGCCTGGAGAATTCCATGGACAGAGGAGCCTGGTGGGCTACAGTCTTTGGGACTGCAAAGAGTTGGACACGGCTGAGCTGCTAACACTTTCACGTCCACACTTTATAAATGTCAAAGAGGAAATTTGTTCTCTAAGTGTTTAATATTTCACTTTGCCAGAGAATTAAAGGAAGAGTTTTATTGATTTAAAGACAGTGAATGTAGGTTTTAATTAACTTAATTTGCTTAATATTTTTGCTACATTTATTTAAATTTTATTATCCTGAGGGTGAGGCACAAGGTTAGAATGTGAGTGGGGACAAATGAAATTAAAAGAGGTCTTTGTTTCAGTGTAGTTTTGGGGGTTTTCTGCTTGTGTTTTGTTTTTCCCCGCTTTTGGCAGAGTTCAGTCTTTGCTTCAGGCTCCCTGAGTAGGAGACTTTCCAACGCCACAGCGCTGCTCGCTGGGGTGGCTTTGCTGTGGTCTGTGGGATTCTTGGGGAGTTCTGTGGAGGCTGTGACATGCCTCATTACTGTGGTGGGAGTGTTGTGTGTAGGTGGTCAATGTTCTCTGCTATTTAGCGTTGGGAACTGAGGGAACTAGAATACCATATACTGCAGGCACTTTTTGTGGATGACTCACATTCTAAATGACTGCTTTTTAATGCCACAGTTTAAATAATACTGACATGTTGTAGGAACATAAAACAAACCCAACTTCAGGTTACAGTTAGATCATGCATGCCTATTTTGGGTCCCTTCAGTTGAGGATTGTATACAGCCCAATAGGGTGCAGTTGGGGAAGTGCGCTATAAACTGTGTTCCACAAGCATTTATTGAGATTTACTCTGTGTTGGAAATTTCACTAAACACTGGTGGCTTAGTTACAAGAAATCAGAATCCTTATTTTCAATAAAGAATGTAGTCTGTGCCGATATCATGTAAAAAGTAAATGCCATGGAGCATACTATTTATATACTGACCAGAAATAAAATGCAAAATATAGTCAAACATCCAAAAAGAATGGCTGACATTTGCAGCAACATGAACAGACCTAGAGAGTGTCATACTGAGTGAAGTAAGTCAGAGAAGGAAAGATAGCCTATGACATCCCTTATATGTGGCCTCTAAAAAGAAATGATACAAATGAACTTATTCACAAAACAGAAGCAGACTCACAGACTTCGAGAAGGAATTTGTGGTTGCCAGGATGGAAGGATAGGGGGAAGGGATAGTTAGGGAGTTTGGGATTGACGTGTATACCCTGCTGTGTCTAAAATGGATAACCAACAACGACCTACTGTATAGCACAGGGAACCCTGCTCAGTGTTATGTGGCAGCCTGGAGGGGAGGAAAGTTTGGGGGAGATTGGATACATGTATAATATATGTATCACTGAGTCCCTTTGCTGTTCACCTGAGACTATCACGACCTTGTTAATTAGCTATACTCCAACATAAAATAAAAGTTTTTTTTTTAAAAAAAGAATGGTTGAAGAAAGTTTTGAGCTGAAAAATCTTGTCAAGAATTAATTAGAAATATGTATCAGTAGTTTAGAATGCAATGTGTCAGTAAAAATGAACATCATCGAAGAAATAAGAGCCAAAGAAAATTATGGCAGGCACTGTGCTGAGGCATTTCCACACACTATTTAATTCCACCAGAGAGTCAAGGTCTATTCTGGACTTTGCAGATCTGGATGAGGAGGTGAAGCAAGATGATAGAAAAGCTCTGGATGATTCAATGTTATTTCTAGAATGAAAGGAACAAAAGGATACAACTGAAATGATCAAATATTTCAACTAAATTTTACTTCAGACAAATATAGATAGGAATAAGCATAAGACGAGAAAAAGAAACCACAAGGCCAGAAAGTTAAAAATAACTCTGACTTTGATTTGTTGGTGTTTATTTTCTGAGGGGGAGGGCAGCCATGCAGATCGTAAGATCTTAGTTCCCTAACCAGGGATCAAGCCTGTGCCTTCAGCAGTGAAAGCGGCAAGTTCTAACCGCTGGATCACAGGTGGTTGGTGTTCAGTCGCCAAGTCATGGCTGACTCTTTGAAACCCCATGGACTACAGCACGCCAGCCTTCCCTGTCTTTCACTATCTCCCAGGGTTGCTCAAACTCATGTCCATTGAGTCAGTGATGCCATCCAACCATCTCATCCTCTGTTGCCCCCTTCTCCTCCTGCCCTCAATCTTTCCCAGCATTAGGGGCTCTTCACACCAGGTGACCAAAGTATTTTAGTTTCAGCTTCAGCATCAGTCCTTCCAATGAATATCCAGGACTGATTTCTTTTAGGATTGACTGGTTTGATCTTCTTACAGTCCAAGAGTCTCTCAAGAGTCTTCTCCAACACCACAATTGAAAAGAATCAATTCTTCAGCAATCAGCCTTCTTTCTGGTCCAACTCTCATATCCATACATGACTATTGGAAAAAGGGAGTATAATGCCCTCATTCCTGGGTGGCCTGGTGGTTCTGTGGTGTAGAATTAATATACAAAAGATGTGATGAGCCTTTGTTATCACTGACCCTACAGATAAGGCACCATAGTAGCTTTCTATTGTGAATAACAACTTGCCACATGTTTAGCATCTTGAAACCCCCATCCCTTATCTCTGGGTCAGGAGTCCAGGCACCACTTGACTGGGTCCAAACCTGCAGTTGAGGGGTTGGCCACACTGCTGTTCTTACCAGGAGCTCAGGGGCTCTTCCAGGATCATTCAGGTGCTGGCAGAATTCATTCCCGTGTGGCTGTACCCTTGAGGGTGGCAGCCCAGAGGCAGCCCCTTTCCAGAGCAGTTCACAGCCAGGCCATTTGCTTTCTTCCCTGAAGCTAGCAGGAGAGCATTGCTCTGACCGTTTACCTTCTAAAGGCTCCTCCCACCCTGTTAGGTCCACCTAGGACGATACCACTTTTGATGAACTCGGTCAGCTTATAAGTAACTAAATCATGATGCTGACACGTCATGACAGTCACAGGCTCTGCCCACACTCAAGGGGAGGGGACCCTAAAAGGCAGATACAACCCAGAGTACGTGCGTGTGTGCACAGTCGCTCAGTCATGTCCGACTCTTTGTGATGCCCTGGACTGTAGCCCGCCAGGCTCCTCTGTCCATGGGATTCTCCAGGCAAGAATACTGCAGCAGGTTGCCATTTCCTTCTCCAGGGGCTTTCCTGATCCAGAGATTGGTTCGAAGCTGCATCTCCTGCATACGCAGGAGGATTCTTTACTACTGAGCCACCAGGGAAGCCCCAAATAACAATTTAGAGACAGGCAAAAAAGTTAACCTTAAAGATAAATACGAGGAAACCACACAGCATTCAGTAAAAAGGGATAACAAATGAAAATTATAAGATGTTGAGAGACATAGAAGATAGAATGGGGAAAGCAATATACATCAGAACATACATGTTAAGAAAGAAAAAATAAGATGAAGGAGGAGTAACACAGGTCAGAAGGCGATGGACTAATACTATGACATTTCGGTGGGAAAATTGCAGTTCAACAGCAGTCTTCACTGGATTAAAACAACAGAATTTATTTAGGAATTTGGGGCTTTCTTATTGACTTCATAAAATTAGATATCCCATGACACACGTGTCTATTTTTTCTTTTCTTTAAAATTTTATTTATTTATTTCCTTATTTTTTGCTGTGCTGGGTGTCTGTTGCTGCAAGTGGATTTTCTCTAGTTGGAGCGAGTGGGGGCCGCTCTCTGGTTGCAGTGCTCCGGCGGCTTCTAGTCGTGGTGTGTGGCCTTAGTCGCCCCACAGCATGTGGGATCTTTCTGGACCCCAGTGATTGAACAACGTCCTCTGCATTGCAAGGTGGATTCTTAACCACTGGACCATCAAGGAAGCCTCTTCTTTTCAATTAAAAAAAAAAGAGGCTTTGCAGTCGGCTCTAGGTAACTATGTCTATCATTAAGGACAGTGGTCACGTCTACTTAGTGTCAGCGGGAGGGGGGGATAGGGGTGGCAATGTGGTAGAGAAACAAGTGCTTAAACCAAGGAGTTCTGCTCCTCTGGACGGTTTATTTGGCATCTTGGATGGGAATTGAGAGTTTTCTAGAAGACAACAGCAAGTTCCGGCATCAGACAGACCTGAGTAGAAAGCTTGGTTCACCCGCTGACTTGCTCCTGGGTCTCCTGCGCTCAATAAATGTTTGCTGAGAGCGTTGCTTCCTCTCGGTTTCCTGGTCTGAAATCCGGGTGGTGCACCTGGCTCAGATGGTCGTGGGGAGGATCCTTGAGGCTCGAGGTGCCTCCTTAGCCTCCTGCTCAGCTCGGAGGAAGCAGACAGTCTGAAACAGCTGTGCTTTCCGTGTTTCAAGGGTCCCTTGCAACGTTCTCAGAACTCATGATTTGATTTCACTAAGTGTAAAACAATTTGTAGGAGATGTAGGAGCTAGTATTTTATATTGCGGTTTCATGGGTTTTTATTTGAGAAATGTATTGCTGTAAACCTCATATGTTAGACATGAAATGGACTGTTGGGGTTTTTTCTTGGGAGCTTTTGCTTTATTACAGTGGATGCAGAGGCTGCCCCCTTGTGGCAAAGAGTGAGGACTACAGACTGTAACCTATTCCTAGGCTTTAACGTTTGCAGCTGAGCTGACTTCCTGCCTACAAGGGCGGGTGGTGGAAGGTGTACGGAGGATACATTTCAGCATGTTGATACATTAGAACGTCTGATCCCAGGGAGTCGCTGATGTTTCTCAGTCGTGGAAGTTTCATCCCAACTGTATTTTAAAAGTGGTCTATGAATAATGTAAGAACACCGATGCTACAAGGTGAGCTTTCAATCAAGGCAAGCTCTCTCCCACCTTCTCTTTTTGAAGCTTTGAGGAAAATGGTTTGATAGATAAACTTTCATGCCTTATTTTTCTAGTTAAAATAGCCCTGTGAAACAGCAATATGTCCGCCTAGTAATTTAATTTTTTTTTAGTTTTATCTCGTGACAAAGTCATGTTTCCCTGATGTCTCAGTGGTAAAGAATCTACCTGCCAATGCAGGAAACACAGGTTCTATCCCTGGGCTAGGAAGATCCCCTGGAGAAGGAAATAACAACCCACTCCAGTATTCTTGCCTGGAGAATCCCATGGACAGAGAAACCTAATGGGCTGTGGTCCATGGGGTCACAAAGAGTTGGACACGACTGAAGCGACTTAGCACCCACACAACCACATTTCAGTATGTTGGTGTGTTTTCTTTCAGGACATTCTCTATTATCTATCTAGTCAACATATATTTGAAGTGATTGTAATCATACATTTCACCCAATTCTGCCTTCTTTATTCTTGGAATTCTGTCTTGTGAGTGAGAGGCTGTATTACTAGCCATTCTTCAAAAATACATTAATGTTATTGCCTAATATTCCACTGTGAATTCTGTTTAATCACAACTGATTTTTCCTTTTTACTGTTTAACATTTAGATTATTTTAATGTTGTTTTTTTTCCATTGTAAGTAATGCTCTCTGAGTCATCTTGGCCTTTGTTACATCTCTCATTTCCTAGTGTTTTTCTGGAAATGGAATACTGGATCAGAGGCTAGAATCATTTAAGATTCTTCACCTGCTTGATAAGCCAGAAGGTTTGCCAATTTCTACTTATATTAAATGAGTTTTTGTTTACATCACTTCTAATACTATTTTTCTTTTAAAAATATTTTCTATTTTGTCCTCCAACTGGGAACAATTATATCAGGTAGGATTTTGCCTAACATTTGGTTTAGAGAAAGTATAAAAGTCCCTGTTTTCTAACACTCTGAATCTGAAGTACCAAGAGAAAACAATGCTTGTTCATCTTTGCTTTTTAATAAAAAATAACATGGATTACTGACACCGAAAGAGATGTTTCATATTGAAGTCAATGTATTTGTTTTTTTTTTTAAAACTTGATTTAGTCTGCTTAGATAAATTTTACCTGGGGTATCACTGAGTTGCAATGGTAATTTCTATAAAATGACAAATGTTTATGAAGAACAATGCTAAAGTCACTGAAAAGCAATTTTATTGGAGTATAGTTGTGGGGAAGGAGTACATCAAGGCTGTATAATATCACCCTGCTTATTTAGCTCATATGCAGAGTACATCATTTGAAATGTCAGGCTGGATGAAGCACAAGCTGGAATCAACACGCCGGGAGAAATATCAATAACCTCAGATACACAGGTGACACAACCCTTATAGCAGAAAGTGAAGAACAAAAGAGCCTCTTGATGAAGATGAAAGAGGAGAGTGAAAAAGTTGGCTTAAAACTCAACATTCAGAAAACTAAGATCATGGCATACAGTCCCATCACGTCATGTCAAATAGATGGGGAAACAATGGAAACTTTATTTTGGGGGGGCTCCAAAATCACTGCAGATGGTGACTGCACCCATGAAATTAAAAGATGCTTACTCCTTGGAAGGAAAGCTATGACCAACCTAGACAGCATATTAAGAAGGAGAGACATTACTTTGCCAACAAAGGTGCATTTAGTCACAGCTATGGTTTTTCCAGTAGTCATGTATGGATGTGAGAGTTGGACTATAAAGAAAGCTGAGCGCCAAAGAATTGATGCTTTTGAACTGTGGTATTGGAGAAGACTCTCGAGAGTCCCTTGGACTGCAAGGAGATCCAACGAGTCCATCCTAAAGGAAGTCAGTCCTGAATATTCATTGGAAGGACTGATGCTGAAGCTGAAACTCCAATACTTTGGCCACCTGATGTGAAGAACTGACTCACTGGAAAAGACCCTGATTCTGGGAAAGATTGAAGGCAGGAGGAGAAGGGGATGACACAAGAGGAGCTGGTTGGATGGTATCACTGACTTAGTGGACATGAATTTGAGCAAGCTCTGAGAACTGGTGATGGACAAGGAAGGCTGGTGCGCTACAGTCCATGAGGTCACAAAGAGTCAGACACGACTGAGCAAGTGAACTGAACTGATGGTTGATTCAGGTATGTGACAAAGTGATTCAGCTATATATATATATATATATATATATATAATATATATATATATTCTTTTTCAGATTCTTTTCTTGTTAATAGGTTATTAACAGGATAGTTCCCTGTGCTAGGCAGGAGGATCTCATCACTGAAAATTTGATACTTAAAAATATACTTCTGTTGTTTAATTGATTAAGCGAACTCATCAAGTTGAAATGAAGTGTTTCTGATGGTTATAATGGTTTCTGATGGTTTTCTACTTATGTCAAGCTTCTGGTGCACATTATTTCTGCATTAAAAGCATCCAACAACCCCACCCAGGTACACCACTCCACCTCATATCCCAAACCTAACTTCTAAAAGGTCTAAAAGAGCCACAGAAAAGGATGTTTGCAGATGTTTGGACAGTGAGGCACATGATTTTTTTTAAGTTTGTAAAAATTCTTATCCGTACATCTAGTATGCGAAACCATTAGAATACTATAACCAAAAGATATATCTTTTTTTTTCTGATTTGTTCCGTTCAAAAAAACTTCAGGATGTTGTTTAAAATGGGCAGGTCTGCAGGGAAAACAGCAGAGGGCGCACCAGCGGTTTACCAGGACGCCAGAGACCAACGTCAATATTGCTCCCCTCATAGGCTCTAAGCTTTAAGGGAGGAGACTGCTCCCCACCAAACTCCATTCCACACTAGAAATAAGGGCGAAAACCAGCACACAAGCCCAGATTTATGATGGAGCTATGTGCTTTGCCCAGGAAGTCCTAGAGTTTTGTTCGCCTCAGCTTCATAGCTTCCTAATAAAATACTAAAGTGTTAGGGGCAGTCAGTCCCGTTCGCTGGATATTCTTTCTCAGCAAGTAATGACTAACGGAGTTTAATATAGAAAATTACATCATTTTCAGCTGGTTAATAGTATCAATAATTCTGATTAACTTTAAACGAATCTATAACCCATCATGGAAGAAAAACCTGAGATGATTATCCTAAAAGAGACTAGGCGTTCTTTGAATCTAATTATAATTAACATGCATAGTTTAAAATACCAGAAAATAGCAAAGCAATTTTAATTAATATCTTCAAATCTTCCATATCCAGGCTTCTAGGCTCCACCTTCTTCACCCTGTACAACATGCCCACCACCAACAGAAAACGAATAAGCAATTAAACCAAGAAAATATTCACTAAGATTATGAACAAATGGCAAGCTAAGCTCATTTTATTTATTTATTTTTGGTCTCACCACATGGCTTGTGGGATCTTAGTTCCTCCACCAGGGACCAAACACAGACCCTCAGCAGTGAAAGTGCAGAGTCCTAACCACTGGACCACCAGGGAATTCCCTAAGCTCATCTTTCTTTTCTCCTTTTCTCTCTGCTCTGGCACATTGGCAAATAAAGCCCCAGCTACTGAAACGGCAAGATGCTTCCAACAGAAAAGGAAAGAGACAGCACAAATGACCCAAATAATCCACAAGCCCGGAGAGCAGCCTGGGGATAGGAGAGAGCTGTCTGGGGTGAAACGGAAAAGAGTAAATAATAACTCTATATTTGCAAATAGACTGTCCGTCTTCAGAACCTTTTTGAAACTGTGTGACACTGTGCTGATGACTCACTTGCAAAAAGAGTTCTTTTAAGATGCGCTGACCCTTTATTCTTTATTTTTTAAATTTAATTTGTCTTTTATATTGGAGTGTAGTTTATTCATTGAAGGAGATGCAAGAGACGAGAGTTCAATCCCTGAGTCAGAAAGATCCCCTGGAGTAGGATTCTAGTATTCTTACCGGGAAAATTCTGTGGCCAGAGCAGCCATGCGGGCTACAGTCCATGGGGTTGCAAAGAGTTGGACACGACTGAGCGCTCACACACGTATGTACGTATGTATAGTTGATTTACAGTGTTGTTTTAGTTTCAGGTGTACAGCCAAGTGATTCATTTATACATTTATATATATCCATTCTTTTCCAGATTCTTTTTCCTATGGGAAAAGAATGTAACTTATTACAGAGTTTTGAGTAGAGTTCCCTGTGCCATACAGTAGGTCCTTGTTGATTACTTTACATATAGTAGTGTGTAGAGACACATTGTAACTTAACACTGAAACCTCACTGAATACTATTTGTGACTTGTTACATTATTACATACAAATGTACATGTGAAATATATATATACATATAACTTTTTTTTTAATAAAGTTGATGTAAGTTCTGTGCTTTTTGGAATATACCGTAGACAGACTTTCTGTTGTCAGAGTGTGTCACCTGTGATACCTACCCTTCAGGCTAATTAGTGACATATGTCACATTCATGTCTCAAGTCCATCTCTTTCACTCATTCATTCATTCAGTAAACATTTATGAAGCACTCACTATGCCCTGGGGGCTTCCCAGGTGTCACAAGTTGTAAGGAATCTGCCTGCCAATGCAGGAGATGCAAGAGATCAAGAGACGTGGGTTCAGTCCCTGAGTCTGGAAGATCTCCTGGAGTAGGAAGTGACAACCACTCCAGTATTCTTGCCTGGTGAATTCCATGGACATAGGAGCCTGGAGGGCTACAATCTGTGGGCCTCAAACAGTCAAACATGACTGAGTGACTGAGCTCACCATGCCCGACATACTGTGCTTGTCAAATGGCAATTAGGAAGTAAAGCAGAACCTTGCTTTTAAGAAATTCAATATCTTGTGTAGGGAGAATGACATTAAAACAAATAGGTCTCTGAGCAGTCTTTTCTTTCTTATCCAACTGATTCTAGAAAAATTTCACCTAAATCATTCACTAGTTTAGACCCCATGAAGACAGAGCAGTCTTCATCAATCCATCTTTTTGTTGTTGTTGTTGTTAAACGTAGAGTGCTGGGATGCTTTTTAAAACCTTGATATGTCTACCTACTCAGAATTTACCCCAAAGCAGAATGTCTCATTTTTAATTAGGTGTAAAATGAGCGTGACTGAGTCAGTTCTTTCTTCAAAGATCTGCTGGCTAGCTGGAATGTAATAGGTCTCCTTATAGCACGGAAACAACGGCAACAAGATCAGCCCATGGCTATCCAAGATGGTTAATTTGATTTGGTGAGAGAAATTGTGAATAAATACTAAAGCCCAGAAAAAGCATAGCAGTTTCTGTATCATTCGTCACTGTGTGCCAGTCATAGCTTTTAATGATAGTATTTGGACTGTCATAAAGCGGTAAATTCAGGACAGCCTGGATTTTGGCTTCAGAAACCTGGCATAATGAGCGCAACTTGTAAATACTCACATGATATTTTCCTCCATTTTTCTGTGGCAGCTGAATTATTCTTCAACAAATCAATCCGTCTCTCACATTTGCACATATTGAGCTAAAGTAGAGGAAACAGAAAAGCCAGCAGCCAGCAGCCCTCCCTTTAGAACCTGTGAGTGCCTGCTTCCCATCACGGAGATGCTGACCTTCCATGAGAAGGACCAGCACCCTCACAGATTCATCTGCTCAGAACAGAGGGAAGAGAGGACCATCACGTATTCCGCCCCAGGCTTCTAATCCTGCCAGATTGCCATGGTCTTTACCCATATGTCACATGTAATTAAAAGACGGTTCTTTCCATTTGCCCGACAAGCTGTAGATTCTGGGCAGCCCACCTCCAGACAGAGCACTGAGTGTCCACAGTGTGTTTCCCCAACACTGATGGAGTATAGACTTTGGCTCTGTCGACGCTAGGCTCAGATGCAGTGCCTCCACGGTGGGGTCTTGAGCAAGTGACCTCTTTGGGCTGCGGTCCTCTCCTCTGTGAGCTGGAGGCGGCTACACAGGCAGTCAGCATCATGCAGGAGAGTGTAGGCTCTGTATCAGTCTGCCATCAAAGCCTGCCCCTCCGTTTCCTGACCCTAGGACCACAGACAATTACTCTCTCTGCCCATGTCTTTCATCCTTAAAATGAAAGTACTCATACCGCCTCCACTGAGAGTTCTTGTGGCAATAAAATGGGTGAATAAAGAACGTTCATTGTAACTCTTTTCTGTAAAGATTAGGGCAGTGTCCGCCGGCGCAATGCGGGAGATCTGGGTTCGATCCCTGGGTTGGGAAGATCCCTTGGAGGAGGGCTTGACAAACCACTCCAGTATTCCTGCCTGGAGAATCCCCATGGACAGAGGAACCTGGTGGGCTACAGTCTGTGGGGTGTCAAAAACAGTTGGACACAACTGAGCAACTAAGCACTCTCGCACAGAAAACAGTTAAATCTTGTGGTACCTTTAAATGATGCTTTATATGGAACATGACTTGGCAACTGAACAGCAAGAGCAATGTGAACTATTTCATTCTGACCTAGCAGAGACTTCCTGTCCCCTGTTGTTGTTCAGTTGCTAAGTTGTGTTAGACTCCCTGCGACCCCCTGAACTGCAGCACGCCAGGCTTCCCTGTCCTTTCCCATCTCCTGGAGCTTGCTCAGATTCATGTCATTGAGCTGGTGATGATATCTAACCTTCTCATTCTCTGCCACCCTCTTCTCCTTTTGCCTTCATTGTTTCCCAGCATCAGGTCTTTTCCAACGAGTCTGCTCTTCACATCAGGTGGCCAAAGTATTGGAGCTTCAGGTTCAACATCAGTCCTTCCAATAAGTATTCAGGGTTGATTTCCTATAGGATTGACTGGTTTTCCTTTGCAGTCCAAGGGACTCTCAGGAGTCTTCTCCAGCAGTATTATTCATAAGCATCAATTCTTCGACACTCAGCCTTCTTTAAGGTCCAACTCTCACATCTGTATATGACGACTGGAAAAACCATAGCTTTGACTATATGGACTTTTGTTGGCAAAGTGGTGTTTCCTGATGATTGGGTAAATGTGTAGTTGTATACCAATCATAATCTTGGAGGTGACTATGAACAATCATTTAAGCCAAGCACAAGTGTTCAACACTGGTTTTTTTTTTTTTCCCCCTTTCGTTGCTCCATATTTTAACACAGCCAGCGATAACATTCCTAAATGTTTGTGTGACTCCTACATGTGACTGAAGGCCTTCGGGAGCATAAGACGCACAGTCAGGGCAGCAAAGCACCCGTGAGACACCGTCAGCTCTTGTGTTGAAGGATGAAGTTGACTGTTAATTTGCTGTGTGTTTTTGCATATTTTGTGTTAATAAATTATGATAGATACACTGGCCTGTGAACTTTTTGCTCAGATTGGAGAAGAAATGTAAATGTTTACCAAATAGGGACTTTAGTTATTTATACAGCCCTCTGAAAGTTTCCTATATAGGGCCAAGGAAAGCAGTGTGCTCTTTTTTGATAAACTGAAGAAAGTTTGGAGAGAAAGAAAATGTATAGAATTCTCTTATATGATTTTCTTATTTTTAAAGATATATCATATTACAAGTCTAATGGGATATCCAGGAGTAAGTTTCTAGTTTATTCCCCTTTTTACTATAGAAGACTTACACTAGAGATATTCAATAACCCAAAATGGAATTCTACCTTGTTACTATATAATATGTCTCCAAGCTTAGCAAGACATATTTTGTCCAGGCCAACAAAGAAACTTTTCCCTAATTTATTGGGCAGTATATTCTTTCTTGTCCTCTATATTTTACAGATAAGCGAGGTGAAAACTGATTTTGGATGGGAAAGAAGGGTTCTCCAAGGGGCAAAAATTGTTGTTATGTTGCTGTAATAACTTCAAGAATATTATCCTTAAATATAATTTGCTTATGTCTTCCTTATGTATGGTATCTCTGAATATAGAAGAATAAATTCTATTTCCTTTTGTTCTGCTCTCAGAAAAAAATTCCTAGCAAATTGTCAGTGTTTTCTGCATAATAGTCATTGATTTTTCTGATATCAGTCATTTGCTATGGTTGTTTTACTTCCAGATCCTTTACTTAACAAGAGAGAGTTTCTGAGAGTCAAGAGTCTCTCCATTGCATTCCCTGAATTAGCCTTTGGTTTGGTTTAGTCACTAAGTCATGTCCGATTCTTGCGACCCCATGGACTGTAGCTCACCAGGCTCCTCTGTCCATGGGATTTTCCAGGCAAGAATACTGGAGTGGGTTGACATTCCCTTCTCCAGGGGATCTTCCCGACCCAGGGATCGAACCCAGGTCTCCTGCACTGCAGGCAGACTCTTTACCAACTGAGCTACGAGGGAATTAGCCTTTAAGTTCAGTTCAGTTCAGTCACTCAGTTGTGTCCGACTCTTTGCGACCCCATGAATTGCAGCACGTCAGGCCTCCCTGTCCATCACCAACTCCCAGAGTTCACTCAAACTCATGTGTACATCGAGTCAGTGATGCTATCCAGCCATCTCATCCTCTGTCGTCCTCTTCTCCTCCTGCCCCCAATCCCTCCCAGCATCAGAATCTTTTCCAATGAGTCAACTCTTTTCATGAGGTGGCCAAAGTATTGGAGTTTCAGCTTTAGCATCATTCCTTCCAAAGAACAACCAGGACTGATCTCCTTTAGAATGGACTGGTTGGATCTCCTTGCAGTCCAAGGGACTCTCAAGAGTCTTCTCCAACACCACAGTTCAAAAGCATCAATTCTTTGGTGCTCAGCTTTCTTCACAGTCCAATTCTCACATCCATACATGACTACTGGAAAAACCATAGCCTTGACTAGACGGACCTTTTTTTCGCAAAGTAATGTCTCTGCTTTTGAATATGCTATCTAGGTTGCTCATAACTTTCCTTCCAAGGAGTGAGCTTCTTTTAATTTCATGGCTGCAATCACCATCCGCAGTGATTTTGGAGCCCCAAAAAAAGTCTGCCACTGTTTCCACTGTTTCCCCATCTATTTGCCATGAAGTGATGGGACCAGATGCCATGATCTTCGTTTTCTGAATGTTGAGCTTTAAGCCAACTTTTTCACCCTCCTCTTTCACTTTCATCAAGAGGCTTTTTAGTTCCTCTTCACTTTCTGCCATAAGGGTGGTGTCATCTGCATATCTGAGGTTATTGATATTTTTCCCAGCAATCTTGATTCCAGCTTCTGCTTCTTCCAGCCCAGCGTTTCTCATGATGTACTCTGCATAGCAGTTAAATAAGCAGGGTGACAATATACAGCCTTGACATACTCCTTTTCCTATTTGGAACCAGTCTGTTGTTCCATGTCCAGTTCTAACTGTTGCTTCCTGACCTGCATATAGGTTTCTCAGGAGGCAGGTCAGGTGGTCTGGTATTCCCATCTCTTTCAGAATTTTCCACAGTTTATTGTGATCCACACAGTCAAAGGCTTTGGCATAGTCAATAAAGCAAAAGTAGTTGTTTTTCTGGAACTCTCTTGCCTTTTTGATGATCCACTGGATGTTGGCAATTTGATCTCTGGTTCCTCTGCCTTTTCTAAAACCAGCTTGAACATCTGGAAGTTCACAGTTCGTGTATTGCTGAAGTCTAGCTTGGAGAATTTTGAGCATTGCTTTACTAGCGTGTGAGATGAGTGCAATTGTGCCGTAGTTTGAGCATTCTTTGACATAGCTTTTAGACATCACCAACTCAATGGACATGAGATTGAGCAAACTCCAGGAGATGGGGAAGGACAGGGAAGCCTGGTGTGCTGCAGTCCATGGGGTCGCAAAGAGTTGGAGGCGACTGAGCTACTGAACAACAATAGCATGCAAGGAGCTGTGCAGCCAAGGCTGTGCTCAGTGTTGGGATCTACCCTCGACATGTTATCCCAGGGACTGTCATCACCCACGCCTCTCTATAAGGGCCAGTCTTTGTCACTGACCAGTTGAATAACTGATTGGCTGCGTCTGTTAAATGTCTCTTCCTAACAAAAATCAAAAAGTTGATTTTTGTTACAAAAATTGATTTTCTGTATGCAACAGTTGTAATTTACAATGCAAATAAAACACAGACAACAATGAATGTGGATGAATGAGATCATGAGAAAAGCACAGATATAAGAATTAAGTACAACAAAATTCATATCATGATTTCTTTGCAGGTTATTTGATTTCTCAATCTTACTTTCTTATCTATAAAATAGGGCAATGATATGCCACTAAAACATTTTGAAAATTAAGTGACTCAAAGTATGTAAAGTGCCTCTTAGTTCCCTTCACATTAAAGTAAAAATTCAAAGGAAAATTTTTTAAAAGTGTGGTTATTTCCATGCTGACTGCTTCCTCTGTCCCCAAGAGATCCCTTCATAGGAACCATCCTGCAACCAGCTGACCCTAGATTGAGTCTGAGCTCCACCTTCAACAGCACCAGCGCTGAATTGCATTCAGCATGATTCAAAGACCAAGGAGTGACCTATAACAAAGGACAAATGATACTAAAGTAAGCATAGGCACCAGAAAAAAGGCTTTGGAGATTGAACTGGTCACTGTGATAGAGCTCAGTTTATGATTCAGTGTATGGTTCAAATATTTCTTGCTTTTAGGTCTCTCTAAATTGGTAGCATGTGAACCAGAGATCTCCAGGCTATAAGCAATGTATTCCTGGAGAAGGAGTGTTTGAATCTATTTCTTCTTGCCACTGAACATCATGGGGTCATGCTTAACCACCCACATATTTGTCATATTTTAAATTACTGTCAAAACAAACTCTGAGAACTAAGAGATTTCCACAATTGCACATAAAAAGTAATAGCATTATGCCAGCAATAACTAATTAGAAGGTATAATAAAAATAAATGATCATATTCCCTAGCAACAAAAACATATGGTATCTAAGAATAAATCCAATAAAAGGATTGTAAGAACTATATGGAGAAAACTTTAAAGGAATATTGAAAGATACAAAAGAAGATCAGAATAAATGGTGAAATAGAATGTGTTCATGGTTAAAAAGATCGAATCACGAAGAAGTCAATCTCCTCCAAATTAATTGTAAATTTCACACAAATCCATTCTAAATGTGCCAATGGAATTTGTGTGGAAATTGACAAGTTGATACTAAAATCTTAAAAGGAAAGAGCCAAGAGTAGTTAGGATATTTTTAAGAAAAAGAAAAGAGAGATTTTCTTACCAGAGAAACCAAAAGTTAAGACTACAGTAATCAGGACAGAATGGTGTGTGACAGAGAAGCAGACCAGTGAGAATTCAGACTCATGCATATATGAAAACAGGTGGAATTATGAATTAGTGAGGAAATGAAGGAACATTTGATAAATGGCTCTGGAATCACTGCTTATCCATACAGAAAAAGTTCCTTTAAGATTTCAAACACAAAAATAAATTTAAAAGATGTTTTAAAGACCTAAATATTCTAGAAGAAAATATTAAAGAAAATATGTCATAGAAGGGAAGAATTTCTTAAATGACATGTATTTTAAAAA